>NC_056739.1:1396405664-1396723164 GCF_019279795.1 Protopterus annectens | reverse complement strand
GGTTTTTGCTCTCTTGCTTCAAAAAGTCATCACTGTAGCTCCCTTCATTTCTCTGGTTGGCAGTTGCCTTTGATGGGTATGTCCTATGATGTCCTCTCCATTTCCAGAACCTGTCCAGGTGTTGACTGAGATATGTGGTTAAAGCCCGAAAAGAGAGGAGTCCTTGAGTTCTGTGATGTATGTTGCTCAGTGCCAAGTTGTTCTGCCTGAGATTTCTGATGGAGAGGAACCCATCTTCATTTATAGTCTAGTGGGGCTGTCATATTTTTGTTCTGGTTTCCAGTCAGTGATTATACTTTTTAGACTTGGAGCTTTTGCTGTCACCTTGACCGTTGATATTTCCCATACAGTGGGCCCAGTTTGGCTGGGTTTGCAGCCTGGGTATGAGTGAAAGCCAGGCCCAGTTTCTGCTCTAACTGTAAGCTCTAGGTATTAAATACTGCCTCATTATTCAGGGTGTGATGAAACAACCGCAATCATAGCAGTTTTAAGATTCTAGAGCAGCCGTGCCACATTTCACACTTTACTTAGTGTCACTTCTGAGTTTTGGAACCATAGACTGGTGGGCATCTCTGGATACCCTGAATGCATTCTCTTTCCCAGTCTTCATGACCCGATCAGTAAATGGTTACTTAGGTGGGGCTTTAAACCATAGGGCTGAGGACCTGGCCGTAGAATCAAGGTTTACCAGTGCCTCCCTTTTTCGGTATGGCATATGTGGTCTGTAACCTGATTCTTATTTGATGGGGAGCAAGATGACAGTTTCCTTCTTGCTAGGAAGGTTTTGTTTGTTTGGTGTCCTGCTTTACTGTCAAAATTTTCTCACAGCAGCTCTCATTCTGATGAGAACATGTTATTGGTCATTCAAAGCTACCTAATCATTCGTCTCATGGAGTATTGATGGCAGAGAATGTTTAACTGTGTTTGTATGGGTGAGACACCCTAGACAACAGTCCCTTCACTGCATTCCCTTTTTTTTTCTTTCTAATTTTTGTCTCACTGTAGATTTCCAAGATAAAGATGAATCTTATTCTCTGCTACCCTTAGTCAGGTAAGGCGTGAATTCAAACTCCTAAACTATGGAGGTTTGGGAACCCTCACTAGTTTTGGGCATGGTTATATTAGTTAACACTCAACCCACCTTGTGGGTCTGGACCTGTTTTTTTGTTTTTTTGTTTTTTTTTTTCCTCTCGCTCTGCCCTTGACACCCTCTTGATGGCTGGGTCAAAGGAGGAGGGATCTCAAGCTGCTTGGCAGGTATACACCTCATTGGTTACTGTCGACCATTTTGACATTCTAGTACTCCATACTGTCCCAGTTGATATGGTTTGGGCAGTCAGCATTCTGGACATCTGTTTGCTCAGATCTCTGTTCCAGGGAGGGTTCCTAGGCAGTTGTCTGCCCATTGTCCCCCCAAAGGGCAGTGTTGAGATCTAGCTGTGACTGGTCAGGAAATTTCTTTGAGAATGCTGCCTTTTTGTCCTTCTGTGAAGAACCTCTCCCTGCCAAGAGACAAGGACACCAAGTACATCAGGTTTGCCTGGCGATATTTAAGTTAATTCATGAGCTAAATTCTCTTTCTAGTGGCTGTATCTTTGCCAAAGGTTAGGTGGTTTGGTTTGGGAAGGTTTCTGCTTCCTTCGTCCTAGGATGAAGTTCTCCCAGCTTGTTCTTAGGTTTTTTTTTTTTGTTTGTTTGTTTGTTTGCAAAGGTGGTCATGTACTAATCTCTGAATTGGTCGTATCTTAACAGGGTAGTAAGTGTACAGAGAGAAGAATCCCTTTCACTGTCTAAGGGAGTGCAGCTTTGGCAGGAGTTTTCTGAAGTGACTGTGCTGGTTGGTTGGTTAGTTGCATCATTGATGACCTTCTGTTGATATATTGCAGTATTCATAACATGAGGGGGCTGCCCTGAACATCCGGCCAGTATATCTAAAGCTACTGTTAGGTATGCCCAACGTCGGTCATAAAGTGATGTCGGCTGTATAGCAGACGTCGGCACATAACCATCCTCACATCCTAAGAACTTTTTTGCTGCCAGTCTAAATGTCTTCTCTGGACGTTTGCTCGTCAGCCAAGTTGTGGATTCTGACTTGGATAAGGGCCCTTTGGGGGAGGGGGTTTTGTGTTACTGTTGTTTGCTGAGGTTACATGTCATCTAGGAAGGGTAAGTGTCCATGTAGAAGGCAAATTCCATATAAGGATATCCACGATCTGTGTCTTTTTTGCCTAGACTCTAATCACGGCCATACCTCTTGTGCTGTTTGCAAGGCCTTTGTCCCTAAGACCCTGCATAGTCAGCTCACTTCTCTGAATTTATACCTAGAGAACCACCGCCTTAAGCGTTTGGCTCGCAAAGCTATGGAACGTGCATCGGGTCCTTCTTGGGGGCCTGTTCTTAAGAAGGCCACGAAATCTAGGCCTTGGGTTTCGGCTGTTCTTCCAGTTCAGGACATTTCTCCCGAGGCTGATGTTTGCCCCGGAGACCTGTTTGTAGGTAGCTGGTGATTCTTCTGACGGTACCACTGTGAAGGCCCCAAAGGATCCTGCTAGCACATCCTCTGGGGATATGCAAACGTCTACTTTGGATGCAGGGGGGAAACCTAGGCTCATTGTCTCTGAAGGCACCTCGAGGCATTACTCAAATCCTAGTTTGTGAGGAGGTCCCGAGCAATATTATAGACTGCAGGCTGAAATTGCATCCTCCTTCCTTCCACTGTATGGAAGTTGCACTTAAGAAGCAGAAATCTAAGCATTCTTCTCTTTCTCCTCAGGAACAATCCACTGATTGGCAACCCTTTTCACAATGTCTGTTTAATGCCTTCATGGACTTTAGGCAAACCACAGGGGTCTCTCTTCCTTCCCCTTCCCTTTCTCCATTTTCTCCTCAAAAAAGGGATCAGAATTGAGGATTCCTCTGAGGATGATTCTTCTGGGGATGAGTCTCTGGCATACTCTGCCCATATGTCTTCTCCCCAGAGGAATCATCAAATGGACCTGATTCTCCAGAGAACGATACTACCTTTGGAGAGACTATAGTGAAAATGAGAGAATTTTTCCATTGGGAATGCTCTCAGGTTGCAGACATTCAAAAAAATATCATGACCTATTACAGATCGATTCTGCAGTACCTCCTGTGTTTCCAGCTTTCTTGGATGCTCTTTCCTCTCCTTCCAAGTGTCCAGATTCACAATCCTGTCCCCAAAGGCCAGACAAGTTCTACAAAGTGCCAGAAGATTGTAAGTTTTTAAGTGCCCTTCTGCACATCCAGCTTACAGTATCAGTGGTTGCAGATAAGCCCTCTAAACTTTTGCCCTCTACCTCCCTTCTCCCTTGGATAAGGAGAGTGACATCATGGAAAGGTTGGGGGAAAAAGTATATACTTTGGCCACACTTGCCTTTAGGACCATAAACTATCAGGCCCATTATAGAAAATATCCCTTAGCCCTCCTTTCTCAAGCCACTCATCTCATTTCCGAGCTTCCAGACTCTAACTCCAAGTCCCAGCTTGCTTCCATTTTAAGTTCCTATGCCCAAGTGACACATCACTCTACTAAATGCAGCTATGATGCAGTGGAAGCATCTGCCAGAGCATTTGCATCTGGTTCTGTCCTTACTGTTGGCTGAGACTGCAGCCACTACCTGATGAAATCAAAGTTAAATTTTAAATGCCCTCGTGGCAGAGGGGGTCCGCAGAACCAGGGCAACAGGGAATCTTTCTCTGATAAGCCCTTTCAGCATCCCTGAAGGGTTGACCGGCTGGAGGCATTCGGAGGAAGGCTTTCACTGTACCCAAAAGCCTGGCAAGATTTAACGCAAGACAGACTGGTACGGTCCATTATATCCGGAGGTTACAAAATTCCCTTCTATCAACCCCCCTTACCGTCAAGGAAATCCCTTCCAGATGTTCCGCCCAATCTGAAGGACCAAGTAGTAATAGAAGCTTCAAAACTGCTAGAAAAAAAGTGTCATCCAAGAAGTCCCGGCAGACCAGCACGGATCCGGAACTTACACAAGGTTCGTTTTGGTACCAAAAAAGACAGGGGACTGGAGACCGATTCTGGATCTCAGCAGACTAAACAGGTCTGTACAAAGAACAAAGTTTCGAATGGTCACGCTACAGTCCATTCTACCCTTTCTGGGTCAGGACAATTGGATGTGCTTGATAGATCTTCAGGACGCGTACTACCATATCAAGATGGACAGGCGCTCCAGGAGATTTCTTCGCTTCTGGCTGGGAGCCAGTCATTACCAGTTCAGAGCTCTGCCCTTTGGTCTTACCACAGCCCCCAGGGTGTTCACCAAATGTATGGCAGTGGTCACGGCTCACCTGAGACATCGAGGGTTCCAGGTGTTTCCATATCTAGATGACTGGCTCTTCACTGCTACTACCAGGCATCAACTTCTTCAAGCCAGGGACTACACAATCACAATCTGCTCCCAGTTAAGCATTACAATGAACTTCAAAAAATCTGCCTTGTTACCCTGTCAATCTATCACCTACATAGGTGCAGACTTCGACACAAGGAACATGTCCGCAAGGCTACCGCCAGAAAGGGTGTCTACAATTCGTCAGCAAGCACAAATTCTGATGCACAGCAGAAGAATCCAAGTCAGGTTCATCCTTCAAACTCTGGGTTCCATGGCAGCAGCCATTCTTCTAATCCCACTGGCCCGCTTTCACATGAGGATCCTTCAGTGGCTTCTGTTCACACAGTGGTCTTACCAACAGCTGCCCATGTCTCACACGATCATGATTACAGAAGCATGCAAAAGGCACCTTTCCTGGTGGATGGTCTCCCCACTAGTGACTCAGGGCAGACCCTTCATTCAGCCCCCTCCGGTAGCCACAGTGACCACAGACACCTCCCTGATAGGGTGGGGGGGGGGGCATTATCAGGGCAGGACAGTCCAAGGCACTTGGCAGCCTCACGAGTACCATCTGCACATAAACATCCTAGAAATGAGAGCCGTGCTCCTAGCGTTGCAAGCCCTTCAGGACTCTCTTCCTTCTGGGACCATTGCAATTCAAACAGACAACATGTCAGTGGTGTGGTACATCGAGCAGGGCGGAACCAGGTCCTACCCCCTGTGTCGAGAAGCACTCAGACTGTGGCAGTGGGCGATTTCCTCCCAATGTTTTCTGATTGCGATGCACATCCCTGGGAGGTCCAACGTCATAGCGGACAGGCTCAGCAGAGCTATCCTCATGCCTCACGAGTGGTCTCTGAATCAGTAAGTTGCGGATCTTCTCTTCCGCAAATGGGGACAGCCTTGCTGCAATCTTTTTGCCACCCCCTTCAACAGCAAATGCAGCAACTACTACTCCCTTCTTCCGCTTCCAGGTCACTCACCCAGAGACGCTCTAGTCCACGATTGGCCTCAGGGACTTCTTTATGCCTTTCCTCCGATACAGAAAGCAATATCATTGAGTTGCAAAATGATCCTCATTGCCCCTTACTGGCCTCGACAGATATGGTTCCCGTTCTTGCACCATTACCTTCGCGATCAGCCCTGGACTCTGGATACGATTCCGGACCTACTGATTCATCAATCAGGCAGGTTGCATCAATCCCTCCAAATACTCCAGCTCACAGCTTGGTTGCTCCACTTCCAACCTTAGCCAGGCTTCCCAGCATTTCCCCGGCTGTACGTGAGATTATGGTCTCCTCTCACAAGTCCACAACCAGAAAAACTTATGCTAGTAAATGGAAACGTTTTTCTTGTTGGGCAGAGGCTAGGAACGTAGATCTGTTTTCAGCCTCAGTCCACGAAATTCTGGAGTTCCTAGCACAACTTTTTCATTCCGGGTCCGCTTCTGCGACAATCCGGGTTCAATTAGCAGCCATTTCTAACTTTCATGTCGGTTTGTCAAATTCAAACATTATGTCTCATAAGCTCTGTAAAGCTTTTTTGAGAGGGACTACTCTCCTTAGGCCTCCAGTGAGAGATCCCCCTCCTCCTTGGGACCTTAATTTAGTACGAACTTCCTTAAATCTGCCCCCCTTTGAACCAGCAGCTTCCTGCTCCATTAAGTTTCTATCTTGGAAGACACTCTTTCTGGTAGCTATTACTTCAGCCAAATGCGTCTTTGAACTTCAGGCACTATGTGTTCGTCCTCCATACTTGGATTTTCATAAGGACAGGGTTACTCTGAGGACTAATCCTTCATTTCTTCCGAAAGTCTGCTCAGAAAATAATTTAAACCAATCTGTAGACCTTCCTGTGTTTTTTTCCCTAACCACACCGACAAGGCAGAGTACAAATTACACCAATTGGACGTTCATAGACAATTGCGTTTTTATCTGCACAGGACTAAGGAAACAAGGAAGTCTGACCAACTATTCCTTTCCTATGCTCTAGGCAAACAAGGTCTCCCAGTTTCCAAGGTGTCCTTATCCAGGTGGTTGTCTCACACTATTGCCTTCATCTTTCAATTAAGGAACAAAGAGTTACCTATTAAACCAAAAGGTCATCCTACTAGAACCTTGGCCACCTCTGTAGCCTTCCAGTCTAGGTTGCCCATGGATTCTATCTGTGCAGCTGCTACGTGGGCAAATCCTCATACCTTTGTTTCTCATTACAAGCTAAATATGGTCTCCAGGAGCAGAGCTGACTTTCGTTCCACTGTTCTGAAGAGTCTGTTCCAGTGAGCCACTCAGGATTGTAGGTGCTAGGGACGCTGTCCCAACCAGCAAGAACGAAGGCAAGATAGACAACTTAATATAAAGAAGTTATGTACCTACCAAACCGTTCCATATTAGTTGTCTTCATCTCGCCTTCTTTCTTGCGTCCCACCCTCCGTCCCCCTGTCCTGTTGAACCGAGAGGAGTTCTAGTTTCACTGGCTGAGTGTTCTTTGGTTCGTTTCCTCTGCTGACTTAGACACTATGACAGGTATACTCAACCTATTTGTTTGGACAGGTTTATTCTCTGGCTATGTCTGGGGTTAGCTATTTCAAACGAAATCTGGGTAGCTATCGCTAAGCATCATGGGATAAGGGGTAGCCTCGAGCCTGTAAACAGCTTTCGAGCTATAGAAGATGGCTGAGTCGGAGCCGAGGATCAGCTCCGATCCCAAGCAGCAAGAAAGAAGGCGAGATGAAAACAACTAACATGGAATGTTATGGTAGGTACATAACTTCTTTTTTCATATCAGGCTACCAAGGAAACCAGTTCCGCCTCCTTGGGATTTAAACTTTGTTTTAGAAAAACTTACATCGCCTCCCTTTTAACCAGCAGTTTTGTCTTCAACATTGCACTTGGAAGACGGTGCTTCTTTTAGCTATCACTTCAGCCAGAAGGATTTCAAAACTGCAGGCCCATATGGCTTCTTCTCCTTTTACAATTATCCACAAGGATAGGGTTTCCCTATGCACTAATCCCTCTTTCATGACCAAAGTGGTGAAGGGAGTTGTCACTTAATCAGTCCAATAACCTGCCCACTTTCATTCCCTCTCCACAAACTTCTAATGAGAGGATCTTGCATACCCTGGATATGCGTCGACAACTCATTTTTTTTTTTATTTGGATAAAGCAAAGTCCTTTAGGAAATCTGACTGTCTTTTTGTTTCCTATCATCCCAGGGCTCTGGGTAGACCTGTTTCTAAGCAGTCTTCTCCTGGATTTCTAAAGCTATTTCCTTTTGTTGTGTGGCCCATGGGAAAACCTTTGCATCTCCAGTTAAGGCTCATTCCACTAGAGCTGTGTCCTCTTCAGGTGCTTTTTTCAAGGGTCTGAATACTTTTTTCTTAGAAGCAGCCACATGGTCTTCCAGCCATACCTTCATAAAACACTAAAAGTTGGATGGTATAGCTAGATCTGTTGGTTTTGCTAGGGCTATTCTTCAGAGATTTGTAGACTGTGCTGCTGCCCCTCCCCCCACTCCTTCCTCTGCATGAGCTTTGGTATTCTCCCTCATGTTATGAATACTGCAACATATGAATAGAAGGACATAGACTAGTTGTGTAAAATCTTACTATAACCATAGGATGACATTTTCTTCTATATATTGCAGTGAGATGTCACTCCCACCTTACCCCTGATGCTTGCTTGATAGATACCTGGATGTGTGTTTCTCAGTTTACCTTGGGCTGGTGTTCTTACTGGAGCATTCATTTCTGAGGATGGCACATGCCGACGTCTGCTACATAACCTGACATCACTGTATGGCCAGTGTTGGATTGGATCGTATGTGCTACGTCACACGTACGTAACAGTAGCTTTAGAATTCTGTGTAGTGGCTGGACATTCAGGGCAGCCTATTATGAATACTGCAACATACAGAAGAGAAGGACATCTATGGTTATGGCAAGATTTTACACAACTATTCTTTCTTTCTTCCTTTCCCCATGAAAGACAGGGCTTGCATTTGAAAGTTATGCTCTTTTGTGGGTTGTCTGTGACACTGAGCTAGCTGTTGTTGCAAAGTCTTCTGTTATTTAGGCATAGCTACCTCCATTTCTTGCCCTTCCTGTAGTTTTGCAGACTATCACCTCAGTCTTTGGGTTGGTGTTTCTCTTTTCCGAATGTTGTAGCCCTGATTGCAACCTTTGGAGACTTGTGCTTTATGGGTAGATGGTCACCCAGAACTCTGTGTTCTAGTCTTGGTGTTGGTGTGGTCCTCTGGCACTTGCATCACTGGTGTCTTGCAACTTGGGATTCTTTCAGCCATAGGACCAGTTCATAGGTTCATACTAGGCTATCTGCCCTAGGGCATTTATAAGCCTAGCCAGAGTGTGTTTGGCTTTCGCCACCCATTCTAGAATGTTATGAGTGGTCTTTGATGTTAAATATAACAGATGTAGTCTTACCATATTAGTTGTGTTACAAGATGGCCTTCCTTGATGGGGCATGAATACCCACCTTCCATGTCACTCTAGGAGGAAGGTTTTTGCTGCGATTCAGCCTTGGGTCTTAAGGAGGAGTGTAAACTAACAGGAGGCAGTTGGAGCAGGGGTGTTTGTCAAGTTTTTCATTGTTTTTTGTTTTGCAAGATGACTGCTCTTATTGGCTGGAGGCAGCAAGTGAACCCAGCCATGGGATCTCATCAAGAGTAGTTCTGTCATAGATCAACTGATACACTTAGAATATCTCATTTGTATTTTTGCTTTTGCTGCAGCAGTTGGTAAATATTCCAAACAGGGATGTGTTAGAAAAAATGTTTGTGTGCACTATGTAAAATACATGCATGTGTTCAGAAATTCTGAAGAATTGTCATGATGTGTTATCAAAGATTGATTGTGTGTTTTGTTTTCTTCAAAAGGGAACTGTCCAGATTTATTGCAGCTGGTAGACTACACTGCAAAATTGATAAAGTAAATGAAATTGTAGAAACCAACAGGTAAGGTGTTTTAGAACACTGTGATTTATGTATTTTAGAATGTTAGCGATTTGCAATTGAAACTGAAAAGTGAGTTTTAGATCCAGCTTTATTTTTTCTCCCCTTTGTATGATCATATTTCTAATAGTGATCTAAAATGTTGCCAAAAGCCCCATTTGCAGGACAGCTGTAAGGTGATTAAGTTTATCTTGGAAGGTCTTCTCTGTGATTGATCAACCGAAGAAATGCAAGAACACTGAAGTATTACTCTTTCAGTCGATTGATCGTTTTAGAGACAAGCAATTTCACTTCTTTGCCTGTTAGTTAACTTGTCAGTTCCAGTTCACGGGCAGCACATTTCATCCTCTTCTCGAATCAACCATGCATTCGTCTCACATTCTTATAAGTATATAGGCAAGTACTAAGCTGCCCTTGCAGGCCATTTTAAGCCTAGCCAGTTTCCCTTTTTGTGCTCAAAGTAGCCTGCCCCATTTGGTTATAGATTGGCCATACCTAACCTATGGTCGATAATTATGTATTTATCCCTAATGAGAATAACTGAGATCATACCATAGATAATTTTAAGTGACCCATGCAAGGGATAAAGCATTTAGGAATGACATCTGTCCATCAGTAGTACAGGGAGCAGTCCTGGGGTAAATTTTCTGTTTCCCATCCATACATCTAAGTTGCAGTTGAAAATGGACAGGGTGAACTTTGTTTTATGTGGATGGGGAGTCTGTTCCATAGCAGCATTATCCTCTGTTAAATGTACTTGTCCCTCCAAGCCATTCTGTTGATGTTACAAAAGAAGTTTAGATCCATAGAGTATTTCTCATGCCATTTGACTTGCTGATGTACAATAAATCCATCAATAATGGGTCTAAGGATGCCTTGTATGTCAGATACAGGTCACCTCATAGCAGTCAGTAGGATACCAAAGTGTAGTGGCAGGGCTTTGAGTCAGTCCACGTGGGACATGTTGTTTAGGCCTTGAATTCAATTAAACGTACTTTCAACTTGGAAAAGTTGTTGCCCTACATCTGCCATTGTTAATTGAAGTACTAGTATTGGTTTAAGATGGCTTCTACAGGAAGCAATGCCCTTCTGACTAATGTCATTCAGATTAGTTATCAAGCAATGTTTGTAGAAATGCTTATTCAGAAACACTCCTCCTGACACACGGTGGCACGTGATCACCCAATAGGATAGTTCCAAATATGCATTCATTTTATGCTCACAGCCTTAGCTTGAACTGTGCCGTTACAGCAGTTTATTTGAACATGTTTTCTTCTACATGTTTCTGACATCAGTTTTAAGTTCATGGATTTAATTCTGCAAGACTGACTTTTATCATTGTTTTACCATACAGTGAACAGATGCTGCCACTGTGACCAGCAGACACTTTCACTTCCATATATAGTCCTGTCATACTTCATGGTAAATTGAATTTTAACTATGCACCAGCCCTTGCTAATCAGCCTAACAGCACATTAGCTTTAGTTGACTATCTTTGCGTATCATTTCATAATAAATAACTGTATGGAAAGAGGTAATAGTGAAATGGGGGGGGGGGTGGCTCAAGAAACAAGGCGAGACTGGAATTTTGGGTCATGATCCTTAAGGAGAATAACAGTAACCATACATAGCAGAAAATAATCTAAGAACCAAGCCAACATGGGGATGGAGAAAGGAGATTTTGCCGATAGGGTTGACTGCGATTAGAATACAGAGAACAGGCAAGAGGAGGGTGGAATTTACTGGAGAAAATTGGCAAAGAAATTGATGTACTGGGTGCAAATAGAGAGGGAAAGATAATAGAATGGGAAGAGGCCAAGAATTCATTTGGACTTCAGGCTAGAGATTGCCTTCCCTATCAAGGATTGATACTAAATTGTAGTCAAAAGAGAGAGAAACGGGGATTCTAAATGAAAGACAAGCACTGGTACAGTTTGTAGTAGAATCTAGAAGAGAAAAAAGGGATAATTAGTAGGGCCTAATAAAATATTGTATGATAGCTATAGGAGTCAATTAGAGGAGGTTAGAAAGGATTAGAAAAAGAGATTGGATTAGCAATCCACAAAGAAACAAAGGGGGATATATTTATGGCTTCCAAATATGCAACAAAATCTAGAAGATTTAGGATCTTTGCTTGGAAGTGTTTGCATAGATATTTGTATCCTTCAAGCGGTATTGCAAATGTTGAAGGTGTAATGGGGAAGAAGAGGCAGTTGGGAGCATATTTTTGGGAGTATAATGAATTGGCAGACATAAAATTCCACGCAGACTACTCTGACAGAAATACTGGGTGAGCAAATTGATGCAACTAAGTAATGATTTTTTTTTTTTTTTTTGAGCTGTGATACAAAATCGGAATTGCATAGACATAGTAAGGCTGTGCCGAGTTTAATTCTGCTGGCTGCCAAAAAAGCAATTACTTAGACAATGGAAATTTCTAAACGAACTGTAGTAGAAGCAGTGAATATAGTAACAGAGATAAAACAACTGCAGTGATCTTTAGTAGGAGCAAGTTGCATAAAAAGAATAGTGTTTTGGAGGAGGAACAAGTTTATGGGAGGGCAGGAGCTGAATGAGCTCTCTAATGTTTGACAATGGTTGGATTATATGTGATGCATAACATTTGCAACTGAAATTCTGTCAGTGTGGTTTATTTTAATTTATTTAAACTTATGATTGCCTATGTCATAAGTGGTAATTTAATAAAGATGTTTCTTTAAGAAATAAATTTAATAAGTGCATTTATACTGAGCCCCTGCAGGATCTTCATCTTCTCTACAATCCCCACTTTGTTTTCTATCCTAAAGTATATCTCATTAGTTGTTTTCAAAGTGTATAATGTAATGCAGTACACGGAGATATGTTGAGTAAGACATGACACTGTATGAAATACACATTCGCAGTGTGGCCACAGTTGTAATAAGGCATGACCGCATGAGTAAAGTGCATTCAGCCTTTAGCTTATTCAGACCAACAACGTTGATTGTGCTTTGTCTTCCTGCTTGCCTACAGAAGACCGGTTTTGCATAACTGCATCTCTTGCATTGTCAAATGCTTCATAAGCAGTTTGTGATGATATTTGTTTAACTTAATAATTGTGTTGAATTTTTTGCATCCATTTCTGTGTTTACACTGCTTAAATGTGAAACAGTGCTTTAACTTGAGCAAATAATGCAAAACCAGTGATTTCTTTTTCCAGATCATTACATATGAATGCATTTTGCATCTTTTTCTGTTCCCAGCTATGCTGCTATCAGTCATTGTCTAGCCTGCCAGCATGGGGTGTTTCATACCTCATTAGTGTATGCAGGTGCAAATGAGGTAGAGGTACAGGTGTCACACTGCATTGGGCAGTATAGAATTTCATTTGCTGTTGGCCTCAGTTTAGCACAGTTCTGAATTTTCTCTCATTCAAGTGTTTATAGGAGCTTATGATTGGGTTTTACACATGCCTTGGCTTCACACTGCAGGATTGGATGGTTCCCATAAAACATTCTAAGTGCTACTGACATTGCCAGATTACCTGCCAAACCCCACATCAGAACTGGCTGTTTCACCTGGGAAAAAGCATGCACACATAGGATAACAGGAAGTTACTAGGTTATTGGCTTTGAGACCCTTACAAGCCTAGCCAAGAATTTAGTCCATGTTCCAACAAGTCAGCACCCAGTGCCCCTGTCCAGCAGGGACATGGGTGGAATCCCGGGGGTGTATTTTCTGTTTTTCATCCAGTTGTCCAGGTTGCCCTTAAAAAGGGTTAGTGAGGTACTCTGCTTAATGTGGAGAGGGAGTCTATTCCACAGAAGAGGAAGTCTCTGGGACACAAATCTGTCCCACCAACAACTCCTGTTGATGTCACAGACCAGATTGAGGTCACGCATGCGGGTTACTCGAGTGGAGCTAGACTTGCAGGTGTGCAGCAAGTCCCATCAAGGTAGGGTCTGAGATTGCTTTGTATGCCAGACAGAGGTCACCTCTGAGGAGTCTGTGAGAGACTAAGTAGAGAGACAGGGATTGTAGCCTATTTGTGTAGGGTAGATGTTTGAGGCCCTGGATTCTCCTGCTGAGGAACCTCTGTGGTCTCTCCAGCTGCTACATGTGTTTTGTGAGGTACATGCAGAAAGGGGCATTGTACTCAACAGTGGATCTTATAAGGGACCAATACAGGGATGTTATGACCTCCTTGTCCCTGGATGAGGTAAATACCCTTACTAATGAGGTGGGTCATGTGGAAAGCTTTCTGTACAACGGAGGCAATATAGTGGCCAAAAGTCACTTTTCTATCAACCTGGGTGCCCAAGTCCCTCACAAATGATTGCCTTCTTAGGACCATGTTATTAATGTGATAATTTGTGGGGATGCCAGTCTCCCTAAAGGAGATGATGATCCATTTTTTTGGCATTCAGTTTGAGGCCATGTTTCTGGCACCAGTCTTTTGTTTGGGTGAGACCCTCTTGGAGGAAGTCCACATCACTAGGGGAATTGATGACAATGCACAGCTTGCAGTTATCTGCAAACCTGGTCAGCCATAGTCTACTGGTTTTGGTCTGCACCTCAGAAAAGCACATCCCAAACAACAGAGGCCCAAGACTGATCCCTGGGGTACGCCACTCTTTACGGATCTACTGCTTAAGGTGGCTTCCCCTATTTTGACTAGGTGGGTTCTATCAGTGAGCCAGTTTGCTACCCATCTGGTAACATATTGATTGATGCCTAGTTGAGAGACTTTATCTGTTATACCCGAGTGGGGAATAGTATCGAAGGCTTTGACCAGGTCAAGGTAGGCAGTATGCACAGTTTTCCCCTCGTCCATGGCTTTGGTAACTGTCTGAAAGAAGTCGACTAAATTTAACAGCCATGATCTCTCCTTGACGAAACCAAACTGTGTGAGATCGAGTGTTTAGAGGTTGCCAATGTCCTTGTTAATGAGGTCCATGATAATCCGTTCCATGGCCTTGCAGATCAAGCTAGTTAGGCTGATGGGTCTATAATTTCCTCGATCGGTGGACACTCCACCTTTGTGCAAAGGGATGACAGTGGGTGTCCTCCAGTTGGCTGGGCCGAAACCGCTACTCAGGCTTTGGTTAAACAGGGTGCCTAATGGTGCTGCAAGTTCATGTAGGATGCAGCCTGGGATGTTATCGGGTCCCATGGAGGCTGTATTTTTGCCTTTGAGAGGGCAGTGATGACTTGCTCCCTAGAGATAAGGGAGAGGGGGGCAGATGCTTAGGATGTCCTGATTTACTGATTGAGGGACAGAGGGGTGAAGTTTTCACTGAACCTGTCTGCCAGCAGGTTGGCTATATCTACAGCATTTGTGTTTGTGGTGTCCTTGACAACCAGTTCTGAACAGATCTGAGTGCTTCCTTTGAGATTGCGGACATATGTGAAGAAGGTCTTATGATTGTCTTTAGTAGATGTGGCCAGTTTGGAGTCTGTTTGCTTTGGAGGATTTCACTTGTGCTCTTATTTGCTTGTTCAGACTAAGGAAAGATTGCTTCCAATTAGGCACCTCCTCCTTCTTGGTCCAGGACAGCAATTTATTCCTTTTATCGTAGAGTTTATTTATTACAGATGTCCACCAGACAGGTTTAGTTTTCCTTGAGGAGGATTTTGTCCTGTCTGGTATTCCTGATTCCATGCAACTATATAAATGCTCGTGTAGTACTTTGGTGTAGGTTTGGACATATGTGCCAGTTCCTGTGGAAGGGGAGGGGGCTGTGAAGCTGTTTAATGCCTTCCCGCAGGAGGTTGTAACCAGCTTTGTAGAAGTTTTTCTGTTTGATCCTAGCTGGGAGGGGGGTCGGGGGAGATGGTGACTTCGAAAGTCATCACTTTGTGATCTGATCTTCCCAGGGAGAATGTGACTGTAGGGATGCTGCAGTCTTTACACATGTTGGTTACTACCAAGTCCAAGATATTATCGCCTCTTGTGGGGGTGTCGACCAGCTGGTCCAAGGCATTTGCATTGACGAGATCAAGGAATCTCTGGGCATTTGTGTTTTGGCATGAGTAGTTCTTCAAATCTATGGTTGGATATTTAAAGTTGCCAAGGATCATTGTAATGGGTTGAATCGAGATAGAGTCGAAGAGGTCCAGATAGGCGGAGTGGGCATCTTGATTCAAAGTTGGGGGCCTGTAGCTAGCTGTGGTTTGAATAGGGGTCTTGTCAACAGTTAACTGCACCTGGAGTGTCTCCTGCACGTCATACTGTATGACTAGCCTGGACGTGTGTATATGTTTAATATATATTGCAGCTACACCTCCTTTTGCTTTGCTGCCCACATTTTGGGGTCTGAATGTATGACAGGATGAGTAACCTGGTATGGCTGGGGTGCTGTCTGCAGCTTTGAACAAGGTTTCTCTGACTGCACAAATGTCAGCATATTTCAGGATTAAGAGTGCTTGCAATGAGTGCAGTTTCATGTTTAGACTCCTAGCAGCATGACCTTTAATTTGCTTTTTGATGAAATTTTAATGTTGATAGTTTTAAACTCCAAGCATTGCCTAAAAAAGGCACTATGGGGGAGGCAAGAGCCTTTGCCTGAAGCCCAAGAGAGACGGATGCAGGGCATCTCTGGTAAAGCATCATGGTCTGTCAATCATGTCTTCCCAGGCTGTCAGGTACTGGATCCTCTTGGAATGACACCAGCAACTAAGCCAGTTGTTAAAGTCGATCATTTTCTGTTTGTATTGAGGCATCATTCTGGGTGATGGTAAAATACTGCTTAATGCTAGGAACATAACCTGCCTGGGACACACATTCAGCAAGCTCGACCATGTCTCTCTTCGTATAATACAGGGAGGTATGTCTCAAGTCATTCACACCAACATGGACTATGACAGAGTCATAACAGTACCTGTTGAGAGACATGAGTGCATGGGTGATGTGGCAGATTCTGCCACCTGGCAAACGACTAACCCTGACTTTCTCCTTATCCAGGCTGGTGAGGGGCACATCTGTGTGTCTTACAATAGGATCTCGTATGACTAATGTGTTGGATTTATGTTTAGGCCTTAGTGGATGTGAGACAAGGTGTGTGGACTATTTTTGGTGTGGTGGGCAGTGGAGTTCGCATGTGTTTTTCCTCTGAGGTCTCTCTTGTTTGGGTATATTTTTGTTGAGGGCCTCCGCATTTGTGGGTGGGTGTTGTGTAAGTGTGGGTGGTGGTTGACGTGTGGTGTTTGTGTTGATAACCTTCTGAGTGCCAGATATACTGGCTTGTGAGGGAGAGCATAGACTGTAGGTTCTTAATGTAATTGCATCTCTCAGAAATTGTGTTCCTAGTCTACCAGACTGGCAGGCGAAATCATAGGAAATTGTCCAACCATATTTGTCAAAATCAGAGGGAGAGAGGCCAGAGAGACAAGGGAGTAAAGAGTGGAAGGTGTAAGAGGAGAGGAGTACTAGGTGATCACACAAGTGCTACTAAGGGAAAATTTGTAGCTGGAATACCTCACAGTGGGTTAATAACAGTGCAGCTACAGTGCGTGATGTGCAAACAAGCCCAAACCAACTCAAATGTGGGGATTAAATACCACAAAAAATAGAAGGTTGTAGTAACACAGAAATCTCACCAATCCTGCTAGTCCCTGCTTTCTTTACCATCCTGTGCCAGACAAGGTCCAGTAGCCCTGCTACTTGTCAGTAAGAGAGGAGATAGGCCCCTACCAACACAAGATGGCTGCCAGAAACACAGAAGGCAAAACACAAACAACTGTGCTTGCAGCAAACCTTGTATCCAGACTGTGCTACCCAGTTTAAGGGTAAGAACACAGTAAAACCCACAAAAAAGCACAAATTAACCACTTACAGACAAAAACAGAACTCACAGTATGAAAATGTATAACAGTAATGAAATGCAGTTAATCAGTAAATGCTTTACAACAGTGCAAATGTGATAAATTAGCTGACAATCACAACAGAAAAACAGTTCAAGGGGCGGAGCCTAGATGGCTAACTGAGAACAGTGAATTTTGAGATCCATAAACTAGTATAATAATATAGGAAAATTTTATTATTTTCAAGTTTAAAACGTGAGAAATCTGTAGATAAACTACTAAACTACATAAATATCAATTTTGGTGGAGATATAAAAAAATTTTCCTGTCAAGTAACTTGGAGATATATTGAGTTACTGAATATGAACAACTCAAGGAATTCTCATCCAGATGCAGCTTTGAAAAAAGAACTGCAATTGATGATATCTACCTTACAGGAACTATCTTTGAAAATGGATGCTTTTAAAAATGACGTAGAAAACCTCAAATTAAATTCTCAAAAGCAGACCGATACTCTTACAGCAACACCATACAAAAATATCAAATATAGAGACTTCTGTAAATGACATTGAAGGGAGACTCAAAGACGAAGAATTCCAAAAAGAATTTCTACTTAAACGGAATACATGGCTGCTTAACAAAATACATGACTTAGAAAACCGGGAAAGGAGAAACAACATAAGGATCTTTGGTCTGCCTGAAAACACTGAAGGAGAAGACATTGGGCCGGATTTATGAAAGCTTGCATGGAGTTGTAGAGTAAGACGTCAGACAGCCAATGTCTGCCGAGCGATCCAGCAACAGCTGGCAGGGGTGTGCATAAGAGCTTCTAAAGCTACTCTTGCACAAACATCGTCATGGTATGCAAATTACCTAATTTGCTGCTGAAAGCTATGCAAATTAGTTAAATTTGCAATCCAGGAAACACTAACCTGTCCGTGGAAGAGTAGTGTTATTTGCAGAAATGTATTCAGTTGGTAACGGAGTACCGTTCTGCAAATTGCTAAACGGAGCTATGACAGCTCCAAATAAAGGATGCATCCAGTTGAGGAAGCATGCCAATGGCCAAATGTAAGGCCATTGGCATTTGTAAATGTTTAAAATTATTAAAATCTAATATTCCCCCCCCCCCCGATCTCCGATGTTTAAGCATAGCACAGCGCCACGCAAACGTGCGGCGCTTAAAAAAAAATAATAATTTCAAAATAGCCAAAAATAGGCATTTTCACTAAAAAAGCTTATCCTGCCATGCAGGTGAATGGCAGGCTGAAGACAACATGGCCACTGAGTAGTGGTTGCTAAGGGGGGGGGGGGGGGGGGGAGTCCAATGTGAGAGATGTAACCAAGCATTAGTAGGCAATCCTATGCAAATGAGGATAAGGATAGTGAATCCCAGTTTTCCCCAGCATGTGAGCCATGTCCCAAGAGTGTAAGTGTAGGAGTAGGTGAGTAGTAGAGTAGAAGATATGTAACATCATGAGCAGGTGTGTCAGAAAGGCTGTATGCTTATTGGAGCACAGTGTCTTGTGTTTGCCCTGAGTTGCTCAGGATTGCAAGAGGCGTGTCTACAGTTGTCCCTTTTGAAAACCAGAAACCGAAGGCGTACGCCGTGAATATATCTGAAATTCCTTGCAAACGTGCACACAGCATGTGCGCACGTGTGTGCTCGTTTGCGCGGCGCTGCCCTGGGCGGAAACAGAAAGGGAAAAGGAAGGAAAAGAAGTAGTAGGAAGTTAACCAAGGAGAAATAGCAGAGCTGCCAGGCAAAGTATATCAGAATCAGCCAATTACACAGGCAGCAGACTAGCCCAGCCCAGCACTTTAAACTCTGCAAACAGCATTCTTCCCTGTTTTTTCCCCAAGAACTCTGCAACACTGCAGTATACAAAGACGGAAAGCTTAAAAACTTTAAAGTCAGACAAAATGTTAGGAGCTGCTCTTGCTATCATAAACCAACATGTGCAAGGTGCTGAGGGTGGTGGTGATGTGAATGCTGCTGAGCAACCCACAGTGAGGAGAAGGAGAAGAGTGTAAGGACCCAGGGTAACCTACCAGGGGCTACATGAGCTGGAGATAGTGGAGCGTTATAGGGTGGACAGAGACCTCCTGCAGCAAATTCTTGAGCTGTGCCGGCCACGCCTCACACACAGAACCAACAGAGGGGAACCCATCCCAGTGGATACCAAGGTATGTGTTGGCCTGAGAATACTAGCTACAGGTACCTTCCAGAGACCAACTGGTGATATGATGGGGATTTCACAGGCATCCGCATCCAGGGTAGTGCACCAGTTCCTGGATGCCATGTCAGCACATGTCGGTGAGCACGTATATTTCCCCAGTTCCCGTGAGGCATTGGCCAGCAGTATGTGTCTTTTCCACCAAATAGCAGAATACCCTGAGGTAGTGGGTGCAATAGACTGCACACACATACACATCAAAGCACCACCCGGTGAGTAGGGTAGGGTCTACATCAACCACAAGGGCTTCCCCTCCATCAACCAGGTTGTGTGCGATGCCCAGGGCATAATAATGAATGTGTGTGCTGGCTACCCTGGAAGCTATCACGATTCCCACATCTGGCATCTGACACAGCTGTACCAGAGGTTTGCCAATGGGGACATCCCTGACAGTCACCTAGTGGGGGATGCTGGATACGCACTGTAGCTGTGGCTGATGAAACCCATCAGAAATGCACACACACCCGAACAAGAACTCCATAATGAGGCACACGCACAAACAAGAAACATTATTGAGCATGTGTTTGGGATGCTCAAGTCACGGTTCCGGTGCCTGGACTCATCTGGTGGAGCCTTGCAGTACTCACCAACTACATGTACCCAAATTGTCATGATATGTGCCATGCTACACAATATGATCCTGCGAAAACAGCTGCAGCAGGAACAGTATGGGGCAGGGCCAAACAGCCCCCCACCATTGCCAAGGCCTGCACAGGCTCAGCATGACTTGGTGGAGGAACAACCTGAGCCTGCCCCAGTAGGCAGAAGGAGGCGTGCCCAGTATACCCTGGCTTTGGCAAAGAGGCAAGCATAGCACATACACTGACTCAGTAGGAACCCTGGAAATGACACCTCTCTCTGACTCGCACATACAGTAAAAGGGATGCCTAACTTGACCCTACCTGTTTTCAAACATGTATAGGGAGTGTACTATGTGCATCCGACATAGGCAGCCCTGCAGCACCACCTGAGGCATGAGTGCCCTATTTTAAGCAATATAAAGCACTGCTAAGCACATTTTACCAGTATTGAGCATATTTAAATACAATTGCGCGTAGCTGCGCACCACACTAACCAGCGCAACGTCGGGCAATGTTGGGCAAAGTCGGGCAATATCGTGCAAAGTTGGGCAAAGTTGAGCAAAGTCGGGTAAACCTGCTTTACTGTTCCTTATGCATTCTGGTCTGCCCAGCAGGAAAATAAAAACCAGTGACAGGGCTCGAACTCAGGATACTGTGCACTATAGTCACAGTACTGAACCACTAAGCCATGACAGCATTTCACTGGCACAGACACAACTTAACTCACTCACACATACCAATTGGGGGGGGGGGTCACATACCTAACAGTCACAGCCAGCAGGACAAATGCAGACACAAGCACAAACATATGCTGTATCATGCCCTCTGAAGAGGCATATGAGTAACCTCCCCCCAGGCCTATGCAGACAGATAACAGCAGGCCAGGCAATTTGATGTGGGTTTGAGTCTATTCCCTCTGTTTCCCCCCTGAAGACTTCTCTTTTGGGGAAACCCTGCACACCATGAGAGAGCATTTCCACTGGGAAGGACAAGATTACTCTGACTCCAAGAAAAGACTCTGAGTTTCTTCTTTTGCCTCAGCACAGACCCCTAGCCATTCCACCTGTTTTGGACATTCTGGATGATGTCTACACTGAATCTAGTCTAAATCCAGATTCCTTACCTCCAGCACCACCTAAACCTGACCGATACTATCGAGTCCCTGACTCTCACAAGTTTTTATATAAAAGCCCTGCTGCAGACCCAGAAACCATTTCCCAGGGTCCCAAAGGGGTTAAGGCCTCTACTGCTAAGAATCCACTACCTGCGGAAAGAGATTCCAGGGCATTAGAAAGATGGTGGAAAAAAGTGTATATCTCTGCCACTTTGGCCATGAGGGCATTAAACTGCCAATTCCACATGATTAAATACTAGCAGTACTTGCTTAATCAGTTAAAACAGAAAATGATCCCTCAAACAGATCAGCTAGATTTCAAAGGGATGCAAGATTTGTTGCATGCAGCAGAACAAGTGGGAAAACATACCTTGCAATGTGGTTTTGATTCTTTGGAGGCCTCGTGTAGAGCAGCAATCACAGGGTCTGTAATACGTACACATGCTTGGCTAAAAGAGCAGACCTTACCAGAACATGTCAAAGCAAAGTATACTGGATGCTCCACTGCAAAAGGATGTGTTATTTGGTGTCAAAGCAGAGGAAGTTTTAAAGAAGATGGAAGAAAAGGCAAAATCAATGCAAACAGTTAAAGATTTTTTACAGGTACAACCTCCTCGCTTCTGCAGAAACTGGCCATCAAAAAACTGGTCCTTTCCTGCTTCATACAGACCCCAAAGGGGCAGGTACAGACGCCCTAGGGGCAGAGGCCAGGCACAGGGTACTTTCAGGCCTAGACGATGGCAAACAACAACTCAAAGAGGGGGAGACAGCAGATCTCAACCTTTCAGAAAAACTCAATGACTTTCCTCTTCGCCTGCCAAGCATAATTGCCCAGGCAGCACCTCTAGGAGGAAGACTGGCTCTTTTCCCACAAAACTGGCACATCATAACAAAGGACAAATGGGTTCTGGATATTACCCGAGGCTACAGATTTCATTTTCACACTTTACCACAGATGAGAGGCATGCCAAATCTGCCAACAAACCAATGGGCAGAGGCAGAAAAACAAATTTCAGCTCTCATGAACATGAAAACAATTCAAAAGGTCAGATAAATAAAACGCAGTACCATGCGCCGGGTCTGATGGCTCACTTCAAAAGTTCTCTTTCTTCTTCTAGGCAACGTTCAGCATAAAAAATCACAAAAATAGATAAATACAGCAAGAGACTGCAAACTGTTAGGTTCAAACAGTTTAATTCGATATCTGTTAGCGCTTTCACCCTGAGGCTTCGTCAGACAGTACAAAATAACATTAAACAGAGTAAATTTAAATACAAGGGTGCCGCTAGCAATAGGCTAAAAAAATCACATGTTTCAATCATTAATTAAATATTAATAAAAAGTTTAAAATGCATCTTATAATACTGATAAATCATTAAAAATATTAAAAATACATGAAAAAATATTTATATTTATAAAAAATAATAATAATAATCTTGATGTTATCACATTATATTCTAATTATCAGTAAAAAAATGCATTCTAAGGTCTATAACATCTCTTAGCTTTCAGCACAGGTGCTATATGAACTTTCTCATTCAGTCCAGGATATTTATCAGCTCTGCACCTTATTATCCAAGACATCTCCCTTTCCAAAGTGTAATTAATAAAATCTCCACCCCTGCTTCTACAGTGAACCTCTTGTAAGACACTAAATAAAAAAGTATGCAAGGGACCCGTAGACTTAACATGCCTAGCTAAGGCATTTGTTTCATTGCCTATCCTGATCTGATACATGTGCTCCCTGATTCTCTCTAAGCATCCTGTTCGTTTTACCAATATAAAACGAAGTACAAGCTGAGCACCTAGCGAGATAAATAACATTGGAGCTAGTACAAGTGGTATTTGTGTTCAATTTAAATTCATAATGTGAGATTGGATGTATAAACGAACTCCTATCATCAATAAAACCACATTGGTTACAGTGCCCACATGGATTGGTATTGGATGCCTGAGAGTTACTATAACTAATAGTGGGTCATAACAATTTATTACACAACATATATCTAAGGTTAGGTTTGTTCTTATAGCTAATAAGAGGTTTCGGTCCTACTATCTTACTGACAGCTGAATCCAGGGTCAATATCTCCCATCTATTTTCTAAGAAATTCCTTATGGCTCCAGCATCTTGTGTATAAAAAAGGGGGGCTCTGGTCATATTCGAGGGTGGATTAGATGACAGTGAGCTATGATCCAAAGCAAATTCGGAAAAATATGGTCTCACTGTGCTTGTTCGAAGTCCACTGACTTCAAACTCCATCCTATTAAAATCACTTGCATCATACCCTCTATTTAAAAACATCCTTTTCATTCTATCAATCTCTTCAGTATATCCAGACTCACTTGGATTTAACCTAGCTGCCCTTAAAATTTGACCTTTCATGACGTTATTGAATACATAGGTAGGATGCATACTTTGACGATGGAGTAAGGCATTCCTGTGACAGGGTTTCCTATGTATAGAAGTATTTATTAATCCACTCGGAAGTCTCTGTAAGGAGACATCTAAGAAAGAGATAGTATCTCTGGAATAGTTCAAGGTGAATTTCAAAAATTCTGTAGACTGATTAATAACATCAAAAAATAACAACAGTTCTTCTTCATTCCCAAACCATAAGAAAAAGAGATCATCTACGAATCTTCGATAAAACCCCATGAAATTCTTATAATAATCCAGCTGAAAAAGATATTGTTCCTCCCATTGGGCCATAACAATGTTGGCGTAGCTATTGGCACATGATGTGCCCCTAGCTTCACATCTTTCTGTAAATATAATTGATCTCTAAAAATAAAAACATTATTGGCCAATACAGTTTCCATGAATAATGCCAGTAAATCTATGAATTTGTTACTATAATTAGATTTACTACGTAAAAAATCAAGAAAATATTGCACTCCCAAGGTATTGGGTATGATAGTAAATAAACTGACAACATCCATGCTAACTAGAAAGAATTCACGTGTTGGATCAACATTTTTCATGTATACATAAAGCTCTATCAAGAATTGTTTACTATCTCTTAAAATGTGAATACTTTTTTCAACCAATGGTCTCGAAAAAAACTCCAAGTAAATGGATAGGGGTTCAGTTAACCACCCCTGTCCAGATACAATGGGTCTCATAGGTGGACGATGTAAAGACTTATGCACCTTAGGAAGGCCCTGTATAATTGGAATTCTGGGGTTCTTCACTTTGAAATAATTATAAAGTTCGTCATTTATATCATGTGTCATCAGTAGTTCATCTAACATGTCAAAAACATTAAAGACCTTCTCAGTGACAAGTTTCATATCAATATTTTCATAAAACTTACCTTCATTCAATAAATGCCTCATGCTATCTATATATTCAGCAGTATCCATTAAAACAATAGGACCACCTTTGTCGGCTGGTCTAATAGTGATGTTAGGATCCATTTTCAATGCATTCAAAGCTTGTCTTTGATGGTAATTAAGGTTTTGCTTATTCCTATATTTCCTATTCTTATCAAAATATTCATAAATATCATTTTCTACTAAACGTGAATAGGTATCCAATAAAGGATGTAGTTGAGGTATATAAGTACTATTAGATTTAAATCTTACTTCTCTGGCATGATTGTCTGTGGACTGAAAGTCCAGTTTAAGTTGTATGTTCCTCACAAAGCATTTCAAATCAACTATTGTTTCCACTAAATCTCCTCTTGCTGTGGGTATAAAACTCAAACCTCTATTCAGGGTGTCATACTCATAAGGTGTTAAAACTTTGTTAGTAAGGTTAATGACTAACGAGGTGTTGTTCTCTCCCACATCTTCTTGAGTGTAGGGCCTACAACCTCGCTGCCTGATCCCTTCCTTTTGTGTCTCCCTCTGCTCATAGACCTCCCTCTCCCTAGTCGTTGGTTCTGAGCTATGGGGAAAGGATGGAAGGTAGTATCACCTGTGTTGTCTAATCTTGTTGCATTGTCTATTACAGGAACTTTCTTTCTTACTACAGCATCAGTTGTGCTGATTGGAGCACAAGCTAGAATTGGGAATCTGAATGTCATTATGACTAACAGTGGAATGAGGGACAGCTGCCATAGAATCTATAGAAGTATTATTTAAGTCTGTATTAACATTAATGCGTTAGTAGTTGTGAGACTCATTACTCAAAATGACATTATTAACCTGACTGTTACTGATTGTAGGCTCACCAACAGTATTAACTGTGTTAACATTCCTACTAGGAAAAACAGACCCATTACTCATATTCACTTGCTACACGTCCTGCATTAACAGGAACATTACTTATATTCATTTGCTGCACATGCCCTGCTGGTCTGGGCCAAGTGAATACATGATTGTTACTAAAATCTTTCATGTCTCTAAGAATTTTGCCCTTCTTTTGTTCAAGCAGACGTCGTTCATAGAGACTGACATTATCTATTACATTATCTAGTAACAAATCAACATTTCCATCTACATCTTTACTTTTAATACTGCTAAACAATTCATTAACAGTTCTTTTCAAAGTCTCTTCTTCGGTTTGATGGAATTCCATCAAAAGTCTCATGTATTTATTGCTTAATTCAATGTTGAGCTGTTGCCATTTGTACAACAGCTCAGGATATGCGTTACCTGAGGTAGGCATTTTTAAAATCCGTAGTCCTCGTGGAATAATCCGCTTGGCTAAACAAGCTTCAAAATGTTGTCGTTGAAGTTGTAACCGTTTCAACTTCATAAACTCCCTCTCCAATTTCTGTAAATCCTCTGTGATAGAGTGCAAGGTTATAGCATCAGTTCTTCCATCAGCGTCTCCCAGTTGCGGTTCGTATAACAGCAACATGTTGGTTGCACCACTCACACAATCTTGAAATCTCAAGGAGTTCCGATTGGTTAGTATACCCGATGTCGGAACATACGGATTATTCCACGAGGACTACGGATTTTAAAAATGCCTACCTCAGGTAACTCATATCCTGAGCTGTTGTACAAATGGCAACAGCTCAACATTGAATTAAGCAATAAATACATGAGACTTTTGATGGAATTCCATCAAACCGAAGAAGAGACTTTGAAAAGAACTGTTAATGAATTGTTTAGCAGTATTAAAAGTAAAGATGTAGATGGAAATGTTGATTTGTTACTAGATAATGTAATAGATAATGTCAGTCTCTATGAACGACGTCTGCTTGAACAAAAGAAGGGCAAAATTCTTAGAGACATGAAAGATTTTAGTAACAATCATGTATTCACTTGGCCCAGACCAGCAGGGCATGTGCAGCAAATGAATATAAGTAATGTTCCTGTTAATGCAGGACGTGTACAGCAAGTGAATATGAGTAATGGGTCTGTTTTTCCTAGTAGGAATGTTAACACAGTTAATACTGTTGGTGAGCCTACAATCAGTAACAGTCAGGTTAATAATGTCATTTTGAGTACGAGTCTCACAACTACTAACGCCATTAATGTTAATACAGACTTAAATAATACTTCTATAGATTCTATGGCAGCTGTCCCTCATTCCACTGTTAGTCATAATGACATTCAGATTCCCAATTCTAGCGAAGGTGCTCCAATCAGCACAACTGATGCTGTAGTAAGAAAGAAAGTTCCTGTAATAGACAATGCAACAAGATTAGACAACACAGGTGATACTACCTTCCATCCTTTCCCCATAGCTCAGAACCAACGACTAGGGAGAGGGAGGTCTATGAGCAGAGGGAGACACAAAAGGAAGGGATCAGGCAACGAGGTTGTAGGCCCTACACTCAAGAAGATGTGGGAGAGAACAACACCTCGTTAGTCATTAACCTTACTAACAAAGTTTTAACACCTTATGAGTATGACACCCTGAATAGAGGTTTGAGTTTTATACCCACAGCAAGAGGAGATTTGGTGGAAACAATAGTTGATTTGAAATGCTTTGTGAGGAACATACAACTTAAACTGGACTTTCAGTCCACAGACAATCATGCCAGAGAAGTAAGATTTAAATCTAATAGTACTTATATACCTCAACTACATCCTTTATTGGATACCTATTCACGTTTAGTAGAAAATGATATTTATGAATATTTTGATAAGAATAGGAAATATAGGAATAAGCAAAACCTTAATTACCATCAAAGACAAGCTTTGAATGCATTGAAAATGGATCCTAACATCACTATTAGACCAGCCGACAAAGGTGGTCCTATTGTTTTAATGGATACTGCTGAATATATAGATAGCATGAGGCATTTATTGAATGAAGGTACGTTTTATGAAAATATTGATATGAAACTTGTCACTGAGAAGGTCTTTAATGTTTTTGACATGTTAGATGAACTACTGATGACACATGATATAAATGACGAACTTTATAATTATTTCAAAGTGAAGAACCCCAGAATTCCAATTATACAGGGCCTTCCTAAGGTGCATAAGTCTTTACATCATCCACCTATGAGACCCATTGTATCTGGACAGGGGTGGTTAACTGAACCCCTATCCATTTACTTGGAGTTTTTTTCGAGACCATTGGTTGAAAAAAGTATTCACATTTTAAGAGATAGTAAACAATTCTTGATAGAGCTTTATGTATACATGAAAAATGTTGATCCAACACGTGAATTCTTTCTAGTTAGCATGGATGTTGTCAGTTTATTTACTATCATACCCAATACCTTGGGAGTGCAATATTTTCTTGATTTTTTACGTAGTAAATCTAATTATAGTAACAAATTCATAGATTTACTGGCATTATTCATGGAAACTGTATTGGCCAATAATGTTTTTATTTTTAGAGATCAATTATATTTACAGAAAGATGGCGTAGCTATGGGCACATCATGTGCCAATAGCTACGCCAACATTGTTATGGCCCAATGGGAGGAACAATATCTTTTTCAGCTGGATTATTATAAGAATTTCATGGGGTTTTATCGAAGATTCGTAGATGATCTCTTTTTCTTATGGTTTGGGAATGAAGAAGAACTGTTGTTATTTTTTGATGTTATTAATCAGTCTACAGAATTTTTGAAATTCACCTTGAACTATTCCAGAGATACTATCTCTTTCTTAGATGTCTCCTTACAGAGACTTCCGAGTGGATTAATAAATACTTCTATACATAGGAAACCCTGTCACAGGAATGCCTTACTCCATGGCCAAAGTATGCATCCTACCTATGTATTCAATAACGTCATGAAAGGTCAAATTTTAAGGGCAGCTAGGTTAAATCCAAGTGAGTCTGGATATACTGAAGAGATTGATAGAATGAAAAGGATGTTTTTAAATAGAGGGTATGATGCACGTGATTTTAATAGGATGGAGTTTGAAGTCAGTGGACTTCGAACAAGCACAGTGAGACCATATTTTTCCGAATTTGCTTTGGATCATAGCTCACTGTCATCTAATCCACCCTCGAATATGACCAGAGCCCCCCTTTTTTATACACAAGATGCTGGAGCCATAAGGAATTTCTTAGAAAATAGATGGGAGATATTGACCCTGGATTCAGCTGTCAGTAAGATAGTAGGACCGAAACCTCTTATTAGCTATAAGAACAAACCTAACCTTAGATATATGTTGTGTAATAAATTGTTACGACCCACTATTAGTTATAGTAACTCTCAGGCATCCAATACCAATCCATGTGGGCACTGTAACCAATGTGGTTTTATTGATGATAGGAGTTCGTTTATACATCCAATCTCACATTATGAATTTAAATTGAACACAAATACCACTTGTACTAGCTCCAATGTTATTTATCTCGCTAGGTGCTCAGCTTGTACTTCGTTTTATATTGGTAAAACGAACAGGATGCTTAGAGAGAGAATCAGGGAGCACATGTATCAGATCAGGATAGGCAATGAAACAAATGCCTTAGCTAGGCATGTTAAGTCTACGGGTCCCTTGCATACTTTTTTATTTAGTGTCTTACAAGAGGTTCACTGTAGTAGCAGGGGTGGCGATTTTATTAACTACACTTTGGAAAGGGAGATGTCTTGGATAATAAGGTGCAGAGCTGATAAATATCCTGGATTGAATGAGAAAATTCATATAGCACCCGTGCTGAAAGCTAAGAGATGCTATAGACCTTAGAATGCATTTTTTTACTGATAATTAGAATATAATGTGATAACATCAAGATTATTATTTCTTATAAATATAAATATATTTTTTCATGCATTTTTAATATTTTTAATGATTTTATCAGTATTATAAGATGCATTTTAAATGTTTTATTAATGTTTAATTAATGATTGAAACATGTGATTCTTTTAGCCTATTGCTAGCGGCACCCTTGTATTTAAATTTACTCTGTTTAATGTTATTTTGTACTGTCTGACGAAGCCTCAGGGTGAAAGCGCTAACAGATATCGAATTAAACTGTTTGAACCTAACAGTTTGCAGTCTCTTGCTGTATTTATCTATTTTTGTGATTTTTTATGCTGAACGTTGCCTAGAAGAAGAAAGAGAACTTTTGAAGTGAGCCATCAGACCCGGCGCATGGTACTGCGTTTTATTTATCTGACTTTTTATCTGTTTATCCATTGCGATTGCTGGGTCACTACTCCGTAGTTCTGGTGTTCTTTTTATCTGCTTATTGTATACAATTCAAAAGGTACCTGCTAAAGAGCAAGGTCAAGGATTTTACTCAAGACTATTTCTAGTACCAAGAAAGGACAAAGCCTGGAGACCTATCTTAGACCTTTCAATTCTAAACACTTACCTGGACATTCCCACATTCAAAATGCTCACACTACAGCAGTTTCTTCCCATGCTGGGCAAGGAGTCTTGGCTGGTAACGTTGGACCTCCAAGAGGCATACCTGCATGTCCCTATCAGACAAGATTGCAGAAGATACCTCAGATTTTTGGCAGGCACAATGCATTATCAATTCTCTGCATTGCCCTTTGGCTTATCTACTGCGCCCAGAGTATTCACGAAATGCCTGGCATCAGTAATTGCATACTGCAGACAGCGAGGAATACAAATTTATCAATATCTGGACGACTGCCTGATCCAAGCGGACAGCAAAGACATCCTACTACAGCATCTGGCATTTGTGACAAAGTTGCTAAGTTGCCTAGGGTACACAGTAAACAAAAAGAAGTCAAAACTAATACCCTCACAAGAAATAATTTTCCTGGGTGCCAGCTTGTATACAACGACCCAGATGGCTTACCTCACGCCAGACAAGCATAAACAACTGGCTCAGTACTTCAAAAACATGTCAACTTCTACCCAGCTCACTGCAAGGAAATTCCTGCAGGCATTGGGGTACATGGCATCCTGCATTCAACTAATTGCATATGCAAGGCTACATATGAGAAAACTACAATGGTACCTAAAAAGTGTATGGTCCCAGCACACACACAGCCTCGAAGCAACTATAACTCTCATTCCCTGCCTTCAAAAAGAGTTTCTATGGTGGGCTCAAGCATGCCAAGCAAACAAGAGCCTTCCTTTTGTATCACCTCCACCAAACCAAACCTTGACAACAGATTCATCAGACTACGCCTGGGGTGCACACAGGGCAGGACAATGCATACAGGGCAAATGGTCTGCAAACCAAAGGCAGCTACACATCAATCAAAAGGAGATGCTAGCTGTAAAAAATGCACTAACAGCCTTCAAGGACCTTTTGCATCCAGGACAACTTCTAATAAGGACAGACAACACCACAGTTATGTGGTACATAAACAAACAAGGAGGGACGCACTCCTACCCACTAGGCAGACAGGCAATGGACTTGTGGAACACAGCATTAACTTACCAAGTACAACTGTAAGCACAATTCCTGCCAGGAAAAGAAAACATTTTGGCAGACAAATTAAGCAGAAATTTGACAGACCTTCACGAGTGGAGACTACACCCACAAGTATTCTCAATGATAACTCAAAGGTGGGGACCGCCAGACATAGATTGCCTCAACCAACATCTGACAGCTACAAAAATTTTGCACAAGGACTTACCATCTCCTGGCCTGGAAAGTGGATGCCCTATCATTCAGTTGGACAGCATTGTCAGTCTACGCCTTCCCACCTCTGCCTCTACTCTCCCAGGTATTACTGAAAACCAGATCGGAGAGACCACAGATGATCCTCATTGCCCCGGACTGGCCACGTCAACACTGGTACCCACTACTACGAAACTTCTCACAGCCCTCCATGGATCTTACCTCAATTCCCTCTGCTGTTAACCCAACAGAACTCTCAGATACTTCACAGTTAGCTAAGGACCTTAAATCTAGCTGCATGGAAAATACTTTAAATTATCAAACAACACTTCTCTCAAAGGACGTCCAGAATGTCATTTTGGAGGCCAGGAGGCCCAGCACCAGAAAAACTTACTCAGACAAATGGAAAAGATTTTGTGTATGGAACCAGGCCAGAAGCCTAAATCCTGGTATCCCAAATATTCCGCACATACTCCAATATCTAACTGAGCTGCTACACAAAGACCTTTCCTTCTCATCCATAAAGATCCATGCTTCAGCCATTTCAGCTCAATATGATACGGTTCCACCCATTTTCTCTCATCCTTTGCTAAAGTTGTTTCTCAGAGGGGCAAAAAATATAAGACCCCCCCAGAAAACCACCTACTCCAACTTGGGATCTAAATTTTGTTCTGGAAAAGTTAACACTTCCTCCTTTTGAACCAGCCTTTTCAGCAGAGCTTCAATACTTGTCATGGAAGACAGCCCTGCTGCTAGCTATCACCTCAGCACACAGAATCTCAGAACTGCAGGCCCTTATGGCAGTGGAACCTTTCATCATTTTCCATCAGGACAGAGTATCTTTACGCACCAACCCTTCTTTCATGCCAAAGGTAGTAGCCAGTGTGGCTCTCAATCAGACCATACACTTGCCCACCTTTTATCCAAACCCACAGAATAAAGGAGAAAGACTCCTTCACTCTTTGGACATTCACAGACAGCTACGTTACTATTTGGACAGGACAAAGGCCTTCAGAAAATCTGACCAACTCCTTGTATCCTATGCACCAGGCTCAGAAGGAAAGGCTATTTCAAAGCAGACCATCTCCAAATGGATAGCACATTGCATCCGCTTTTGCTACTCACACCACGGGAAAGCAGTGCCTGCTAGTATTAGGTCTCACTCTACCAGGGCTACAGCAACCTCAGCAGCTTTCCTCCGAGGAGTCCCAACCAAGGACATTCTGGAGGCAGCTACCTGGAGTTCAGTGCACTCCTTCACCAAGCATTACCACCTTCCTCTGTACTCAAAAACCAGAGCTGGGTTTGCCACTGCAGTTCTGCAGGGCATCTTAGCTGCACCTAACCCAGTTTAGCTCCAACCACCCAACCATAGCTTTGGGACTGTACCCAAGTGTGATGACTGCAGCAGCATAGCACGATGAACATAGTACAGTTTTGTACCTACCATAAATGTAGATGTTCGAGTGGTTATGCTGCTGCAGTCCAGGTTACCCTCCCTCCATCCCCTCTTTCTAACAAGGCCTTTTCTTATACCTCCATTTTCTAACGAGGCCTTTTCTTATACCACCATGTACTTCAGCCTTTGGGATGCATGTCTATATGGTGTATTTGCTTACAACTACTACCATTGTTTTGCACTAAGGTTTGTTTTGCAGGCTTCTTATTTTGCCTTCTTAGTTTGGGGGCACCTGACATCTGGGGCAAGAAAAACTGAAGAAAATGGCGTCGGCTGCCTCTTTTATACCTCTGCCGCACTGACGTCAGGGAAGAAGCGACGACAACCGACGCCGGACCAAGGCTTTGGAATTCGGGCCGACTGCGGGACCGCCTGACGGCAGATAACTTAAGTGTGATGACTGCAGCAGCATAACCACTCGAACATCTACATTTATGGTAGGTACAAAACTGTACTTTCCCTCTACTCATCAGTCATCAGACCCATCATAGAGTACCACAACACACTTGCGATGAATTTGACTAGGCACCTTCAGCAGCTGGAAAGACCACTGATGTACCTCAACAAGAGCATTACTGGCCTCAAACAGTTGCCCCATGCAACAAGACTGAATTTAACTCAGTCTGTACTCTGTTGCATACTGTCTACTCAGGTGATCTCTGCCCAGCAGACAGGTCCATGTCCAATGCAGAACGGATGTACATGTGCTATCTGAAGTAACCCCAGGCTCACTGTACTACATGCTCTAGGGATATCATCATCACAACAATAAATAGAACATGTTGGAAGGATACATTAATAACTCACAGACTTCCTTTTCTTTGGAACAGGCTCCCTCCCAACCTACATTAAGCTGAGTCCCTCACTGACACTCTTCCAGAGGAGCCTTGATGAGTGTATGTGAAACTGAACTGTCACACCATGGATCACTTCATCAGCTCTACTACACAGAGGCCTAGGAAACTAACTCCATGGGTGGTGATAGCTGCACACTCTGGCCATACTAATATATGCCTTCAGGCAAATAGCCTATTACCTACCTATGTACCTATATATATATATATATATATATATATATATATATCTAGGCTTATAAATGCCCAGATAACCTAGTACCTACCTATGAACCTACACGCTCTAGGGACCTAAACCTTGTCACCACAATAAACAGAACATGTCAGGGGGATAGATTCCTGTCCCACAGACTTCACATACTCCAGAATAAACTATGTATCTATATCAAACAAAGCTCCTCATTAGCACTCTTCAAGGAACTTCTTGATTATTGGATGGGAAATGGGAAATTCTCCCTGGGGATCACTTCTGTGTCTCTGCACGACAGTGGCACAGGAAAATTAATTTCTTGGGTGGCAAAGGCCAGGGTACCTTTTTGGCTGGCCTTGTATAGGCCCCAGGGTTGATAGACTAGTACCTACCTATGAACCTTTGAGCCTTGCCTAAAAAAGGTAATATGAGGACAGCACGAGCCTTGGCCAGTATTCAGAAGCATAGGGGCGACAGGTGCAAACCATCTGTAGTGAAGCAACAAAGCTTGTCTCTCATGTCATCACAGGCAGACAGAGACTGGATTCCCTTTGAATGACACCAGAAGCTCAGCCAATTGTTGAAGTTTATCATCTTTCTGTTATATTGCAGTATCATGTAGGTGAAGGCAAGATACTACTCAAGGTTTGACCCTGTGTGTGCCAGCATGTGGTGCATCAACCCATATATGATATGGTCATGGCCTATGCATACAATACACTCACAATACACCTAGTATGATAAGCCTGCTGAGGTTAGCAAATATGAAAAAAACCTTTGTGCAAACTGTCAGCAAGTAATGTCAGTATTGCACCCTGTAACTCCATATTGCTTGCTGAAGTGTAAAGACGTACTTAGTTTGGATTAAGAACACCGCACTTGCCAACTGTGTGTGTCTCCCTGGGGATTAGCAACCTTTTTGGAGACTACTCAAACACCTTAAAAGTGGTATACCCATCTTTGTCAAGTCCAATGATGTCACCATCCTACAAATATACCTGTGGAAAGGTGAAATCCCAGTAAGGTGTATAGCGCGTCGTGTAAATGCGTACTGCTGTAGTATCATAATGTAGTTAGGTAGGGGTTTGAATCCTGCACTTGCCACCTGTGTGTGTGTGTGTGTGTGTGTGTGTGTGTGTGTGTGTGTGTGTGTGTGTGTGTGTGTGTGTGTGTGTGTCTCCCTTGGGAGAAGTAACCGTTTTGGAGACTACTCAAACACCTTAAAAGTGATATACTCATCTTTGTCAAGTCCGATGATGTCACCATCCTACAAATATACCTGTGGAAAGATGAAATCCCAGTAATGTGTATAGCGTGTCGTGTAAATGCATACTGCTGTAGTATCATAATGTAGTTAGGAAAGAGTTTGAATCTTGCACTTGCTGATTGTGTGCGTCTGTGCTCCAGGTATGTGACACCATTGGCCAATGTGGCGTGTGTTTTGATTTTTATAGTGTATGACATATCACAATAACAACTGTATGTGCATTACACATGTAAGGTAGCTGTGGGGCAAATCCATATACATACATATGACCTCAAGTATTTCATAGGTGGGTACTCTGCTTTCTCCATGAACGCATGTGTTATCTTTGCCAGAGCGTACTGGCGCTTTCCAGACCTTAAGACACTTCTGTATGCTTGTGACTAGCTTAGCCACTGCAGTGATCCCTGGGCTATGGCTTCCGTTTCACATCCACTCATCACGGTTTCTGTTGAAGAGTGTGAGTGAGGGTTTATGCTTGAGGTATATTTGAAACCTGTTCCAAAGCAAGCAAAGTCTGGCAAAGATGATTAATCATTATAGGTGTGCAACAACCTCTGTGGATCTGCATGCAAACCCTTTATTGTTTATGTGCTCCACAGAGGGATTTCCAAAACCCTTTGGTAATGTGATTATCAAAGGAGAGATGACTTAGCACATGGCTCTATGTATACATTAGTACTGTTCCACATTTTGGGGGATACTACCTATGTGGTACTCTGGGGATACTTTGTTTTCTAAAAGTGGATAACTATGCTTTCTTAGGCTTAAAGCTTTACAGCATGAGTTTGACACCAGGTATCTATCTGCATGATACCCTTTTGGAGGATGTGTGTGTCATCTGGAGAATAAAGAATAGCTCACAGTATGCATTTTCATCAAACGTGGGCAGACATATATCCCTACTGTGTTTGCTTGTACCTAAGAAAGCTATATGCCAAACAGGAGTGGTCCCAGGACTGAGTGCAGGTGAATACCACTTGTCATTGGCATAGAATAGTACATGGAGGCTGCAAATGTTACTGTGTGTCCTACATCTGTGCGTCAGTTGTCAAGCCATCCTCTAACAATCGTTTATGATCAGTCTGTTGAGGTTATGTCTAATACCAGTATGTGGGATGGGTATGATTTGCTGATGAACTATAGCTTGGCTGTGTTGACCTCCCCTCCCTCACCTATAGCCTTGACTGGCTTAGGTGTAGGAGCCATGATCTGGACTTTAGAGAAACTAAGTGGGTATGGTGCAGTGTTTGCAGGTTCATAATGTCTCTGTTAATGCGTTCCATAATGCTGTGCTCCATAGCCTTCCAGATAACATTGGTCTGGCTTATAGGGTGAGAGTTTCCAGGACCTGTTGTAGTTCTACCCTTAATCAATTTATGTTAACATTTGCACTGGGTGTGACGAGGGTGGACAGGTTTAAGAATAAGTGTATTAGAAGGTCCGGCCAGGTTTGAAGGTTAGTAAGCCATGCCAGATAGGCAGGATTAAGTTGGTTTGTACATGTGCTGAGGAGGGATGCAGAGTATATTGTGAAATAGATGCTAAGGATGAAGCCGCCAGGTAACAGGAAAAGAGGAATGCCTAAGATGAGGTTTATGGCTGTGGTAAGAGAGGACATGCAAGGTGGATGGTGTGACAGTGCAAGATGCAGAGGGCAGGAAGACATGGAAACAGATGTACTGTGGCGTCCCCTAATGGGAGCATCCGAAAGGAGAAGACGACGTTGTAGCTCAACGCTTGTGGACTGCGAACACCATTACCGTATGTCATTCCACATGTATGTAACCTGTATAGAGGCTCCATCTGGATAGAGCGTTTAGGTGAGTGGTAACTTCATATGTCAGCTTGTGTATGACACAGCCAGGGACACTGTCCAGTACCATTGCCACTGTGGTGTGGACCTTGTTAAAGAGATGTTTTAACTAGAGTGTCTGTGAATCATCAGGTATTACATTCTGCAAGTCTGGAAATGTGGCCCTTGTATAGCGACAGGGTGGTGAAATCCGCATTCAAACTGTCTGACAAGGAATTGGTGATGTCAGTCAGATAAGTGTATTTTGTGACCATTTACATTAACTGTGACCCAATCTGAGATTTCCCCTGTAGATTATGAACAACAGTAAAGACAGCTTTAGTGTTGAATTTGGAATCGTTGCCATTTTGTATTTTGAAGCTTGCCTTGTATGTTTATTGAAGGATTGAATTTTCCAAATGATACTGACCAGAGAGGTTATCCCTTCTTGGTATGCAACTCTTTTTTGGTACAACATCACACCTTCTATTATATATTTAGTTTCTGGAAGGGGACCATGAGACTAATGCACTTTTACTGTATAAGTGAGAATTTCTTGTGTTTGTGATAGCACAGTCCATGCAACCCTGTAGGTGAACAGTGGGCATTAATACAGGATTATGCAGCTGGGACACAGTTAACCTTAGTAATGCAAACCATTGACAGATAGGAACAACATCATCACCCACAGCACAGTGTCAACCCGTGTCATACACACACATGCGTACTCAAGTTCCAAAACGTGTGTAGTACAATGCATACTGGCCACCAATAGAAACTATGGAGTGTTAACACTGGACAATACAGGGCATGTCACCCTGCCCATGTGTCCAATATGCACGTACATGCAGACAGTGTACCTCCACCATGTTCACAAATGTACACCTGCAAACCTGTGCTGCACACACCCCACACTTAACTGTCCACTATATAACACATGCTGACACAGCTACACACATCAGCCAAGTGGCACGTGGGCAAACAAAACACAATTGGAATAAACACTGGTGGAAACAATACAACATTGCTAATTACAGCTTAAATGCATCATGCCTGCTCAGCTACACCTTCAAGGATATCATTGCACTTTACTGCTGACAACATGCTACACATTCAACCATTGCTATATTTTATCAAAGTCACCCTGTGCATCAGCACCATGTTAGCCTGTTCCTGCATCAATGTTACAGATGACAGGAGGTGGCACAGGATGTTCTTCATACCACATTGCTGCAGTCCTAACACTTGGGTAGTCCGCTGTCCCAGTCGGCCCGAATACCAAAGTATATGGCTGACGTCAGTCAAGGCGCATTAGTCTGACGTCAGGACGTCAGGGTACAAATGCGCATGACCGACGTCATATCCTCAGTCTTTTTTGCCGCATGGTCCGATGCAGAAGCAGTTTTGCAAGTGCAGGTTGGCGTTCTGAGATTTTCCGAAGTCGGAGTTTCAGACCGAATCCAAGTTGGCTAAGTACCCCGTTGGGGAATATTTTGGTTTTTTCTTGCCTCAATATTTTACCGGATGTCAGAAAAAGTGAATAACTGTATTTCTTGTGGGAAACAGATACCTCATAGGGATTACCATACCTTGTGTATACCTTGCTTAGGGCCTGAGCACGGCGTTGTTGGCTGTCGCTCTTGTGCTAGATTTAACAAGCACGATTAAGAGAAGATTAGATTGTGCCAGGTTAGTTTTGGGAAGCGGTGTAATTATAAAATGCCGTCGGATGCTCCGCCGCTTCAAAAAGCGCAAGGACAAAACAGCAAAGCCTAGGCTGGAAGAACCGTCCGTGCGGACGTCGGTTCTTTAGAGGGCTCGGTGGAGCCAGAGGTTCAGCCAGACATTTCTTTGGAATCCCAGGAGAGACTTTATTACTACAAGATGTGACCTCTCAGGAGGTAGGCCAGGCGGAAGGGGCTTCTCAGGTTGCTGTTATTCCCTCCCTTCCTAAGGTGGTTAGGCCCTCCTGCTGTTTCCAAGGCTTCTCCCAGGGGCAGGCCAGGTTTGGTTTCAGGTGTTACCCCTAGTTCTTCAGGGTCTGTACCTAAGAAGCATATGCTTAAGATGGCAGAAGATTTGATTACAATGATTAGAGGTTCTATGCCCCTCCTGATAAGAGGCCTAGGGTGGAACCTGAGCTTGGGAGTTTTGAGCAGTGTTCGGATGCTTCTGAGTCTTGGCTGAAGATTTGCAGGAGTATTCCCCTTACTCTGATTCTGATGTAGATGATTCTACTCCTTCTGCTTCTCCTCCTGAGGATTTTTCATTTTCAGAGACTCTTCATTCCATGAGGGAGCATTTTAAATGGGAAGGTCAGGATTTCTCTGATTCCAGGAAAAGGCTTAGGAATTTTGTTTCTACCCCAGCATAGGCCTTTAGCTATACCTCCTGTTCTAGATGTGGTAGAGGATGTTTTTGCAGAGGCTTCTCTGAACCCTGACTCTTTGCCTCCTGCTCCAGTTAAACCGGATAGATATTATAGGGTGCCTGAAGCTCATAAGTATCTTTTAAGAGTCCTAGGGCAGACCCAGAAACTGTTTCACAGGGGCCTAAAGGTGTTAAGGCTTCTGTTGTTAAAAATCCTGTTCCTCCAGATAAAGAGGCTAGGGCTTTGGATAGATGGGGAAAGAAAGTGTATACTTCTTCCACTTTGGCCATGAGAGCTTTGAATTGCCAATTTCACATGTTGAAATACCAAAATTATCTCCTTTCACAATTAAAGTCTAAGGTAGATGCTTTGGCGGAAGGTATTGAGTGTAAAGAGTTGCAGGATTTAGTTCATGTTTCTGAACAGGTGGGTAAGCATTCTTTGCAATGTGGTTTTGATGCTGTGCAGGCCTCTTCGAGGGTGGCTGCCACTGGTTCGGTTCTTCGCAGGCATACCTGGTTGAGGGATCAGAATTTAGCTGAGCATGTGAAAACAAGGATTTTAGATGCTCCTTTACAATCTGATGTGTTGTTTGGTTCGCCTGTGGAAGCAGTTCTAAAGAAAATGGAAGACAAGGCTAAGTCTATGCAGACTGTTAAAGATTTTTTGCAGGTTCAGCCTCCGAGTTTAGTAGAAATTGGCCTACCAAGGGGTGGACATATCCTGCTTATGATTCCCAGTCTAGGGGTAGGTCTAGGCGTGGTAGAGGCAGAGCTCAAGGTTCTTTTAGGCCTAGAACAGGGAGTTCACCTGCTCAGTCTTCTGGTGAGGGCAGGGGTCAGTCCTTTCGTAAACAGACACAATGACCTGCCTTTTCAGCTGCCAGAATCTTCTCGTCTGGCAGCACCTTTGGGAGGAAGGTTGGCACTTTTCAAAGAAAACTGGAGTTTAATTACCCAAGACAGATGGGTATTGGATATCATTCACCACGGTTACAGGTTTTATTTCCATACCTTGCCTCCTTTCAAAGGCATGCCAGACATTCCTCCTCAACAAAGGAAAGAGGCTCACAAGCAAATTTCTCTGTTGCTCCAAATAGGGGCCATTCAGCCGGTTCCTGTGCCAGAAAGGGGCCTAGGATTTTATTCTCGCCTGTTCCTAGTACCAAAAAAGGGGAACACGTGGAGACCAATTTTGGATCTGTCTATCCTCAACACTTATCTGGACATTCCCAAGTTCAAAATGTTGACGTTACAACAACTTCTACCTCTGCTGGGCAAAGATCACTGGATGGTAACTTTGGATCTCAAGGAAGCTTACCTTCATGTTCCTATCAGACTAATTTGCAGGAAGTATCTGCGATTTCGAGCTGGGAATTCTCATCATCAGTTCTCTGCATTGCCCTTTGGCTTATCTACTGCGCCCAGAGTATTCACAAAGGTTCTGGCTCCAGTGATAGCTTTCTTCAGGCTAAAAGGAATACAAATCTATCCTTATTTGGACGATTGCCTGATTCTGGCTCAAGGAAGGGACGTGCTTCTTCAGCATTTGGAATATGTGATAGCAGTGCTAAGATGCCTAGGGTATTCTGTGAACGAAATAAAGTCCAGTCTAGTACCCTCTCAAGACATGTGCTTTCTGGGTGTGAGACTGAATACAGCAACCCAGATGGCCTTTTTAACCCCGGACAAACAAAAGAATCTTTCTCTTTACTTCCATCAACTATCTCATCAGTCCGGGCTGACTGCAAGGACAGTCCTTCAAGCCTTAGGGTTCATGGCATCTTGTATTCTGGTACTTCCCAATGCCAAACTGCATATGAGGAAGCTACAATGGTATCTCAAAATGTATGGACACAGCACTGCCAGGATTTGGACACTGTCATTCAAATAATACCTTGCATTCAAAAGGAATTTTTGTGGTGGGCTCAGGAATGTCACCTAAACAAGGGACTCTCTGTGACCCGGCCAGAGGCGAGTCAGATTCTAACGACAGATGCCTCAGACACAGCTTGGGGAGCTCATCTGAATGGAAAGTGGATACAAGACAAGTGGCCTGCCAGGCTGCAGCATCTACATATCAACATGAAGGAGATGTTAGCAGTCCAGTTTGCATTACTGGCTTTCAAGGATTTACTTCTTCCAGGGCAGGTGTTGATTCTAGCAGACAACACAACTGTCATGTGGTACATCAACAAACAAGGGGGAACACATTCTTATCCTCTATGCAGGCAAGCAATGATTTTGTGGGAGACTGCGTTAGGCTTGCAGCTGAATCTTCAAGCAAGGTTTCTGCCAGGAGCACAGAACTCCTTAGCAGATGTGTTAAGCAGGCAAATCATGGATCCCCACGAGTGGAAACTGGATCTTCATGTATTTCAGACATTGACAGTGTCATGGGGAACTCCAGACATAGATCTGTTCGCTTCTCCACTAAACCACCAGCTGCCAACGTTTTGCACGAAAAGGTTTCATCACACAGCCTGGAAAGTGGATGCTCTTTCTTTCAGTTGGAAAAATCTTCATGTGTATGCCTTTCCACCTCTGCCTCTCCTCCCAAAGGTACTTCTAAAGGTCAGACAAGACAAGCCAAGGATGATTTTAATAGCTCCAGATTGGCCTCGGCAGCACTGGTACCCATTGCTGAGGAGTCTGGTAAGGAAGCCTCCATGGCCCTTACCTTTGATTCCACACCTATTGTCTCAGAAGGACGGGCATCTGCTCAATGTCAAGCTTCACTCTCTTCATCTAACAGCTTGGCATATTCTGTTTTGAACCATAGCAGGTCTCAGCTTCCTCAACAAGTTTTGAATGTGATTATGGAAGCCAGAAGACCTAGTACAAGGAAAGTGTACGCAGGAAAATGGAAGAGATTTTTATTTTGGTGTGCAGCAAAGGATTTGGATGTTTCAGAACCAAATTTGAGTGTGGCTCTTCAATATCTTGCTGAGTTATTGGACAAAGGTTTGTCTTTCTCTTCCATTAAGATTCATGCTGCAGCAATTTCAGCTCACTATGATTGTGACCCACCATTGTTTTCTCATTCCTTGTTCAAGCAATTTCTTAGAAGGGCAAAGAATATAAGACCCCCACGTAGAGCTCCTACTCCTGCTTGGGACCTCAATTTTGTGTTGGAGAAACTCACTCTACAACCTTTTGAGCCTGCAGCTACTGCTGAATTGAAATATTTGTCATGGAAGACTGCTTTTTTGTTAGCCATTACATCTGCAAGAAGGGTGTCTGAATTGCAGGCCCTTATGGCGGTTGAGCCTTTCCTGATTTTTCATAAGGATAGGGTATCTTTACGTACTAATCCTTCCTTTATGCCTAAAGTGGTTTCTAGTGTGGCTTTAAACCAAACTATTCATTTGCCTACCTTTTATGCAGATCCCCAAAATAAGGGGGAAAAGATTTTGCACACTTTAGATGTACACAGGCAGTTGCGTTATTATTTAAGCAGGACTAAGGATTTTAGGCAGTCTCAGCAGTTGTTTGTTTCTTTTGCTTTGAGTTCTCAGGGCAAGCCTGTGTCAAAACAAACTATTTCTAAGTGGATTGGGTTTTGCATTGCATTTTGTTATTCCCATCATGGCAAGGAGATTCCAGCTGGGATTAGGCCTCATTCCACTAGGGCTACTGCCACTTCAACAGCATTTCTAAGGGGGGTGGCAACTAAGGATATTTTGGAGGCAGCTACTTGGAGTTCAGTGCATACTTTCTCTAAGCATTACCACCTTCCTCTCTACTCTAAATCTAGGGCTGGTTTTGCCACGGCTATTTTGCAGGGCTTGTTGTCAGCTCCTGCTTCCTTATGATTTGCCAGCCTCCCTTACCTCTGCTTTGGGATTCTACCCAAGTGTTAGGACTGCAGCAATGTGGTATGAAGAACATAGTACAGTTTTGTACCTACCATAAATGTAGATGTTCGAAGATCCACATTGCTGCAGTCCAATTTACCCTCCCTCCTTCCCCTCTGTGTTTAGGGGTGGTTGTGTGGGTGAGGTTATACTCTTGTAATTTTGTATATATTGTATATATATTTGGTGCAGGAGTGTGTGGTGCTTTTTGGTTTTAGCCTTATCTTTTTAGGGTCTTCTGACATCTGGGGCAAGAAAAGACTGAGGATATGACGTCGGTCATGCGCATTTGTACCCTGGCGTCCTGACGTCAGACTAATGCGCCTTGACTGACGTCAGCCATATACTTTGGTATTCGGGCCGACTGGGACAGCGGACTACCCAAGTGTTAGGACTGCAGCAATGTGGATCTTCGAACATCTACATTTATGGTAGGTACAAAACTGTACTTTTCATCATATGCACAGGGTGTGTTGTTGGTTAGCCAGAGGCCTACACTGAGCCATACAATCGACATGGGTATGTGTGTGTGTGTGTGTGTGTGTGGGCCATGAGTACTGTTATGGGCCAATGTTGATGTAATGTGTGTGGGTATGTGTTTGCCCTAGGTTTCTGGTTTGTGTGTGTGTCTGCATGCACACAGTTCCACCATGTGGCTGCCATATACAGGGATTTGTGGGACAGCTACAGACTGTACCTGGCAGGCTTTACAGATCACCATCTCTGGCCACGGATACAGAACCTGTGCCTGGCAGGGGTGCTACAGACAGTATCAGTTACTAATCCAGACTGGGTACTATCCTCAGAGGTTGACATATGTCCACTGGATCCAGGTCCCTGCTGGAACTGGCCAGAGCCACGTGCACGTGGTCTTCTAGGACGGTCTATGGACAGCCCCCCCAACATTGCTGGGGCTGGTACTGGCACTACGGGAGCGGCTGTGACTTGCTGGACATCCATGGCGACCTCCAGCTGCTGATGTTGTTGGTATACGTCCACGTCGACGTCTCAACCGTCCCGCACTGTCCTAACACATGGACATGACATTGTGTAGGACATCCAGTGTCTCACCCCAACGTCTATCAATGACCTCAGTGTAATTACGTATGGCACCTGCTAGGTGACTGATACTGTCATTTACAGAGGTGTTATGAGCCCTCTGTGCCCCTAGTTCCTGTCTGGTGTATCGCTCCATTCGTGCCTGTGCCTCCATGACAGCCTGGAACATGCGTGTGGTTGAAAGAGTTGTGGCACATCTGCCAGGGGCATGATGACCAGCAGTGCTCTGACGAGAACCCCTGGGCATCTGCCTATGTGGTACCGTTCAAGACATCTGGCTATGGCTGCTGTGTCCTGATACATGTGCCATAGATACCACATTGTCCTGGCCAGTGCCAACTGTACACTGTCCCTCAGCTAAGGGCAATGGTAATGATGGCTGTACAGGCAGTATGACTGTGTGCATGGATGGGGTGGAGACTTGTGTACTGTCAGTTGGTGGCCCAACAACAGACCCTGACAAACCTGCCTGTGCCTCAACACACATATCCTCATGATCACTGTCTGTCTCAGTGATATCAGGTTCCCTGCTGTACTGAACCAGCCCCACCTCAGCACCTGTGAGAGGAAAACAGGAAACACACTTTAAGACCTGAACATGTCAGACCACATGTGCACACGCACACACACACAAATGCACTCCTCCCTAAAGCAGACACACACACACACACATCAGCAATCTCAGAACATACACAATAGCAGGTGATGGGGTACAGTATCAGAAGCAAAACAGTCATATCACACGTCAGCATGCAGGACATGTGTTGCTCAACAGCATGCATTGCAAGTGTAGACAGTCTTTGTTACTAACAATATACATGGCTTTGATTCATGTGTTTTATTATTAGGTGATTGGCCTCCCCCTGCAACGCAATGCATTCATGGACACAACATTGCTGTGCAAATATTCAAAACTTTGTAATGTACTGTGCAGCATAACTCACAGGTCTACATACTATGGCTGGATGTGTATCTGTGTGTCAGATATGTATCCAATGCTGATTACAGCCTCATAATTGTGGGCACAGTTTTAGCCCATGCATGATGAGTATTCACACAACATCATCAGTGGTGCATGTATAATTGATGGAATACCATTCGTCCACATACCCAATGTACAGTAGTTATGGTGAGTGTAGATCATATTGTGGACATGCCAGTATCTTCTATGACATGGCATGCTAAAACACAACTGCATATTTAAGCATCACACATACCCAATGTGTGTCATATGACCTAGCCACTCAATAGCATCACAAGGCATATGTGTCATTTGTGCAAATGGTGATTGGTATGCATATTGTTTAGAGGTGCATATGTTTGCACACACACAACATTGAGGTGTATAGCAATGAAAACTATGTGTAGTACTGTGGTTACAATAACTGGATGGGGTATAGTACCATAGGCCATCATTATGAAGCATCATGTGGTCACTCAAGGCTACAAATGTTTCCCAAACCAGCACTAATCATGCTGTACTGGAACTGTATTACCTTGGCTATATTCACCATTTCACAACCAGTTGTTACATGGGTTTGTAAGGAGGCCAATAAAGAGCATTCCCTGACATGAATTTGTAGTGTGTTGCAGAGTGTTTAAATGCCCCATGATAGGCCTCTACCCCTCAGGTATAGTATGTGTAATGTGTGGATGAGATTTTGGATACTGGAGTGTGTCTTTACAGAGGGTTTGTGAATCCTTTATGTGTAGCATGTTAAAATGTTCTGTGTATGACATAGTTGTGTATGTTATGTGCATGTTGAGTATCAACTTTGCCTATCCAATGGTCACTACAGTGAAGCCGCATTTGTTTGAGATGATCTGGGTATTGCATGTGTTTGAGGCAGCTAATCACATTAGTGGGATGTGCGTGGTCTTACTCCGAACATGCACAGCATGCATTATGTGTAGGTGTGTTACATGTGTACATGGCCAACACCTTAACTATGACATGCACTTTTTATTTACAATAATAAATGTAGAACACACTCATCTGTCCGCTGCCTTGATGTCACCCCAGAGGGACCTACATAGAGATGACAAAGTTTGTCAGTGGCCACAACTGTCGCATTGTTACTATGTGTTTGCAATCTTACAGTAGAACAGCAGTTTACATTCACAGGCCTACATATTATGTTCCAAATGATCAGTGTTGCACAACAACAGGCTCCACATCTTCTAACTACACACTCCACATCTCACATATGCATGATCTACAAATACAGATAACAGTAGTCTACAGATATGCCATGTTACCTGCATGCTCCATGTGTGGTTGCTGGGTGGCTCCAACCTCCATCATGGTGTGTGTATGTCTGCTGCTGTTGTTGGGCAGGGGCCAGGAGGCTCAGGAGCAGCTCCTCCACTCTGGTGAGGGGGGGGGGTGAATATTAACACCACCTCCTGTTGCAAACTGTTGTCTCCACACATCAGAAGCACGCTGACGGACATGTCTGAGTAGATCACTGCAGTGGTGGCGTCCCTGCCCATATGTCCGATTATGCAGGCCTACCTCATTGATCCTCGGGACAACATCTTGCCACATTGCAGTACGCTCCTGTTGGTTCTGTCTGGTTCGTGAGAACATTAGACTGTAGTGCTGAATCATGAAGCTAGTAATGATCTCATCTTCAGCACTACTATAGCTGGGATTTCTGTGATGTGCCATGATCCCTGGAGGACATAAAGAAAAAATATGTCTGAGCAAGTCATATGGCACATTTAACATTATACAGTACAAATATCACTTAACTGCCATATATAGCAACCTGTTAGCTAACTGAAAGTGAAACACTTTAACTACCACTTATCACTGCTCACCCCACAACTGCTTGAAAGTGTCTGGCTCACTCTTATCTAATGAACCATGTTCTGCACAGCAACAAAATAAAATCACTATATAAGACTATACAAGAGTAACTGGCACACTGTATGCAGCACAATGCACCACCTAGCCACAGCAGATATACATCAAGCTGATGTGTAAAGAAATATGTCATCCATCACAATGAGTATAAGGTCCAGTAAATGTATTACTATTATACCACACAACTTGTTAATGACAAACCCATGGCCAAAATATGTGCACAATTGGGAATGTAGGTCGCATACTGCTGTAGTCCACTATAAATGTTGCTAGATACACAGTTATATGCTTTACCAACACATATGACAGAGGACATGTTGCAGACATACCCACACAGACATCAGACATAATTACAGGACACAAAGGTATGGCAACCCAGATAAGCTTTACTTGTGTACTATACAGCACTGTGTGTCCGTACTTACAAAACATTAATCTTGGGGAATGTAATCTGTGATGAATACAGGGACCACACAAAACAGTGGATGCAAGCAATTTGGACATACACCATACTTTGCTGTACAGGCCCAGAGCTTCAAGTAGTACTACAGTACACACAGGATTTGGATTCAACATCAGTACCAATCAGTAATCATAGATGTAGTGCTTTAGCCTCCAATGACACACCCCAGTTAAAACCAAGGGACTTAATCACACTGTATGCCATAGCACTTTTTCTGCCTAGCAACAGAATACACAGCTTTTGCTGGCATCAAAGCAAGTACCCATAATACCATGACATAAACAGATTCCCACTAAGCTATCCCACAAATACATATCTTTGACGTATTCACAAACACATTGACCACCACAGTCAGTCAACAGTACAGAGAATCTATTGCAACAAGTAGATGTAGTTGTGTATGAGTTTATATGACTCTCTCTCTCTCTCTCTCTATATATATATATATATATATATATATATATATATATATATATATATATATATACACACATATACACATCCATTGGTGCATATGTATACACATCCATTGTACATATACACATCCATTGTACATATATATGTAGGCACATATACATTTCACCTTTCATAGTGGGAATATCAATTATACAAAGGGTGTGAGGTGTACAGTAATGTAATAATATTGCACAGTCTTGTGATAAATGCATTGAAAGTGTTCACAGCCCAGGTAGCTTTAACAGGCCTCACTGGCTTCAACATTGCAAACTGAACAAACCACCCACATTGTTTAATCACCACATGTCATATACCAGCACTGTGTGCTTTCTTGTTCGTCACACACTTAAACCTACATACAGATATGCACATACTAACCTTCACCAACATATATATTTCCACCCTTTACAAACAGTTGCAATATGTCCCCTGCTCTATGCACATATACAGATGTGAATATATATGACACATATATTTCTCCGTATGTGTGTGGCATGCACACACAAGGTCCACACTGTTGTAAGTCCCTGGACTTCACAGCTGAACTGTTGGACCTTGCTGCAACACAAACCGGTGTCACATGTGACCACACACTAACATTAGAGGGGGTATATATAGCTACAAATGCTAGATAAACATACTATACTGCCACAGCAGTTGCCAATGCTAAGCTACACTTTAATATGACCATCATGCATGCTCTGTCACACCCATGTTTATATAATGGCAGCACTAATCCCCCAACAGCCATTGGCTACACTACTGTACAGAGCACAGATAACATGGATCCGATTTTTTACATTTAATGCTGCGCTACACATTTCACAGGTATGTCCCACTGCCCACAGGTACACACTGTATTGTCCATAGCAGTAGTTAAGCAGGACATCTGTGCATAGATAAGTACTGCTGCCACATATGAATGGTTCAGATTATGTAGACTACTCTTCCAAAACATCTACTACATGCCAGTAAATACATATGTCACATACCTTTCCTTTGTATGATTTGGTATTATTTCTTTTTCCTTTTCTCTGTCTCTCTCTCTCTCTCTGTCAGTCTCTGCAATAGAGTGATTGAGTTTGCTGGCAGCGATTGCAGCCTGCTTTTGTAGGAATTTGCACATGAGCATGTGATGGCCTCTGCACCAATTAGTGGCCACCATTTGCTAATTGCATGCAGCCTGCTGTGTAATAATTGCAGTAATCACTGTCATAGCAACCCAGTACTATAAATTGCTAACTCAGGAAGGCTTGGCCCTTTCAGCTTTCCAAGATGGAGATCATCCTTGTTTGCTGTAGACATCCTTGTTTTAAGACAGAAGGTTGGTATAGTTCTTATATCAGAAGCCAAGGGTGTAGCCATTGATTTACATTTTGTAGTCAGACCTAAATGTTGCTGCTTCCAGTACACACTTGTCAGTGTGGAAATGTATTCACCCCTCAAAATGCTAACACAAGATACATGGGAGGATGTACTTTCTTTTCAAATTTTACAATTAACTGCCATACAAAGCTAGTTATTGAGATGTATTCCTTTGGCACAAGAATTGTTTGAGAACTACTCTACTGTGAATATTAATTTACTCAGTTCTAAACAGTTTGTGCTTTTTTAGTGTTTACATTAGGACAAGCTGCTCAAGAAAACTGTACACATTTCAGTACTGTGAGTATGCTTACCTACATCCTTGGTAGACCCTGCACACTCAGGTATATTCTACATTTGGGTAGGGGTGCAGAAGTAAAGAGAGCGTACGTATTATTGTGTGAATTTTATCTTGCTGGACTTGCAAGGTTGCTGTGTACATGTTAGTTTATCAAGGCAAGTAGTCTGCGTAACTCCCAACTGTGGATCTATCCACATGGTAGCCAGAGATTAGCCTGTTGTTCTTTGTCTGTGCACCACACAAGTCTTTTCAGCACTAGAGCAATGGCATTGTAACAGTTGCTTCCCACCAGTACATGGCTACATCCTTTTGTATTTCAGTGTTGTATTCCTACATAAGGGTATGCTTCCGGACCTCCTTCCAAAGCTATTTGCACAGTGTGTAACAGCAGAAAGGCTGGTATGCCTCTGTGTTTCTGCCTCTGCCAGACCTCTCAAACACTCAGGTACATATTTGAACAGACTCAGGGAAAAGTAGAGAAAAAGTCAGGGACATCTTTAAAATATTAGTGCCATTAAGTTGAGACTTTGAGAGAACCAGAGCATATGGATTAATACACCTTTTCTGAAGTAAAAGTTTCTAACTCTTAATTATTGTCATTACTCATTATGTGTAATTCACCACCTTTCTGGCTCAAGTCAATAGTTTTCAGAGGGACAGAGCTATTTTTTTTTCAAATTCAGAGACATCCCTGAAAATTAGGGACAGTTGGGAGGTATGGCCTTTGCCCTAAACAGATATGTCAGTGTTTGTCCTGCTGTGATACTGTGTGGGGTTTGTAAAGTGATGGTGTAACATTATTTCCTGCTAGAATGGCTGCTTCTCTTATCACAGTCATGTAATGTAATCCCACAACAGCTGTTGGTAAAGATCCACTGAACAAGTTGTGTGGTATGGCATTCCTATTTTTCCTTTACATTCCCTCATTCTGATACATGATATATTTATTTCAGCACCAACTTGTATATCTACTGTGGCTTAGTGGTACTTCATGCAGTGTTGTGTGTACAAGGTCCCGGGTTCGAGACTGACAGAGGTGTTTTATTTTGCTGCTGAGCAGAACAACGGCCCTCACCTACAGAGTGACTTAAGGCACTTTTAAGCAGTTGTGAGCGGGTTTGCGCGATGCTTAGCAATGCTAAGCGCAGACAAGCGCACACTCGCGCAAACCCGCTAACTACTGCTTAATAGTGCTTACTCTCGCTAACCCGCGCTCATTTCTTTGAAAGAAAAGAAAATGGGGAGATAAGAAAGTGGTGAAAAAGGGGCACAAAGAGGGAAAGACAGTAGGGAAAATAACTCTGGATGTGCAGGACCGGGTGTAGGGAAGGTCCATAGCTGCCCATTTCTTTAACAGCAACAGCTGTGCATATGGAATAAATTTGGAGGTACATATGAAACCTTCAACCCCTGAGAGAGGGGTGAGGACAACAAAGTATGTTGTAATGCCAATTAAATTACATGTTATGTGTCCAGGGGACATGTGTGCAAAATGGGCAGCTATGTATGGGGCGTAATTTTTTTTGGGAGCAGATTGCCTTTTTTTTTTTTTTTTTTTTTTTTTTTTTTTTTTTTTTTTTTCAGGTGAGAGTGGAATGTGGGGTAGGGGAGGTAGGTTGGGGAGGTAAACAGACAAGACGCATACAAGGGCGGAATATGACACACGTGGTGAGTGAACACCATTGACGGGGAGGGATGTTTGGAATTCGCAAGCCCATGAGCCCACAGATGGCAACAGTGGAACTGAGATCCCCACCCATGGGCATTCACCACTGCACCTTCACAGCCCAGAGGGTGGCTGTGCTGGGGGCTGTGTAGGAGGGGTAGGCTGACCCGGGAGTTGTGCTACTCATGCCTCAAGCTGGCGTAGAGGTTCTGCAACAGAATGCTCGATCTCTCTACGCACCACAGCCCAGACCGTTCGAAGGGTGATAGGTGGCCCTCCTCCGCCCACGCTTGCACGGGTGGGCCGAGCCCCATCCCCTGCAGTGCTTCCAGCCAAAGGTGGCACAGGGCCAACAGAGGAGGAGGTCCCAGGCTGGGCACCGGACCTGCTGGTGCCAGGTGCCATGGCCAGCTGAGGTGGGACAGGTGGGTCCGCTGGGACCTGCCTTCCCATATGAACTATGTTTTGGAGAATTTAATAAAGATATGAGTTAGTAACAGTCAACAGCATTCCCAGTTAGTTATAACAAAATGCAGAAGTATTCCCATTAACCCAACACACCAGAGTTTCAACAGTTGAAAAGCAAGTATAACACATGCATATATAGAACAATAGTGGACATTACAACAGCATGCAGGTTTAATTGATGGCAACAGGCCACCAATATTGTGGTATTTAAACAGGGCACATGCATAGAAATTAATATTTATAAACCAATAGGACATATGTCCCAACAAATGTTATGAGATTAGAGATACCCATTGAGGTGTGGAATTGCATTTTTTATGCACATACAGTAGGGTGTAAAAGATAGCTGAATTAACAACTTATACATCCTTCTAATTTATACTACATTCCTATTAACTGCATTTATATGTCCCTTACATGTGTTATTACACTACCCAATGTCCTTCTATTGTGCAATTGGATTTTGCTAGATCATTATATACATGAGCTGTATCTGACATACAAACTGTCCAGGATGCAAATTTTACTGCTACATATTTTGAGAGTTGCTCACACATACAACTGCTGTGATGGTACACTGACAGCTCTACTTTCATATAATTATCTAGATATGTTCAGGTGAAATTATCAGTTATATGTTAACAGCTCTCTACATTTCTGGCAGCACACTGACATTTCTGGGGCACACAGTACCAAGTTACTCATGTGCCAGATTAACCTGTACATGCTGGGCATGAACCAACAGTTAAGGGCTGTAGATATGCATAAAAGCTGCTGGCACTCCCTTCATCCACTTTATATGGGCCTACCCAAGTGTGGGTTAACTAACACTGCTTAATACAACAGTACTATTTCTGAAATGCAACAGTACAACAACATATCAAAGAAAATCACACAGACTCACTCCAGGAATTATACCTTTATTAAATAATTATTACACCTTTATTTATTGGGTTAAAACACTTTTTTGAAGGCTCTCTCATTTATTTTATATAACAGTACATGCAGAATAATTATTAAAGAAATATTATACCTTTATTTATTGGGTTAAAACACTTTTTGGACGGCTCTCTCATTTATTTTATATAACAGTACGTGCAGAATAATTACTAACCTGCCTGGTGACGCTGCCTTTGCAGCCTATCATCATGGGTTTGCTGATTCATAGCCCGGACACCTGCAGCTGTGAAGTAAATGCAGTGATAATGAGACAATACCTATCCATAGTATAGACAAGAATAGCAATTCTTAAATACTTAATACAATGGCTACTTACTCAGTACTGGGGCATTTGCCATCCCACGGGCCTCCTGGATCCACTGGTCCAGTTGATCCTCCTTGCGTTGCTTCAGTTCAGAGTAATTGTGCCTGACCTGCTCACCAGTCTGAGGAACGCCAGTGGCACTGGTGAGATCACGAGCTAGAAAGTTCCAGGCTTCCATTTTGTATTGGGTGCCCTGGTACTGGCCCCGCAGGAGTCTTTCCTCGTGATTGTGGACAAGGGGCCAAACCATTACTTTGGTCTCCTCAATGCCCCAATGTTGCGCTCGAAATAGAGTGCCTTCTCCAACCCTGGCCATGCTGACTGCAGAAGGGAGCTACAACCAGTTATGGCAAGTATTCCCGCCTGTGGAGCTCAAATATGCCTCATTTCCCACACTTTTTTTGATTGGCAAGTTTGGAATAAACTCAGCTGTAGGCACACCTGCTTAGCTGATGTTAGCAATGTTTAATATTCCTTTGATAGATATGTGTCTGTTGAAAGTGCATGGTTCTGAAATGCAGTCATGGCTTAGTGGTTATGTACTGTGCCTATAGTGCACAGTATCCCGAGTTCGAGCCCTGTCACTGTTTTTTATTTTCCTTCTGGCAAGACCTCAAGTGGTTAAGGCCGTGTTTAGCCGACTTTGCCCGACGTTGCTCAGCGTTGCTCGACATTGCCTGATGTTGCCCGACGTTACGCTGGTTAGCGTGGTGCGCAGCTACGCGCAAACATTTTCTGTTTGCGCTAGTTTGCGTGGTGCGCAGCTCCGCGCAAAGACATTGCGCTAGTTAACACAGTGCTCAGCTACGAGCAATTAAATATAAATATGCTCAATACTGGTAAAGTGTGTTTAGCAATGCTTACATTGCTTAAAATAATTTACTCATGCATCAGTATGCATAACCATTTCACCTTCTTTTATTTATATATATATATATATATATATATATATATATATATATATATATCTATATGTAAAATTTGTTCACTACTACATATACAACATTTCAATGCTTTTAACAAAACTTTAAATAATACATGTCAGGAAATATTTTTGTATACAGAATTTCCAACAGAAAATGAAAAGTGGGACTTGAACCGGGAATGCCTCCTCTTTGTGCGAAGGCTCTAACCACTATGCTATTGCTATTTCGCTTTATTTGCATATATTTTTCTTATTATCCTCTTCAGTGTCTAAACTGCTAACTGTAGCTAAGCAATGGGCAAACCCGCGCAAATATGGGCAGCTATATTGGAAAAATAAAAAAAATAAAAACCTTTCTTTTTTACTTTTTATATTTGTACGGGGTTTACTATATGGGGGAGTTTAGTGTTAGAATGTACACATGTGAGTGGACTCGCTCATGTAACTAGACATTTCCCGTGTTTCAAACTTGCAGGGACATGGATGTTTGGACTGATCGGCAGTTCGACACACCCCCTACACTCGTCCACGCTCCGTGTTAGTTTTAGAGTTGAGGCTGCGCACCCTCATTAATATGCATGGCGCTCTGCCGTCTTACTCTTAGGCTGGCTCTTCCGTGTAAGACTAATTTAGTCTTACACAGAAGATTAGTGAATCCTGAGGATTATTTCATTCTTAACCTAATTTCCTGAATTTATAGACTTGAAAGAGGGACTTTCATTTGGGATTGAAAGGGTGCATAAAGCACTGAGGAAACCTGCTTCTAACTCACCAGATACTCCATCTAGATCCATAGTTATAAAACGTTTCGTTTTTGGAGAAGGAACTAATATTAAAATCTGCTTGGAGAAAATCACCTTTAAAATACAATCAAACCCTGATAAGTGTTGACAGTGATTATTCTTCCAGAATACTAGAACAAAGGGAAAAAAGTCTGTCCTGTAATAAAACTTGAAACAAAACAACATGAAAGCACAGCTGGCCTTTCCAGCCATGATAAAATACTTTTTGCCAATGAGATGAGAACCTTTGACTTACAAGATATATTCATCAAAAACAACAACATAGTGTCTATCCCAGAAGGAATAGAATGGATGGCTCCTACTCTTAAAAGAATAAAAGAAACAAATCCTTGGACTGACGTTAGAAAGAAGAAACAAAAACTGATTCCAAGATAGCTGTCCCAAAAAATAACTCTTACAACTACATCTCTCAAAGTATCGATTGATATGGTACATCACTTGTCATCTGTTTTTATTTTAAAAAAAGGAGGGATTCTTAAACACCTGAGAAACAGTAATGATTTATTCAGAATGTTCAGAGAGTCGAATAATTCTTCACAAACAAAGGTAGGTCAAGATGGGTTACTATTTACATTACATTATATATAAGCCAAACAAAGCAACATATAATACAAACATAGTAGTTTCTATTCCCCCACTGGGGCTCAGTCAGTGCTTGTCTTGTTCATTTTTCCTTGATTTTACTTGTAATAATTTGAGTGATTGGTTAACTGGTTCAATGGGGTGCCATTCGTCAGAGTTCAGACTTGGGTGTAGCAAGTTGGCATTGTGTATGATGGCAGTGACAGTAGAGTGTTTTGAGGAAAGGGAGAAGATGCTGTCACGGAGACTAATGCCTTCTTCAGTTAAAGTATGATTTAGAAATGTCATGTATATCCTGGTTAAGTAATAGTAGTAAGTTCTTAGTAGAAATGTCATCATTATTCTGACTAAACTTAGTCAATATCAGTTTTGGTGGGTATCATTGCTTTGAGTGCTGTTTGATCGATCCTGGTGTGTTGTGAGTGGATGCGGCCATGTCTGGCGGCTAGTGCAGATGTCATTATTATTCTGTCTAAACATAATTAATATCAATTATGGTGGGTATCGTAACTTCAATGCTGTTTGAGTCTGACATGGTGTATGTGGATGCAGCTGTGTTTGGCAGCTGTAATATGTTGCCGTTTCGTCTCCAGGGGGCTGTGGGTTGCAGCTTGTGGTCGAGGTTTGCTGGTGCTTGTATGTTGGGAGGGGACATTTGGTGTTTTGGCCTGGGTCCGGGGGGAAGAGGGTGGATGGAGTTGTGGTTTGGGATATTTTGGCAGAGAATGGTTTGTTTGTAGGTCTGCTGAGTGAGTGGTGGAATAGCTGGAGGAGTGTGTTGTCTCTTGTTGTGGTGGCTTGATGGGAGGTTTTTTTTTTTGTTTTTTTTTTTGTTTTGATCTGTTTGCTGTCTGTTCTTTTCCTGGCTGCTGCCTCGCTGAAAGGGAGGGAATTTAGGCTTGAAGCTGCAGTGAAGTGAAGCTTTGCTTCAGGTGCATCGCGAGCCTCTGGTTCGCAGTACACAGACACATTAACAGAAAAACACTCACAGGTTGCTATGGTAATGGAGACCGTGACGATATTGCTTAATGGCTCTAAGGAGCATTCGAGATGATTCTCTGCAATAACGTTTTTGGTTTAAAAAAAAAAAAATATATATATATATATATATATAAAATAAAAAGCCTGTTTTAAACCACATGTACACATATTGATGGTCTCACAACACTTTGTTTAGCTCATTAAGTTGATTCTTGATATAAAAAAAAACACACACACATTAGTTGTGTAATGCATGATTTTAGTAAATCTAGACATAAAATATATAATCGTCATACAAGATGAAACAGTTTGCTGAATTTAGATATTAAAGACAGGATTTAATAACATGGGCTTGTGTATAATAACACTACTGTCTTAACTTGTCATAAATGACATACACTACATTGAAGGGGAAGCATGATGATTTTCTTATATAAGTAAATTTGCATAACAAGTCATGTAATTGCTTTAACTTGAATTGTAGTTTTTGTAACCCATCTTGACCATATATAATACTTAAGGGATTACCAAGGTAACTAATGATCTGAAGTAGTTAACTTCATTTATCTGCAACCTGTGGGTATTCGGATCCGAGCCAGCAACATTTTATCAAGCATCTGCTCCAAGCCCCTCCACTTACCCATAATCCCTCACCTCTCCTACCTTCCCTCAGATCTCGTTTGCAGCTTCATGCGTACGCATCGTGGTCTCTATAGTTCCAAGTTGGGTAGTGTAAGTGGAACTTTTTTCATTTTTTAGTGTGTGAGAGTAGTTGTTTGCGATAGCCCTTCCTCCCCTTCGTCTTGTCGTCGGTTTGTTAAAAAAAAAATAGTAGTTAGAAAGTTTGTATTTCTTTCTTGAATAGAGTAGGCCTAGCCATCCCCTGAGTGTGCATGTGTCTAGTTTAGCGTTTGGCTCAGTGGAGTGTATTATGACTGACCAGCCTAAACCAGTGTTCAAGAAATGCACAGTGTGTGGCCACAAGCTTTCACCGGCTGATAGCCACACTCTGTGTGTTATTTGCCTTGGTGTTCCCCATCTTAGTTTGCCATGTGCTGTGTGTGCAGGGTTCAGTCCCAGAGCCCTTAAAGAAAGGAAGGCGAAACTGGTAGCCAAGGGCCTGCTACCAGTTTCGGCCTTAGAGACGATGGCCTCGACATGGCTCCTATAGCCGACCAACCCCCCCCCCCTCCCCAGGCTGGGACTCAACCTCCCTCTAAGCCTGCTGAGGCAGGGACAAAAGCTGCAGATAAGGAACAAAAAGAGAGAGAGAAAAGGGTAGAGAGGCACCGCAAGTGATCTCCTGAGCGGGAGCCTTTTCCCAGTCCATCGGTGAAAGTTGATAGGACCACTTCTCCTCGGCTCCATTCCCTGAGGTTCTCCCTGGAGCTGACAGAGTCCTTTAATCGGAGGCCTTCTTTGAGGTCATCTCATAGGGCCAGATCCGAGTCAGTCACCTCCTCGAGGTCGACTCTGAGTCTATCGGAGCTTGATGTGGACAGGATGATGCTTAGATTCATTCGGACCCAAATCCAAATGGGAGTCTTGACAGGCCACTCTCCAGCCGGAGAAGGGACCTCTATGCCCTTCTTCCATCCTATCTCTCCTTCCCCGATCTGACCATTGGTCTAGGGGTTTATGGATCCTCGGAGCTGAGTGTTCGGCGCAGACGGTTCCTCCAACCTCAACGCCCGGCCATTACATTGAGTTCCTCTGATCAGACTTGTTCGGATCCAAGCAACTCTCAGGGCCGAGAACAGGGAGCCGGATCCAAGGGAATGGAGATGTTTTCGGCTCTGAGTTTGTCAGATCCGAGCAGTTCTGTCAGAACCCTGGCTACCTTGGCCTCGGCCCCGATCCTCACAACGGAGCCGGGGAGAACTTCTTCCTTCTTGGTACCCAAGGAGGTGCACTCTCCTTCGGCCTTTGACATGGTGGAGAGGGTTCTCTCCCAGGGATTGAGACCCCAGCCCATTGCCTTGGACACTCCACCCAGGCTGCCTTGGATTTGGTCACGACTCCCATCATCTTGTCCCAGGGACAGCCCGTGCCAGAGGACCCCCAGGTGTATCCCATTGTGGAACCCCTCATGACTTACGAGCCCTCTTCAGAGTCCCACTGAGGAGGCCCCACATAAGCATTCATGTAAGAGGAGGCACATGAACTTCCCCCCCCCCCGAGTCCCTCACAGAAGATACTGACTTGGATGAAGGTGAGGGTTCCCCCAGGTCACCTCCCGAGGATGTCTCCTTTGGAAACATCATGGAAATCTTCCACCAAAGCAGAGGTTTGTCAGCCCCAAAACCCTCAGCAGATGAATCAGTATTCTTGGAGGCCTTTGGCACGGGCCCATCTACATCCTGGGTGTCCCCTCCTGCAGATCCATTAATGGATCTTATCCCCACACGGGCATGGAAGGAGCCTGACACCATAGAGCCAATACCCAAACACCTAGACAGGATCCTTTCTCCTCCCACAGACAGGCTTGGTACAAGGGATCTCCTGTGGATGCTATGGTGGTGGAGGCTGCCACCAAGAGAGAACTGGCTCAGGAAAGTTCTTCGGTACACCCTCTGGACAAAGAGTCAAGGATGGTGGACCAGTTTGGGAAGCGAGTTTTTTCTTCAGCGATGTTTTCCATACGAGCGCTGAATTATTTTGCACACGTCATTCGACTCCAGCGAGTCCTGGTCACGGAATTCGATGTGTCGTCCCCACAGTCCTTGTCGCCAGAGGACAAGCGGCTTTTCTCGGTGAAAATGTCGACTCTGAAACCCGTTTCTAACATGTCTATGCGTCTTCTTTCCCATGCCACAGAAGGAGTGGCTAGGACGGCTGGGACTGGCGTAGCTATGAGACGGCACGCCTGGCCCAGACTCTGTCAATTCACGGATCCCTTCAAGGTGTCTTTCACGAATGCGCCCTTTGACGGTTCCTCCCTTTTTGGGAAGACAGTTCATGACACCTTAGTACAGAGCGAGAAGGATGGGAAGACTCTGTCTGCCATCGGAGTATGCTTCTCTAGCCCTCAAAGATCCTTTTCTAGGAATCCGAGAGGGCAGAAGAAGATGTGGTTCAGAAAATCTCAGTTTTCCCACGACAGTCAGGATAGCTCATCCCCTAGAGGCAGAGAGGGGACAAGATAGACACCGCCCCAGAGGCAGAGGGGATCCGAGGAACTTTGGGTCAAGGGAGACCTTCTCTGACCGACCCGCGCAGCAACTCTGAGGGGTTGCCCGACTCTCCTACTCTGGAGACAGTAGGGGGAAGATTGTCATGGAAGATTGTCATTGCACCCAACGGCTTGGGAGTCCATCACGACGCATTGTTGGGTGCTCCAAATATCCAGAGGTTACTCTATCCCATTCATCCCACCTATACAATCAAAGCGCCTCCCGGATGTCCCACCCACTCAAAGGGAGGCCGCAGCGCACGAGATTTCAAAGCTGCTTTGCAATCGGGCCATTGAATCGTTCCCCCCAGATCAGTCTGGATTAGGCTTTTACTCCAGGTTCTTTTTAGTGCCAAAAAAGACGGGGGACCTCAGACCCATTGGACCTGTCTACCCTGAACCTGTCGGTTGCCAAGCAGAAATTCTGGATGGTCACCTTACAGTCCATCCTACCTTATCTCTGAGAATGCGACTGGATGTGCGCGATAGACCTCCAGGACGCTTACTACCATATCAAGATTTTCAGAAGCGCCAGGAGATTTCTTCGCTTCCGGCTGGGAGCCAATCATTTCCAGTTCAGAGCCCTACCCTTTGGTTTCACCACAGCCCCCAGGGTGTTTACCAAGGTTATGGCAGTAGTAGCGGCTTACCTGAGGCTTCAGGGAATTCAGGTGTTTCCTTACCTAGACGATTGGCTCCTCGCTGCTACCACCAAGCGTCTACTTTGCATAGCCAGAGACTCCTTCATGCATCTTGAAGTCAATCTAGGGATCACCATCAACATCTCCGAGTCCCGCCTAAATCCGACACAGACCTTGGAATTCCTAGGGGTACGGTTGGACACACTACTATTACCAATCAGGACAAGATCCAGAACCTATGGGCCCATGTGTCAGTGATCCTCGGCCCCAGGACACCGATGGCGAGTGACATTCTCCACGCCCTAGGCTCCATGGCAGCAGCAATTTCAATTCTACCATGTGCGCACCTTCACATGAGGGTGCTTCAGTGGACCTTGGAGTTCAGTGGACCTTGGAGCTCAGTGGTCTTGGTTAGACCACCCCATAGACTACCCTATACGGCTCTGCAAAGCCTGCAAGACTTCTCTTCTTTGGATGTCTCCAATCGCCGGAAATCTTGGCAGGTTGCCCATTCTTAACATCCCCAGCCCAAGCCACAGTGACCACGGACGCCTCCCAGCTCGGGCAGGGGGGGCACTTTTTGGGAAGGACAGTCCAAGGAACGTGGTCCCGAAACCGAGACCAGATTGCATATCAATGTTCTGGAGATGAGGGCAGTGCTTTTAGCATTGCAAGCCTTTCACACTGTTCTCCCCCCAGGAATGATTGCAGTTCAGTCAGACAACATGTCCGTTGTCTGGTACATCAGCAAACAAGGAGGGACCAGATCTTACCCTCTGCCACGAGGCTATGAGAGTGTGGGAGTGGGCGATTTCCACCAGTCGGTTTCTGATCGCAACACACATCCCGGGATGCTCCAACATTTTAGCGGACAGATTGAGTCGGACTATTGTAATGCCATCTGAGTGGTTTCTGAAACAGTCAGCGGAGGAGATCTTCCTAGCGTGGGGTCACCCTTGCTGCGATCTCTTCACATCTCCTTCCAACGCAAAGTGCAGCGAGTTCTTCGCTCTAATCCCATCCCCAGGGGACTCCCACAGAGACGCTCTAGTCCATGCTTGGCCTCCCGGGTTACTGTATGCCTATCCCCCGCTACCTCTAATTCCGAAGTTTCTTCAGAAAGCATACCGACTGGGGTGCATAGTGATCCTCATTGCCCTGTTCTGGCCTTGTCAAGTGTGGTTCCCCTTCCTCTGGTCTCATGCTCTAACTCCTCCACGGATTCTAGATCCCTGCCCGGATCTCGTATCCCATCCCTTGGGCATCAGTCCACCCGACCTGGACAGCCTCAAACTGACGGCTTGGATGCTCCATTTCCCCTGATCGCTAGGACTCCTGCTTTATAATTTTTGGTAAAGAGTATTCTAGTGGCATCCCTCAAAGCTTCCACTAGGAAGGTTTACCGCAGCAAATGGAAACGCTTCTCTATTTGTGCTTCTCAGAGAAACATAGATCCATTTACTGCCCCGGTTCCTGCAGTCTTGGAGTTTTTGTCATATATTTTTCAACAAGGGGCTAGTTCCTCCACAGTGAAAGTATAACTGGAGGCCTTATCTAATTTTCATATTAGCGAAAATTTGAATGCTCTGGCCTCCTTGTGATTGTGCAAGGCCTTTCTAAAAGGTACTTTTCTCTTGGGTCCCCTGGTTAAGAATTCTGTCCCCCCTTGGGACCTTACTCTAGTTCTGCAGGCATTGGTGGCACCCCATTTTGAGCCAGCAGAGTCAGTAGACTTAAATTTCTGTCCTGGAAGACCGCCTTTTTAATAGCCATTACTTAGAGTAAAATGGTTTCTGAGATCCAAGCTTTGTCTGCTGTGCCCCCTACTTGATTTTTCATAAAGACAGGGTTTCGCTTCGCATAAATCCTTCTTTCTTACCGAAAGTTGCTTCTGAATCTACATTAACCAGATGATTACTCTGCCTGTGTTCTTTCCAAATTTGCAGAACAAGGGTGAATATAAGCTGCACTTGCTAGATGTTCATAGACAGCTTTGTTTCTGCCTACACAGGACTAAGCAATTTTGTAAGTCTGACCAATTATTCGTGTCCTTTTCTAGACCCTTTTTGGGCAAGGCCATTTCCAAGGTCTCCTTAGCCAGGTGGATTACACAATGTATACTACAAGGCTATATGGATAAAGGCCTATCCCCACCAGGTCCTGTTAAAGCCCATTCCACCAGATCTATGGCAACTTCTGCTACTTTTTGGTCTAGGGTTTCTCTGGATGATATCTGTGCAGCAGTGACCTGGGCAAGGTCACATACATTCATCTCTCATTATAAGTTGGATTTGATATCTAGAGGGAGAGCATCCTTTGGCTTTGCGGTGCTCAGGAATATCCTTCCATTAGGGCCTCCCAGGAGTTTTGGTGGCTGGGGACTCTGTCCCACAGGTTGCAGACAAATGAAGTCAACTACTTCAGATAAAGAAGTTATGTACTCACCATAACGTTCCATCCGAGTAGTTATACTTCATTTTCTGCAACCGTCCCTCCCTCCTTCCCCCGAACCTGTTCTAGGTTAACGTTATTGAGTTGCTAATAGGTTAGTTAGTGATGAACTCGATCTGAGGGAAGGTAGGAGAGGTGAGGGATTATGGGTAAAGGGAGGAGCTTGAAGCAGATGATTGAAAAAATGTTGCCAGTTGGATCCGAATACCCACAGCTTGCAGAAAATGAAGTATAACTACTCAGATGGAACGTTATGGTGAGTACATAACTTCTTTTTTTATACATGACATCAAACTGACAAAGTTGTTCAAGAGAAACAGTAGAAGCCTGAGCTTGAAATGTCATAGAATGTAACAATCATATTCTGAACAAATAGTATTGAATTGACAATAGACAGTTTAATAACATGTGTTTGAGTATAAAACACTACTACTGTTTTAACTTGTCATAAATGACATACACTATATTGAACATCAAGGGGAAGCATGATGATTTTCTCATATAGGTAAATGTGCATAAGTCATATAATTGCTTTAACTTGTATTGTGGTTTTGTAACACATCTTAACCATACCTAATACTTAAGCTGTTACCAAGGTAACTAATGATGTTCATTGTGTTACCCTGCTGCAGTCATCACACTTGGGTTATCCTGTTGTCAGGCGGTCCCGCAGTCGGCCTGAATTCCAAAGTCTTGGTCTGGCGTCGGTTGCTGTCGCTTCTTCCCTGACGTCATTGCGCCAGGGGTATACAAGAGGCATCCGACGCCATTTTCTTCAGTATTTCTTGCCGCGCGGTGCCCGAAGCAGAAGCAGTTCGCAAGTGCCGGTCGGCCGACACCTGAGATTTTCGAATCGAATTTCAGTCCGAAGTCTTCAAAGCTAAGTACCCCGTTGGGGAACCTTTTCTTGCCTCAGTCCGATGTCAGAAAAAGTTAACAATTGCATTTCTTGTGGGAAGCAAATACCTCATAAGGACTTTCATTCTTATTGTGTACCTTGCCTAGGCCCAGACCACAACGTCACTGGTTGTCTGTTTTGTGCTAGGTTCAATAAGCGAACTATAAAGTGACGCTTTGATTTCGCACGACACTACTTCAGTAGGAAATTTAATTACACTATGCCGTCGGAGCAACCGACTACCGGCCTGCATAAAAAACGCAAAGATAAAGGCAGGCAGCCTAGATCCAAGCCAGACTCCGAGGCCTCGGCTGGGCTGGTCGCCGGTTCTCCGGTTTTCAGTGAGGCGCCTACGCAGCCCCTGACGACCGCAGAATTGGAACCCCAGACCGCTTTGGATTCTCAAGCAGAGGATTCTAGGCCGATGCAGCCATTTTCTTTAGGCCCTACCGACAACATTGCAGAAGGAGAAGCCGGTGCTGCGGAAACACCTTCGGTTACAGAAGGTGTCTTCAGACCGACTACTCTCACCATAAAATCTTATGCTAAGCTTAAGCCACCTCTAAAACCAAAAAAGACTGCACATCAGTCTCCAGTTCAAGGCCCCATGCCTAAGAAACAGATGCTTAAAATGGCTGAAGATTTGATTTCTTTAATCCGGGGTTCCCAACCCCCCCCAGACAAAAGGCCTAGACAAGAGGAGGATTATGCCTCCCTTGATCAGGTGTCTATTTCCTCAGGCTCCTCTGAGGAACAGGATTACTCCTTTCCCCCTTACGAAGATTCTGATGCTGAAGATTCCATTCCCTCAGCTTCTCCCCCTGAAGACTTTTCCTTTGGGGAAACCTTACATACCATGAGGGAAGATTTCCACTGGGAAGGTCAGGACTACTCCGACTCAAAGAAAAGGCTCCGAGAGTTTCTTTTACTCCCCCAGCACAGAAACCTTGCTATCCCTCCAGTTTTAGACATTGTGGATGATGTTTACTTAGAATCTAGTCTAAATCCAGATTCTCTGCCTCCTGCTCCAGCCAAACCAGATAGATATTATAGAGTGCCTGACTCACACACATTCCTTTACAAAAGCCCTGTTGCTGACCCAGAGACAATCTCCCAGGGTCCCAAAGGGGCTAAGGCTTCTATGGCTTTAAATCCTGTACCCTCTGAAAGGGACTCCAGAGCCCTAGACGGGTGGGGGAAGAAGGTTTACACCTCAGCTACTCTAGCTATGAGAGCACTAAATTGTCAGTTTCACATGCTGAAATACCAGCAATTCCTAATGTCTCAAATAAAACAAAAGATGAGCACTCACCCTCAACAGTCTGCATTCAAAGAAATGCAGGATCTGTTGCATGCAGCTGAACAGGTGGGCAAACATACTTAATGTGGATTTGATTCCTTGGAAGCTTCCTGTAGAGCAGCTGTTACTGGGTCTGTTATACGTAGGCATGCTTGGTTAAAGGAACAAACTCTGCCTGATCATGTTAAAGCAAAGTTACTAGATGCACCCTTCAGCAGGATGTCTTATTTGGGGTTAAAGCAGAAGAGATTTTAAAGAAAATGGAAGATAAGGCAAAATCTATGCAGACGGTCAAAGATTTCTTACAGGTACAACCCCCACGCTTCAGCAGAAATTGGCCAGCAAAAAATTGGTCCTTTCCAGCTTCTGACAGACCACAGAGGGGTAAATACAGACGCCCAAAGGGCAGAAGACAAGCACAAAAATCCCTTACAAACCTCGCCAATGGGCCACTGCAACACAGAAGGGAGGAGAAGACAGGTTCCAAACTACTAGAAGACAAACACAATGACTTAACCCTCAAACTGCCAAGCAAAAATCTCCTGGCAGCTCCTTTGGGAGGAAAATTAGCATTTTTTATAGACAACTGGCGCATTGTCACAAAGGACAAATGGGTCCTAGACATTATCTCACAAGGATACAGATTCCATTTCCACACCTTGCCAAGGATAAAAGGAATGCCAAACTTGCCACAAAATCAATGGGCAGAGGCACAAAAACAAATTACAGCTCTCATGGACATGAGAGCCATTCAACTGGTACCTACACAGGAGCAAGGCCAAGGATTTTACTCAAGGCTCTTTCTAGTCCCCAGAAAGGACACTGCTTGGAGACCCATTCTGGACCTTTCAATTCTAAGCACCTTCTTGCAAGTACCCAAATTCAAGATGCTAACACTACAGCAGCTTCTTCCCATGTTGGGCAAGAAAGCTTGGCTAGTAACGTTGGACCTCAAGGAGGCATACCTGCATGTCCCTATCAGACAAAATTGCAGAAGATACCTCCGTTTCATTGCAGGTTCAACCCATTACCAATTCTCTGCACTGCCCTTTGGCTTATCTACTGCACCCAGGGTCTTCACAAAATGCCTGGCACCAGTAATTGCATACTGCAGACAAAGAGGAATTCAAATATACCCATACCTGGATGACTGCCTCATCCAAGCAGAAAGCAAGGACATTCTCTTACAACATCTGGCTTTTGTAAAACACCTTCTAAGTTGCCTAGGGTACACAGTAAACGAAAAGAAATCAAAACTAGAGCCCTGACAAAATATGACATTCCTGGGTGCCAGCTTGAATACAACGGCCCAGATGGCTTATCTGACGCCAGACAAACAACTACAAGTAACTCAATATTTCAAAATAATGGCAACAAAGACCCAACTCCCTGCAAGAAAAATTCTGCAGGCCTTGGGCTTCATGGCATCTTGCATACTACTAATACCATTTGCAAAACTGCATACGAGGAAATTACAATGGTACCTGAAAAGCGTATGGACAACACAGCCACAGCTTGGAAGCAATGATACATCTCATTCCCTGCCTTCAACAGGAGTTTCTATGGTTGTCACAGGCATGTCACCTCAACAAGGGTCAGCCTTTCACCTTGCCCCCAGCCAGGCAAACTATGACAACAGATGCATCGGACTATGCCTGGGGAGCACACATGGCAGGACTGTGCGTTCAAGACACAAGGACTGCAGATAAAAGGAATCTGCACATCAATCAAAAAGAAATGCTAGCTGTACAGAATACTCTGACAGCCTTCAAGGACCTCTTACATCCAGGACAGCTTATAATAAGGACAGACAACACCACAGTAATGTGGTACATAAACAAACAAGGGGGTACACACTCCTACCCTTTATGCAGGCAAGCAATGACCTTGTGGAACAGAGCACTGGCTTACCAAGTTCAATTACAAGCTCAATTCCTGCCAGGAAAAAAAACACATTGGCAGACGACCTAAGCAGAAACATCATGGATCCCCACGAGTGGAAACTGGATCCACAAGTATTTGCAATGATAACTCAAAAATGGGGCCCAGACATAGACCTGTTTGCCAACCCCCAAAACCATCAGCTTTCAAAATTTTGCACAAGGACATTTCACCATCAAGCTTGGAAAGTGGACGCACTCTCATTCAGTTGGAAAATGCTGACAGTATATGCCTTTCCTCCATTGCCCCTTCTCACAAAGGTGCTGCTGAAAGTCAGGATGGAGATACCTCGAATGATACTCATTGCCCCGGACTGGCCACGCCAGCACTGGTACCCACTACTAAGGAACATGGCCCAGGGCCCACCATGGATTTTACCACAAATTCCTCATCTACTCACACAGCAAGGCAGTCAGATTCTACACAGCCAGCTCAAAACCTTAAATTTGGCCGCATGGCACATCACCTAAGCAACCAGCCAGCCCATCTTTCACAAGCTGTTATGGATGTCATTCTGGAGGCCAGGAGGCCCAGCACCAGGAAAGCCTACTCAGACAAATGGAAAAGATTTTGCGCCTGGAACCAAGCTAAAGGCCAAAATACCCCTCAGTCGGACATGCCTCAGATTCTACAATATTTAACTGAGATGTTACACAAAGGACTTTCTTTTTCATCCATTAAAATCCATGCCTCAGCTATTTCAGCTCACTACAACACGGATCCTCCCTTATTTTCACATCCACTTCTAAGGCAGTATCTCAGAGGGGCAAAAAACATTAGGCCTCCCAGGAGAGTGCCAACACCAACTTGGGACCTAAATTTTGTTCTGGAAAAACTTACGCTGCCACCTTTTGAGCCAGCTTTCTCAGCTGACTTAAAGTTTATATCATGGAAGACTGCCCTGCTACTAGCAATTACTTCAGCCAGAAGAGTCTGAGCTACAGGCACTAATGGCAGTAGAGCCTTTCCTCATTTTTCATCAAGACAGAGTTTCTCTACGAACTAACCCCCCCCCCCCCCTTTATGCCAAAGGTGGTATCCAGTGTGGCTCTAAATCAAACCATCCACTTACCCACCTTCTTTCCAAATCCACAGAACAAAGGAGAAAGACTCCTGCATTCCTTGGACATTCACAGGCAACTACGTTATTACTAGGATAAAACTAAGGCTTTCAGAAAATCTGACCAACTTTTTGTATCCTATGCTACAGCATCACAATGAAAGGCTATCTCAAAACAGACCATTACCAAATGGATAGGACATTGCATACGTTTTTGCTACACCCATCATGGAAAACCAGTTCCTGCTAGCATAAGGCCCTACTCCACCAGGGCAGCAGCTACATCTACAGCCTTTCTCAGGGGGGTGCCAACCAAGGATATTCTGGAAGCTGCAACTTGGAGTTCAGTACACACCTTCACCAAACACTGTCACTTACCACTTTACTCTAAGACTAGAGCTGGCTTCGCCACTGCAGTTTTGCAGGGCCTTCTAGCCTCCTCTAACCCTGTTTGACTCCACCTCCCATCCTTAGCTTTGGGATTCTACCCAAGTGTGATTACTGCAGCAGGGTAACACGATGAACATAGTACAGATGTCCTTCATGGATGCATCTGCAGTCATAACAACTGGGTTGTCCTGTCGTCAGGCAGCCCTTCAGTCGGCCGGATTCCAAAGTCCGGGTCCGGCTTCGGCTGATGTCGCACTCCACCCGACGTCATCTCTGCTGGTCTTCGGGTATAAAAGCATCAGCCGACGCCATTTTCCTCAGTCTTTCTTGCGCGTGGCTCAAGCAGAAGCTGTTCGCAAGTGCCGGGTCGGTCGGATCCAGAGATTACTTCTACCGAATACTACTTGAAGACTTCTAAAGCTAAGTACCCGTTGGGGACTCTTTCTTGCCTCAGCCGATGTCAGAAAAAGTTAACAATTGTTTAACCTGTGGGAAACAAATACCTCATAAAGATTTCCACTCTTACTGTCTGCCTTGTTTAGGCCCAGCCCACGACGTAGCAGCCTGTTCGCCTGTGCTTCTTTCAACCGACGAACGCTTAGGCCGGGTCGGAGTTTGCAGAACAGTTTTTCGGTTCTGATTTTGCGTACATTATGCCGCCGGATCCTCCGACTACCCAATCTACCAAAAGCAAAGATAAAGACCGACACTCAGCGGTCCGCGGTTTCGCCGAAACCATGGTTAAGCAAACATGAGTGTCTCTGTTTCGGCCGAAACCGAGAAAACTGATCTAAGTACAGCTGAACCTATTCCTACAACTGAGGCCCCTGCTACAACTCTTGAATCGACCTCAGAAATTTTACCCACTACGGTGGTTGACTTATCAGACACCATCCCCTTGGATGTCTCTACCCCAGCACGTGGTGCTGCTAGGCCTCCAGCAGCCATGTCCATTAAGGCCTTCGCCAGGGCTAAAGCAGCCAAGACTACTAAAACAGTGCCTGTTAAACCCCCCACATCCAGGCCCTCTTCTAGTTCCCAAATGCTTACTTTGGCAGAAGATTTAATTTCTTTAATCAGAGGATCTCAATCTCACCCAGATAGGGCCTCTCAGCCCCCAGAGAAGAGACCTAGGGCAGAGCCCCCTGAGCCAGTGTCCTCTGATGAATCTGCTGATGAATCAGATATAACTGACCAGCCAGAGGCTCCCTTCTCCAGTTTTGAAGATTCTGATGCTGAAGAATCCATTCCAGCTGCTTCCCCACCAGAAGAATTCTCCTTTGGGGAAACCTTGCATGCCATGCGAGAACAGTTCCAATGGCAGCAACAGGATTTTTCAGACTCCAGAAAAAGACTTAGGACCTTTCTGCACCTCCCACAGCACAGGCCCTTAGCTATACCTCCTGTTCTCTCTGTGGTGGATGATGCTTTCAATGATGTTTGCTCCGCTCCAGATTCTTTACCCCCAGCCCCTGCCAAACCAGACAGATTTTACAGGGTGCCAGATACTCATCACCACCTTTACAAGGCCCCACTTGCTGACCCAGAAACTATATCCCAGGGTCCCAAGGCAGTAGCCGCGACCATAGCTAAAAACCCTATTCCTTCTGAAAGGGAAGCAAGGTCATTAGACAGATGGGGTAAAAGGTCTACACTTCAGCTACTCTCTCAGCTAGAGCTTTAAACTGTCAGTTTCACATGATACAATACCAAGAGTTTATGCTTGCTCAGTTAACTAAAAAACTAACCACTGATGAATCTCTTGATAAGAAATATGTATTAGAGATGGTAAATAACATACAACAGGTTAGCAACCATTCCTTAAAATGTGGCTATGATGCACTGGAGGCTTCATTTAGATCAGCCATGACAGGCACAGTGATAAGAAGGCATGCATGGCTAAAGGAACAAGCTTTACCGGATCATGTTAAAGCTAAGCTGCTAGATGCTCCTATGGACAAGACAAGTTTGTTTGGTACACCTGCCCAGCAGGTTATGAAGAAAATGGAAGAAAAGGCAAAATCTGTTCAAACTGTTAAAGATTTCTTGCAGGTTCAACCCCAAGGTTTAGCAGGAACTGGCCTGCCAAAATTGGTCCTTTCCTGACTCCACAAAATTTCAAAGGGGCAGGAATAGACGCTCCAGAGGCAGAAACCAATCCAGAGGAGGTGCCTACAGAGGACGACAGTGGCAAGGTAACAACAGAGGCACAGACACAGCCACTGCCACTACATCAGCACAACCACAGTGACTTAACCCTAAATCCGCCTACCAGGGAACAAATAGCAGCTCCTCTAGGCGGAAAGTTAACCTTATTTTCAAGGAACTGGCACTGCATAACAAAAGACAAGTGGATTTTACAAACCATAGATCAAGGTTACCGGTTTCACTTCCACACTTTACCAGTCAAAAGAGGAATGCCAAATCTACCTCCAAATCAAAAACAGAGGCTCTACGCCAGATAATGGAGTTAGCAAACATGAGAGCTGTGGAAAGAGTGCCAACAGCAGAGCAAGGAAAGGGTTCTATTCCAGACTATTCCTAGTTCCAAGAAAGGAAAAAGTTGGAGACCAATTCTCGACCTGTCCACCTTAAATACATACATCATTGTCCCAAAATTCAAAATGCTGACCCTACAGCAGCTTCTTCCCATGCTGGGCAAGGAGTCTTGGCTGGTAACTCTAGATCTCAAGGAGGCATACCTGCACGTCCCCATTCGACCAATCTGCAGACGATACCTCAGATTTCTTGCAGGATCAGAGCACTATCAATTCTCAGCATTGCCCTTTGGCTTATCTACTGCCCAGAGTATTCACAAAATGCCTGGCATCAGTAATCGCCCATTGCAGACTACAGGGAATTCAAATTTACCCATACCTGGACGACTGCCTGCTACAAGGGGACAACAAAAGCAAGCTGACAACAGATTTACAAAGGGTCATTTACTTGCTACAAGCACTGGGATACACAGTCAATTTACAAAAGTCAAGGCTGATACCATCCCAAACAAGGACATTCTTGGGCTGAATTGGACACAGTAAAACAAATGGCATTCCTGACTACAGAAAAACAAAAGAACTTCCTCTTTACTTCTTGGCACTAACAAAACTGAACAAGTTAACAGCAAGAAAAGTACTGCAGGCCTTGGGCTTCATGGCATCATGCATAATCTTGGTTCCATTTGCCAGACTACATATGAGAAAACTACAGTGGTACCTAAAGAATTTATGGTCCCAACACAGACACAGTCTAGAAACAGAAATCCCACTAATTCCATGCTTAAAACAGGAGTTCCTATGGTGGGCTCAGGCATGCCAGTCAAACCCAGGCCTACCCTTTCGCAGATGTCAAGCAAGCCAGACCATCACAACAGACGCTTCAGACCTAGGATGGGGGCCCACATGCTGGACAAATGCGTGCAAGGATTGTGGACACAGGATCAACTTCACCTGCACATCAACCTAAAAGAAATGCTGGCAGTAAAACTGGCAATCCAAAAGTTCAAACCATTTCTCAAGGAGGGCCAGTTGATGATAAGGACAGACAACACCACAGTCATGTGGTACATCAACAAACAGGGAGGCACTCATTCATACCCCTATGCAGAATGACCTTGGAGCTGTGGACCCTGGCACTCAGCTACAACATCCAGTTACAGGCAATATTTGTACCGGGAAAGACAATACTCTAGCAGACATATTAAGCAGAACCACTTCGGATGCCCACGAATGGAAGCTGCACCCGGACATCTTCAAGACCATCTCAAAGAAATGGGGAATGCCACAGATAGACCTATTCGCATCACCTCTCAATCACCAGCTCAAAAATTCTGCACAAGGACATTCCACCCACTAGCATGGAAAGTGGATTCGCTCTCCTTCAACTGGAAAGGCCTAACAGCATATGCATTCCCACCTCTTCCTTTGATACACAAGGTACTACTGAAAATCAAGGAAGAACGTCCAAGGATAATCCTGATAGCTCCGAACTGGCCAAGACAACACTGGTACCCACTACTGAGGAGCATGTCTCGCAACAATATGTGGCCAATACCCCTGATGCCTTTGATGTTAACTCAGAACAACTACAGCATCATACATCCAAACCTAAAAACGTTGCAACTAACTGCATGGAACATCACATAGCAGCAGCTAATCCAGAACTTTCCCAAAGAGTAAAAGACATTATTCTTGAAGCACGCAGACCTTCAACAAGAAGGAACTATGCTGGAAAATGGAAAAGGTTTGTCATTTGGAGTACAGAAAGAGGAAAAGATGTGTCAAACATAGATATGCCTAACATTCTGGAGTATCTGGCCTAACTTCTTCATTCAGGCCTGTCCTACTCCTCCATCAAGATACATGCATCAGCTATTTCAGCAGAATACAGCTTTGATCCACCTGTTTTTTCGCACCCTTTGCTCAGGAAGTTCCTCAGAGGAATCAAGAATGTAAAACCTCCAAGGAAACCACCATTACCAGCTTGGGATTTGAACTTTGTGCTAGAAAAATTGACACTATCACCCTTTGAACCAGCAGCAACAGCAGACCTACAACACCTGTCATGGAAAACTGCTTTCCTACTGGCAATTACTTCAGCAAGGAGGGTTTCAGAACTACAGGCCTTAATGGCAGTGCAACCCTTCCTAATCTTCCACCAAGATAGAGTGTCCATGAGGACTAATCCTACATTTATGCCCAAGGTGGTATCCAGAGTGTCTTTAAACCAGGCAATCCACCTACCTACCTTCTTTCCCAACCCACAAAACAGAGGGAAAGAATACTGCATACCTTGGATGTACATAGACAGCTACGCTACTACTTGGACAGAACAAAAATAGCAGAAAGACTGACCAACTTTTTGTAGCCTATGCAACAGGAAGGGAAAGAAAAGCTATTTCCAAACAGACAATCTCCAAATGGATAGGAAATTGCATACGATTCTGTTACTCCTTCCATGGAAAACCAATTCCACAGAACATAAGACCTCATTCTACAAGGGCAACAGCCACTACCACAGCCTTCTTACGAGGAGTGGCAACCAAAGACATTATTGAGGCGGCTACTTGGACCTCCGTGCATACATTTGCCAAGCATTATAATTTGCCTCTATATTCCAGATCCCGAGCAGGGTTTGCCACTGCTGTACTGCAAGGGATCCTAAACACACCATAATCTACCTTTATCCTCCTCCCCTAGTTGGCTATGGTATTCTACCCAGTTGTTATGACTGCAGATGCATCCATGAAGGACGTAGTACAGTTTTGTACCTACCATAAATGTAGATGTCCGAACTGGATAGCATCTGCAGTCAGGATTACCCTCCCTCCTTCCCTCTGTGGTACTCCTAGGTGTTTACCCTTCTAATAGCTAGCTGTTGGGGGGGAGTCTTTTATGGTGTATTTGTTTGTATATATGTACATACATGCTTATTGTTGTGTTTACCTCTATCTATTTGGAAACATTGGCATCTATCCAAATTTTAGCCTGCAAGAGGGCTTCTGGCATCTGGGGCAAGAAACACTGAGGAAAATGGCGTCGGCTGATGCTTTTATACCCGAAGACCAGCAGAGATGACGTCGGGTGGAGTGCGACATCAGCCGAAGCCGGACCCGGACTTTGGAATCCGGCCAACTGAAGGGCTGCCTGACGACAGGACAACCCAGTTGTTATGACTGCAGATGCTATCCAGTTCGGACATCTACATTTATGGTAGGTACAAAACTGTACTTTTTGTACCTACCATAAATGTAGATGTTCGAGTGTATACCCTGCTGCAGTCCAGGTTACCCTCCCTCCATCCCCTCTGACCTAACTAAAACATTTCAATACCTTAAAATCTGATGCAACCTTTGTGGTGTATTTGCTTATAGCTGGAGGGATGTTTTGTTTGTGCTAAGCTTTTATTATTGGTACTATCTACTGATCATCTTTTTGGGGGGCACCTGACATCTGGGGCAAGAAAAACTGAAGAAAATGGCATTGGATGCCTCTTGTATACCCCTGGTGCAATGACGTCAGGGAAGAAGCGACAGCAACCGACGCCGGACCACCGCCTGATGACAGGATAACCCAAGTGTGATGACTGCAGCAGGGTACATTTATGGTAGGTACAAAACTGTACTTTTTATACATGACATCAAACTGACAAAGTTGTTCAAAGGAAACAATAGAAGCCTGAACTAGGAATGTCACAGAATGTAACAATCACATTCTAAAAAATAGTATTAAATTGACAATAATCACTGTTTAACCTTTGCTGATTATACAAAATAGAATGTTGTCATTTAAATCTAAAAACTTCCAGTATATGCCATGAAATGGCAATTTATGAATATGGAAAGGGAACTTGTAATCATTAGTCACAGTAAGTGAATTTGATATTTTTAACCTGTAATTTCAGCCTAGCTAACAAGTTTCCCTGGCTTACGCCACCCAAGAAAGTTATTTTCCTGCGCCTCTGTCAAGCAGAGCCACAGAAGTGATCCCCGGGGTGTATTTCCTATTTCCCATCCACTCATCAAGATTTTTCTTGAAGAGTGCTAATGAGGAACTTTACTGGACATAGATGGGTAGCATGTTCCAGAGTATGGGAAGTCTCTGGGACAGGAGTCTCTCCCTCAAGTATGTCATGTTTATTGTGGTGACAAGGTTTAGGTCCCTAGAGCTTGTAGGGATTGGGATTTCTTTAGGTGTAGTATGTCCAACAGCTCCTGTTTTGACATAGCTTTATATGTTAGGCAGAGATCACCTCGGAGTAGGCAATATGCTACGGAGTAAAGCTGGAGTTTTTTGAGACAGTCAGTGTAGGGCATCTGTTTGAGGCCAGTAATCCTCTTAGTGAGGTACTTCTGTGGCCTTTACAGCTGCTACAGATGTCTTGTGAGGTACATTCCAAAAGGGGCGTTATACTCTTTAATGGGTCTAATGAGTGTCGAGTAGAGGGGAACAATGACCTCTTTTTTTCCTGGATGAGAACCCTTTTGTGATGAAGTGTGCCGCATTGAAGGATTTCCTGACTACTATGGCAATGCAATTATCAAAGGAGAGACTGCTGTTCACCTGGGTCCCATGGTCTCTTATCACACATACAGCGTTAAGTAGACTGCCGCCTATGTGGTAGTTCATGGGTACAGAGTTTTTACCAAAAGGGATGACAGTGCACATTTTGGCATTGAGCTTGATGCCATGGCTCTGACACCAGGCATCTGTCTCAGTGAGGCCGTTCTGTAGGATGCCCACATCATTTTGGGACTCTACTATGGCTCCTTGTTTGCAGTCATCTGCAAACTTTGTTAGCCAAAGGCCTTCTCTGTTGGCCTGTACTTCAGAGAAGTAGATACCAAACAGGAGTGGTCCCAGGATTGAACCCTGCATACTCCACTTGTCACTGCTTTGAAGTCAGATTTGGAGTCTGCAACTTTTACAGTGTGGGTTCTGTCAGTGAGCCAGTTGGCAACCCATCTTGTGACATGGGGATTTATACCTAGTTTAGTGAGTTTAGCTACAATTCCAGAATGGGGGATGGTGTCAAAAGCCTTGGTGAGGTCAAGATAGGCTGTGTGAACCGCCTTACTTTCGTCTACGGCTTTGGTGACTGCCTCAAAGAAGTCAATCAGGTTCAGGAGGCAGGATCTGCCTTTCACAAACCCGAACTGGGTGGGGTTCAGAGTTTGGAGATTACCAATGTATTTGTTTGAGTTCTATGATGATACAATGCTCTTTGTGTTTCACTGTTGCAGTCATCACATTTCGGTTATCCCTGCCAGGGTAGCCCTCGGCTGGCCCAAATACCAGAAGCTTAGTATTTCTGCGTTGGCTGCTGTCACTTGAGGACTGACGTCAGGTTGCCAGTAGTATAAAGTAAGGTGGCCGGCGCCATTACATCAGTCTTTCTTGCAGTGGAGCCCAAAAGCAGAAGCAGTTTGTATAGTGCCGGTCGGTCGCTGAGTTTTCATCTCGGAATTGAAGTTGAAGTCTTCTAAAGCTAAGTACCCCATTGGGGGGATCCTTTTTTCTTGCATTAACTGATGTCAGAAAGTTAACAATTGTGTTGCCTGTGGAAAGCAAATACCACACCGAGACGTCCACTCTTACTGCGTCACTTGTTTAGGCCCAGGCCATGACATCCCCCTTTGTCGCGTTTGTGCTTTGTTTAATGCCAGAGCTATCCTTCGTTGGGCCCTTATTGTAGCCAAATACTTTCATTTACAGTCTTCAAATTCCAATATGGCTTCAGTAAGCCATTCGACAGCAGATCTTCCAAAAAAACGTAAAGACAGAGACAGACCGCACAGGTCCAAACCTACTGACAACACTTTGTTAAGCTAGTCGTCAGTCCTCCCGTACTCAGTGAGACACTTTCTCAGCCCCTTATGCCCGCTTCTGTTGATTTGCAGGCCGCTACCGAGACCCTTTCGGAGTCCGGTATGCCGCAAAACTCTTCAACTAAGGATCCTGTGGTCGTTTCTACCTTGGATGGGTCTGGAGCCGCAGAGTAGGTACCCGCTTCCGAGGAAGTCCTTCGCACTACCGAATCTCGACACAAACTGGCATCTTCTTTCGTGACTACCAGTCTTTCAAAACAACCCTGTTTCTTAGGCCCAGGGTTCGAACCACACCCAAGAAACCGATGACCCACTCTCGGCCGCCTGCTACCTTGCCTTAGTCTCACATGCTTAAAATGGCGGAAGATCTTATCATGCTGATCAGGGGAAGCTAAGCTACCCCCTCCAAAAGGAAGAGAGATCTCTCCCCTGTAGTTTTGTCTGAACAAGAATCAGATGAATCTGATGCATCTGACTATGAAGACTTGCAACCCCCCCCCACTTAAGGATTCTGGTGCAGAGGACTCCATTTCTTCAGCCTCTCCCCCAGAGGATTTTTCCTTTGGGGAAACCATGCATACTTTAAGGGAGCATTTCCAATAGGAATGTCAGGACTACTCTCGGTCTAAAATGAGACTCAGGGAATTCTTAGATCTTCCGCAACACAGACCCTTGGTCATCCCCCAGTCCTAGATGTTATGGATGATGTTTTCCTTGAGTCTAGCTTCACTCCTGACCACCCTACTTCCTGCACACAGAAAACCTGACAGGTACTATAGAGACTCTGACTCACACAACTATCTTTTTAAAAATTCAACAGCTGACCCTGAGGTCATTTCTCAAGGGCCAAAAGGAATTAAAGCAACCTCTGTTAAGAATCCCACTCCCTCAGACAGAGATTCCTGAGCATTAGACAGATGGGGTAAAGACGTATACACCTCAGCTACTCTTGCTATCAGGGCACTAAACTTGTCAGTTCCATATGCTGAAATTTCAGCAACATACCCTGGAACTCCTTAAACAAAAAATGTCTTCCCTTCCTGCTTGGGCAGAACATAAAGAACTACAAGAATTAATGCATTCTGCAAGCCAAGTTACAAAACACACTTTGCACTGTGGTTTTGATGCCCTAGAAGCTTCTTGCAGGGCAGCAGTCACTGAATCTGTCATTAGAAGACATGCATGGCTTAAGTAACAACCCCTACCAGACCATGTCAAATCTAAATTGTTGGATGCCTCCTTACACAGACAACTTATTTGGTACTAAAAAAGATGGAAGAAAAAGCAAAATCTATCCAAACAGTTAAGGATTTCTTACAAGTCCACCCCCCTAGGTTCAGCAGGCATTGTCCCTCCAAGCACTGGTCTTTTCCTGCTCCGAGTAAACCAGCCCAGCCTAGACCCCGTGGAAACAGACCACCCAGACAGCAGCCCCAGGGAATGTAGAGATCTAAGTAGTGGACTACCTCCACTTCAGAACCAGGGAGTTCTAAGCCTCCCTCTTATGGTAAGAACTCACAGTGCCTCATTTCCTCCCCCCTCTTCCCAGCTTCACTTATCCCTAGGAGGAAAAAAATAATTTTACTCTAGCACCTGGGCCACCATAACCAAGGACCAATGAGTTCTAAACATTGTGTCTCAGGGATACAAATTGTCCTCCCATACCCTCCAACCCCAAAAGGGCTCCCAGATCTACTACCAAATTAGTGGCAGAGGCTCAAAAGCAAATCTTCCCTTCTCTCTCTCAGAGCAGTAGAGCACGTTTCTGCTGAACAGATAAGCCAAGGCTTCTACTCCAGACTTTTTCTGGTGCCCAGAAAAGAGGGCAACTGGCGCCCCATCCTCGATCTAGCAATTCTAAACATCTTCCTGGTGATCCCAAAATTCAGAATGCTAACCCTCCAGCAGCTGCTACCCATGCTGTCTAAGGACACTTGGCTAGCCACCCTAAATCTAAAAGAGGCCTACCTCCACATTCCTATCAGGGAATCATGCAGGGGAATATCTCCGCTTCAGGGCAGGATCTCAGCACTTTCAGTTCTCTGCGCTTCCCTTTGGCTTATCTACTGCTCCCAGAGTTTCACAAATTGTCTGGCTCCGACCATTGCATTTTGCAGACAAAGAAATATTCAGATTTACCCATACTTAGACGACTGCCTTATTCAGGCAGACAGCCAGGAAAAGCTGCTCAAGCACCTGGCCTTTGTAAAGACACCACTAACCTCCCTAGGATACACAATCAACAAAAAATAAATCCAAACAGGTCCCCACCCAAAGGATAATCTTCCTGGGAGCAAGTCTGGACACAGCACCCTAGATGGTATTCCTTATACCAGAGAAACAAATTTTCCTGACAACTTACTTCTCTCAACTAGCCACCAGGCCTCAGCTATCTGCAAGGAAGATCCTGCAAGTTCTGGGGGTTCATGGCATCTTGCATACTACTCATTCTATGTGCCAGACTGCACATAAAAAAACTTCAATGGTACCTAAAGAGCCTTTGGTGTCAAAACTTTCAAGACTGGAAACTCTTCTGCCTATAATTCCTTGCCTTAGAAAGGAATTTCTTTGGTGGGCAACAGCATGCTCCCACAACAAGGGACTGCCCTTCTCCCCACCCCCCCCCACCCCCCGCCACTCAGATCCTCACCACAGATGCATCAGACTACACTTGGGGTGCACAAAACAGACAACAACACTGTGATGTGGTACATCAACAAGTAGGGAGGGGACTCGTTCCTACCCTCTGTGCAGGCTAGCCATGACTATTTGATCACAGCCTCTTCCATGCAATTATACCTATTAGCACAATTCCTACCAGGCTCTCTCAACTCTCTGGCAGACCAATTAAGCAGAAGGCTTCTGGACCCACTCAAGTGGCAACTCAGCAAAAGTCCCTTTGCCCTAATAACTCAGAAATGGAGAACCCCGAAGGTCGAACTCTTTGCCTCCCACACCAACCATCAGCTCAGAAAATTCTGCACCAGGGAGCATCACTGCATGGTTTGGAAAGTGGATGCCCTGTCCTTCCCCTGTGTCAGTCTGTGCCTTTCCTCCCCTACCTCTCATCCCAAGGGTACTGCTCAAAATAGGATGAAAACCAAGGTCCATTCTTATAGATCCAGATTGTCCCCTACAACACTGGTACCCCTTGCTGCGCCACCTGTCCCCGCTGCCCCCATTGCATCTTCCTCAGATTCCAAACCTCCTGACCCAGAGGGAAGGGGAATTTATGCATCCCAAATTGCAGACACGCAATTCAGCAGCCTGGCTTATTCCCTAACCCTGAACCAACCTGCCTTTCTAAGTAAACAGGTTCCTTTCTAAGTAAACAGGTTCTGGATGTCGTTGGAGGCCAGACGTCCAAGCTCCAGAAAGTCTTAGGCAGATAAATGGAAAAGGTTTTGCACATGGATCCAGGCTAAGGGAGCCAGTACGGCACAGCTCTCCATCCCTCTCATCCTGGATTACTTAACTGACCTACTGCACAGTGGTCTCTCTTTCTCCTCTATAAAAATTCATGCCTCTGCTATTTCTACTCATTTTCCCCACTGAACAGCCCCTTTTCTCACACCCTTTGATCAAACAGTTCCTCAGAGGGGCTAGCAAATTGAGGCCCCCTAGAAGGGCACCAACACCAGCTTGGGACCTTTAACTTTGTGTTGGAAAAGCTCACCATGCCCCCTTTTGAACCAGCTTCTTCTGCAGAGCTAAAATTTCTCTCCTGGAAAACAGCTTTCCTTCTGGCCATCACTTCAGCCAGAAGAGTCTCTGAGCTGCAAGCACTCATGGCTGTGGAACCCTTCATCATCTTCCATGCAGACAAGGTGTATCCTTCAGAACTAACCCATCCTTCATGCCCAAGGTGGTGTCCAGTGTGGCTCTTAACCAGACCATTCATCTGCCCCCCCCCCTTGTTTCCTGATCCCCAGAACAAGGGGGAAAGGATTCTTCACTCTCTAGATGTGCACAAACAGCTCAGATTCTATCTGGACAGAACTAAATCCTTCAGAAAGTCGACCAATTGCTGGTTAGCTTTGCTACAGGGGCAGATGGCAAAGCCATCTCCAAGCAAACCATTCTGAATGGACAGCACACTGCATCCATTTCTGCTACAAACAGCATAGAAAGCCTCCCGCCAAGGGGGTCAGGACACACTCCACCAGAGCAGCCTCCGCCTCTGCAGCTTTTCTAAGAGGAGTCCCCACCAGGGACATCCTTGAGGCTGCCACCTGGACATCTGTTCACACTTTTACCAAGCATTACCACCTGACTCTCTTTTCCAAATCCAGGGCAGGGTTTATCTATGCAGTCTTGCAGGGCATCCTAGCCAGCCCCTAGTTTCCTTGGCTGCCTCCAACCATTTCTTCAGCTTTGGGAATCTACCCAAATGTGATGACTGCAACAGTGAAACACGAAGAACATAGTACAGTTGTGTATACTTACCATAAATGTATATGTTCGAGTGTATTCACTGTTGCAGACCTGGTTTCCCTCCGTCCATCCCCCTTTATTCTCTTTCTTTCCTTACAAGGGACATATTGGTATTTATTTTCCACTGGTGGGTTTCTTCCACCAGAACCTGGCCGCCTACTTTGGGGCTCCTTGACAGGGTTAGGGCAAGAAAAACTGATGTAATGGCGTCTGCTGCCTTACTTTATCCTACTGACGACCTGATGTCAGTCCTCAAGCGACAGCAACTGATGCAGAAATACTAAGTCTCTGGTATTCGGGCCGGCCGAGGGCTACCCTGGCAGGGATAACCCAAATGTGTTGACTGCAACAGTGAATACACTCAAAAATCTACATTTATGGTAAGTGTACACAACTGTACTTTCCATGGCCTTAGAGACCAGGCTCGTCCGTGTAATAGGGCGATAGTTCCCGGGATCAGTGGTGGCTCCCCCTTTGTGGAGTGGGATAACTATTGCTGTATGCCATTCAGTGGGCACAAAGCCTGACGTGAGGCTATGATTGAACATGGTGCTTAGGTGGGGAGCCACTTTGTTCTAAAGTTAGTGTAAAACGCAGCCTGGGATGTTGTCCAATCCCATGGATGCTGTGTTTTTGGCTTTAGAGATTGCTGCTTTTACGTGCATAGTTGTGATTACAGGGACTCTGCATTCTTCCTGTACAGATGTAGGCCCTTTAGGGAGTGAGAGGGGGGGTAAAGTTAGCACTGAACCTATCTGCCAGGATATTGGCAATATCAGTTGGTTCTGTAATTTTCGTGCCGTTGGGCTGTAACGCAAAGCAGATCTGGGTGTTGCCATTGAGATTCTTGACATAGCCATGGAATGCTTTGTGGTTGTCCTTAGAATCAGTGACTATTTTGTTTTCGTGGCTAGCTTTGGAGGATCTTATAAGGGATATCGGCTTCTTACTGAGGATAACCAGGGAGCTCCTCCACTCAAGGGATTTTACTCTCTTTTGCAACAGTTTCTTCCTTCTGTTGTAGAGTTTGTTTATGGCAGGGGACTACCAGATTGGCTTCCTTTTTTTTTTTTTTTTTTTTTTTTTGAGGATAGCGTTTTGGTTCTTTTTCAGATAGCACAATCCATGCACTCGTGTAAGTGCTTATAGAGTGCGTTTGTGTAGAATTCAGCAGTCGTAACTGTATTGTCCATCTGCATGGGTGTCATGAAGTTCGCCACTTCTGTCTTAAGAAGCATGAAGTTGGCTTTGGAGAAATTGTTTACCATGGTTTCCTTAATGGGGGGTGGGGGCGGAATGTGGATATCTAGGGTGATTAGCATATGGTCAGATCTGACCAACGAGGAGTTCAGGTGTGGAACACCGGTCACGCATGTTGGTAATGACTAGGTTTTGGATATTGTTGCCCCTGGTGGGGGTGTGGATAAGTTGATCCAGGGCATTGGAATTTATGAATTCCAGAAAGCGTTGAGCAAAGGCATTGGTACATGTGTAGTTTTCCCAGTTAATGTTTGGGTAGTTGAAATCGCTCATTATTTGGGTGTTTGGTTGAACCCCAATATTTTTCAGTATATCAAGAAAAGAGGAGTGGGAATCCTGGGGCATGGTGGGGAAACTGTTGCAAGCTACAATTTGGATTGCAGTTTTGCCCAGAGTTAGTTGCCCTTGGATAACCTCGGATGCATTATGCTAAACAACTAGCCTGGAGGTGTGGATATCCTTAATGAATATGGACACACCTCAGTCTTTGGTGTTCCAGTCCAGGTTAGATGGCCAAAAAGTGTGTTATGAGTTATAGCCTGGTAATGCAGTGGTGCTCTCTGGAGCCGTGAACCAGGTCTCAGTCACTGCACAGATATCGATGTTCTCCATTTTAAGGAGTGCTTCAAGGGAGTGCATTTTGAGATTTAGACTTCTAGCATTGAGTAGCATTACCCTCAGTTTTTGCTTGCCTGTTCCTGTTAAGGTGGTGAATTTATCATTTGAACCTTGCCTAAAAAGGCACTATAGGGACTACAAGAGCCTTAGCCAGTGTCCGGAATCCCAGGGGTGACAGGCGCAGACCATCTCTGGAAAAGCATTGTGGTATGTCATCCCAGGCAGACATACAGGATCCCCTTAGAATGACACCAGAAGCTTAGCCAATTGTTGAGGTCAATCATTTTGTCCTTGTACTGCAGTATTACTCTGGGCGATGGCGGGATGCTACTCAGGGCTAGGGTCATACCTGCCTGGGCTACAAGATCGGAGGGCTCTTCCATGTCTCTTCATGTAGTCCATGGAGGTATGTCTCAGGTCTTTCACACCAATATGAACAATGACAGAGTCATATTTGTACTTGTGGAGTGACCTGAATGCTTGGGTTATGTGGCAGATCCTGGCACCCGACAGGCAGCTGACAGTAAACTTCCCTTGTTTAGCCTGGTGAGTGGGACATCAGTGTGCCTGACTATAGAGTCACCTATGACTAGTTTGTTGGGGACGTTATTTTGCCTTATGGGCTGTGGTTGAGTGGCACACTGAGTCTGTGGGCTGTGTGCCATTTGGGTTGTGTTGGGGGATGGAGGTTGCTTGTGTTTCTGCTGTGGAGGTCTCTGTTGCTTGAGCAGATTATTATTGAGAGCCACCATGAATGTTTTTGTGTTTCTATGTGTTGATTTTGGTGGTGTAGGTTTAGTAGGACTATGTGATGAGTGTGGTGTGGTGCAACTGTTTACCTTCTCTTGACTGTCAGGTTCAGTGTTGGTTTGAGAGAGCTTCACCTCCAGTTTGGCTAGATAAGTGCATCTCTCACAGGTTGTAGTGTTGGGTGGTAGGAGGAGAGGATTGTCTGTGTACATGAGGCAATTGCTACATTGCGCCAAGATGCCCAGATTCATCAGATAGACAAATGAGAACACTGGGAGCTGACCCTTGGGCATGCCTGAATAAAAAGCTATTTTCCTCTAGACAAGTGAGGAAAGAGAGTACACGAGCAGTTCTTCAATAAGCAAATCAGGAAAGTAAGTACAAAAACTGTTTTCCTCTAGGTAATGAGGAAGGTTGAGTGCTGCAGTAATTTGTAGCGTATTTAGTGCTTACAAGTTCTGAACAAGTGCTGAGCACGAATAATCAAATTCAAGTGCTAAAACTAAGAATCTGTATCTGAACTAGACTAGTTACAGGAAAGAAACAAGTGCAATTGTGGGCTTTTAAATCAGAAATGAAAGATATGAAAATCCTTATGTGTAGGAAGTGGGGGGGGGGTGGACTGATAATTAAAATGCACCAACTTTCATCAGTGTTTACATAAAACAAACTTGATGCTTTAAGTAAGTTAGCAACAAACAAAGTGATTACTTAAATGCTGGTAAACAATGAAATATAACTTCTGATATATCCAGTAAAATACATTGTATTATAAACGGGTATAAATGTTACCATCTGTTTATATTAAGTAATACCTTTTGAAAGACTTAATCAATAAGGGTGAATATGTTAAATAACTGTGTGCTATAATCTTTTACTGAGGTTTTATATATGATACATCCTACTTTACTGTGATTGAATTGCTTGTCATCTCTTTCATGTAAATATTAATTGCTTATACAATAAGTAGACATTTATATTGTATTAGAATTCTGTCTAATCTACAATAGTACTGTATTTGTTCAAAATAATATAAACCACTTATTCCTATTACAAATGTTCTCCATATGATAATTCAATTTATGGAGCTCAGATGTCCTAGATTGTCAAGGTATGAGTAATAATCTGATAGACTTAAGTTTATCCATCAGATAAGGAATGATTTTCATTCAATGGCTAGTGCGGATCTTAGTTTTGTTAACATTTATTAATTTAAATTTATTTCACAAAAGCATTTTTAGTATGCCTGACCAAAACATTACTTAATTTCCTTTAAAAACTTAAACATATACTTTATAGTTATCGGAGAAAAATGTTTAATAGTCACGATAAAACAAAAAATACATAGTCTAAATAACCTAAGATGGATTTAACTTTATTATCTTTAAATACCAAAGGCTCAAACAATCCTAGCAAGAGATCAAATCTACTGAAATATTTAAAATTGAACAAAGTACAAATTGTCTTCCTTCAAGAAACTCATTTCAAAACAAATGACAATTACAAATGGAATCCTAAGGAATATATGATATTGGCGCAATCCACTTATAAGACAAAGACAAAAGGAGTAACAATTTTATGGAAAACAAATGTGGTTAACCCAGAAATCATTTGCAAGTATGAAGATAAAGAAGGCCTTTTGGCATTAGTAATAGTTAAATATAATAACAGATTATGGACCCTAGCCAATCTATAGTGGTTCCCAGGCATTGGATCAGGAACTGTTAACACATGGATTTCATTTCCAATAATTATAAAGGCAACTTAATATTAGGAGGAGATTTTAACTGTATATTTGATATTTCTGAAACTACAGATAAAAGACCGCTGCATACATCTGCTGTATCAAAAGCTTTAATCAAGTGGGTAGAATCATTTCATCTTGCAGATACTTTCAAATTTAAAGAAGATAAATCTCTGTTGTTTTCCCATCAAGATTACAGATTTGGTACCCAAACTAGAATCGATAAAATATTTGCTGCCCATGACTTACACTCTAAAATCATTAATTTCTGAATCACTCCCTGTCCCTTTTCAGACCACAATTCATTGATACTAAAACTTCAAAATGGGTGCAAACCATTAATCTTTATCCCCAGAATTCCAGCATATATAACTAAAATTAGTGTTCAAACCCTGGTTATTATCTGAATTACAGTTCTTAGATATTAATTACACCACAAAGATAAATAAAATAATGATATGGGACTCATTAAAAGCTTACATATATGGTAAAACCCTAACTTGGTATAAAAAAATATCAGAGAATGGGGTTTTGAATTTAGATCAACAATCCAAACTTTTGTCAGTAAAAGCTGAAAAAATCAAAATCATTTGGGGAAGTGTTAAACAATACATACAACGAAATTCTAACACATAAAACTAGTTTAGCTTTAGAAAAACTAAAAATGAATACCTTGGCCACGTCTCCCAAATATCTACATAATTTATCCACAAGAATCAAAATACAATCAATCGCTAATAACATTAAACGTATATTCCATGAAAAGAAAGGGAAAATGTCTCTGATATAGGTGACATTCTTGATGCCTGTAGAAATCACTATATGGAACATTTCCAAAAAGAAAATATACATATCAATCAGTTAAATCTAGATGAAAAATATTCTAACATAAAAAAAAAAAACAGAAAAATGAAAACTAGGTCTGCAAGCACCCATATCCTACAAAGAAATTACAGATACAATAAAAGAGGTTAAGTGGATGGGGGATCCTAGGTTTGTCCCAGGAATTACTCCCGTGTCACTATTAGAGGCACAGTAAACTAAACCTTAAAAAGGGCACAGTATACTCAAATCAAGGGGTGGCGTAAGCCATACAGAATCGGGCTAGGCTTATAATTGCCCCAGGGCAGATAGCCTAGTATGAACCTATGAAAAATAATAAAGTTCCAGGTATAGATGACATAATTGTGGAAATATATAAACTTTTTCCTTCAAAGATCCCTCTTCCATAAAACTCTATTAGAAATTCCGTAAGCTTTTATACCACCCTCTTGGGTATATCACATCAATCCTAAAGGAAAGCAAATCCCCAAACCTGTATACCTCATATAGACCTATATCATTATTAAATAATGGCTATAACATATTTATGACAATACTAACAGAATGAAAATACCACTATCCAAAACAATACAGTGCAATGAAAAAGTATTTGCCCCCTTCCTGATTTCTTATTTCTTTGAATGTTTGTCACACTTAAATGTTTCAGATCATCAAAAATTTTAAATATTAGACAAATATAACCCAAGTAAATACAAAATGCAGTTTTTAAGTGATGATTTTATTTATTAAGGGAAAAAAACTATCCAAACCTACATGGTCCTATGTGAAAAAGTAATTGACCCCCTTGTTAAATCATGAAGTAACTATGCACATTTTTGGGAAAGCTGAGTTCAGTTTCACTAGCTACACCCAGGCCTGCCAGACCTGGTGAATCAAAAGATCACTTAAGTAGAACCTGTCAAAGTGAAGTAGGTCAAAAGATCCCAAAAAGGAACACATCATACCGCGATCTAAAGAAATTCCGCAACAGATGAGCAACAAAATTGACATATATCAGTCTGGAAAAGGTTACAAAGCCATTTCTAAAGCTTTGGGACTCCAGCAAACCATGGTGAGAGCCATTATCCACAAATGGAGAAAACATGGAACACTGGTGAACCTTCCCAGGAGTGGCCGGCCTACAAAAATTACCTCAAGAGCGCAGCGACGACTCATCCAAGAGGTCACAAAAGAACACCGAACATCATCTAGAGACCTGGAGGCCTCACTTGCCTCATTTAAGGTCAGTGTTTATGACTCAACCATAAGAAAGAGACTGGGCAAAAGTGGCATGCATGGCAGAGTGCCAAGGCAAAAACCACTGCTGACCAAAAAGAACATAGAGGCTCATCTCACTTTTGCCAAAAAACATTTTGATGATCCCCAAGACTTTTAGGAAAATATTTTGTGGATTGATGAAACAAAAGTTGAACTTTTTGGGAGGTATGTGTCCCCCATTACATCTGGTGTAAAAGTAACACAGCATTTTAGAAAAAGAACATCATGTCAAGAGTCAAATATGGTGGTGGTAGTAGTGTGATGGTCTGGGGCTGGACCTGGACGACTTGCTATGATTGATGGAACCATGAATTCTGCTCTCTACCAAAAAAAATCCTGAAGGAGAATGTCCAGCCATCAGTTCGTGACCTCAAGCTGAAGCGCACTTGGGTTCTGCAGCAGGACAATGATCCAAAACACATCAGCAAGTGCACCTCTGAATGGCTTAAAATAAACAAAATTAAGGTTTTGAAGTGGCCTAGTAAAAGTCCGGACTTGAATCCAATTGAGATGCTGTGGCATGACCTTAAAAAGGTGGTTCATGCTCAGAAACCCTCCAATATGGCTGAATTAAAGCAATTTTGCAAAGAAGAGTGGGCCAAAATTCCTTAACAGCGATGTGAAAGACTCATTGCCATTTATCACAAATGCTTGATTGGAGTTGTTGCTAAGGGTGGCACAACCAGTTATCAGGTTTAGGGGGCAATTACTTTTTCACATAGGGCCATGTAGGTTTGGATAGTTTTTTTTTCCTTAATAAATAAAATCATCACGTAAAAACTGCATTTTGTGTTTACTTTATTTATCTTTGTCTAAAATTTATATTTGTTTGATGATCTGAAATATTTAAGTGTGACAAACATGCAAAAAAAATAAGAAATCAGGAAGGGGGCAAATACTTTTCCTTTGTACTGTAAATAATGATCAAACTGGATTTATACATCATAGACACACATGACAATATTAAAAGGATAATTTCTCTTGTAGATTATATTAATAAAAATAAAGAACCACTCATTACTGGCTAAGATATAGAGAAAGCCTTTGATTCTGTAAATTGGGACTATTTATTCAAAATTCCAGTGTTATTTAAATTTCCTCCTTCCTTTGTTCATCTACTAAAGAATATATATACAAATAATTTAGCATATGTTAAGCTAGGTCCATTCACCTCTGATTCTATACATATAACAAAGGTTACTAAACAGGGATGTCCCATGTCACCAATTCTGTTTGCTTTGGCTATTGAAATATTCACAGATTCAATACATAACAATACAAAAATCAAAGGAGTAGATGTTTATGAACAGTACAATTCTAAAGTAATGCTCTTTGCTGATGACATATTAACATTTCCCAAATCAAAAGAGACATTAGAAGAATTAGAGATTTTAATTGACACATTTTACAGGACTTCAGGACTCCATTTCAATAAATCAAAATTGTTATTTTTAATTAAAAAAATTGCAGACCAAGGGGAATCACATTACAGGGAAACAAGAATCTACCTTAAAATATCTAGAAATTGAGTTATGCAAGGATAATAATTAATTGGTCTAAAAAAACTACAATAATATCAATACAATTAAAATATCTGTGGAAAAGTGGAACAAAATAATAATATTTGAAGATAGACTACGGTTAATAAAAATGGTTTTACTACCCAAGATTCTATATATAGCTTTGGCAATACAACTGTTACCAGAAAGGAATGTACTCAAAGAAATAAACTCATGCCAAATAAAATTTTTATGGTTTTCCAAAAGAAACAGAATAGCTTTAATACATCATATCAGACCATGGAAACTGGGAGGATTAAAATTTATAAAATTTAATGATACAGAAACATATATAAAAGCATCAATATCTAAAACAATCTCAGATTGGATAAGTCCAAATTATTCTGCAAATTGGAAAGAATTACTAACTGTAATATCAATAAATGAATTTGATTTACAAAAACAATTTCAAATAGATAAAAAAAATGCCATGTCACATATGTATTAGTATGCAGTGTAACATAACTAAGCCCACTAAAACTTGTTTGATTAATTATTACATTGACTCGTGTAGGAAAATTATTAATGCAAATATAGATTTAAAAATCTGGTTTGATCTTTTAACATCATTCATAGTAAGTGCTATCCATACAAAATATACAGAGAAATAAATAATTCCTGGGAACAGAAAGGATTTGTTTGTTAGTTTCAGTGTATCAAAGAACTAAAAGTTCTGGATATGCAAACTATAGAAACAACATACAAAATCCCGCAACAAGATTGGATAACTTTGCAAAGCATTCTGACGTATTAGCAAGATTTGTGCAGAATAATTAGAAATTCTTCATTTAAAGAAATACCTAAACTTACGAAATACCTATATGAAATCATATATAATGATTATGACGTGGGAAATAGCATTTTGAAATTTTACAAGATATTGATAAATTATTAAACAATACCCAAGTCCTCATATTGGAATTATGTAACAAAAGGACACTCATTATAACTAACTGAAGAAATTAAATGAAATATTTTATTATCAATGAAACGTCCTTTACACAATACTGGAAAGTTTTTAATTGGAAATGCTTGCACAGAGCATTTTTAACTCCAGACAGAATTAATAAAATTAATTCTTCCACAAAGGGAATATGTTGGAGGAATGAGCAAATACACAATGCAGATTAGAATCACATTTTTTTCGACTGTTAAAATTAAGCCATTTTGGAATGGTGTTAAAAAATTTTTACAAGCTTTATTTAATGAATCGTTTAACTTATCTAAAGCTCTAGTATTATTAAGTGTGTACAAAGGTCCTCATTTGAATGAGTTAAATATGTATCTAGTTTGGATAATACTTGCAATCTCAAGGAAGTGTACAACAAGAAGATGGAATACAAACACAATACCGACTTTGGAAGACTTCTACAGCCTACTGAAGACCACAGCACTGTTGGAAATTAAAATTAAAGAATTAAGGATTCGTCCTAAGCCATTTATTAATAATCCATGGAAAATAGCTGTATTAATTGGCACTTTACAATAACTGAACAGATGCACTCTGATAACTGGATTTTGTTATACCTGTAAAGTAATTGTATATATTGAGCTCTGTTATGTTTTTTTTCTGAAGAAGTTCACCAAATAGTGAATGAAAGCGCTAAATCACTTGTTTCCCAGTGGTTTTTGGATTTACACCTACATTTCAGTTTTCTGAAAAATAAAAAAAATTTTGAGGGGAAAAAAAAGAAAAACAGCAATTTAGTAGAATACTGTCATCAATATAATCAGGCTACCAACAAGTAATATCAAGTGTGACAAACTAAATGCAGTTGAACACCTAAGCACAAGCAGCAGAATGAAGTATGAAGAGGAACAATGTATTTTTTTAAATAGAAAGTGAGGAGACCGAAGATAATTCAAGGTTACGAAGCTAAAGGAGTGAGCCTTCACAACTGATCAAACTGTACTCAGTAGAATGAGCTGATGCAATCGGTGGGTCTTCACAACTGATCTCACTGTACTCAGTAGAATGAGCTGAAACAGTGGGACTGGGAGGAGTGTCCAGTATCAAATTTATGGTAGAGGCGGGCAGCCAAGAGCCACCACGGATTCAATTCACTATGCCCAAAAAAAGTTGCACAGCTTAAACAGATATGCAGCAAATGTTTTAATTAGAAGTACAGAAAACAGTTGAAAATAAGCACTTATCTTTTGTAGTCTCACAGCAGCTTTTCTAGAACAGCAGAGCAAGGGCAGAAGGTTTGACTCTGCAGCTTTGAGAAAACAAGCACAAACTGGTTTAAACACTTGCTGTTTAAGGCAGAGAGACAGGAACCAGCCAAAGTTCAAATTATCCAGTCAAAATCACCTTAAAACATAGCCCTGTAGCAGTAACTGTAGCCAGATCAGACCAAACTGTAACTCCCTTCCACAAAGCAAAAGCTAGGCCTCTCTAGACAAAAGATTACCTGTGCTACAAGCTCCAAAGGTCACAAACAGTATTAGATTCAGCTCTATGCTAGTGTTTTTCAAGTGCAGCAACAAGTAAAATGAATAGAACAAGTAGAGAAAACAAAAAGGAAACAGAGCAGAACAGAGGTAAGGATTCAGTTCACTAAGCTTAAAAAAACAGTTGTGCAGTTTAAACATATGCAGCAAATATTGTTTTAGCTAATCAGAAGTGCAGAAAACAGTTGAAAATAAGCACTTATTTTTTGTAATTTCACAGCAGGTTTTGGAGAACAACAGAGCAAGGGCAGAAGGTCTAAATCACTGCAGCTTTGAGCAAGCAAGCTGAATGTGTCAGCATATTTTCCTGACCAGCTGTAGGATATTGAGAGAAGTTTAAAGTATTCTTCACTTCCTTGATAACAGCACTTAGGATGAAGGGGAGGTGTAAAGACTCAGTACCCATTCCCCCCCCACACACACTTTGGAGGGAATCTCATAGTTATCAGAGTGGCACTGAGGAAGACCTAATTTTTTTTACACTTTAAGACTAACCATTGTCTGTGGTCCAGTGGCACAATGCAATATAACAAGGATGTGTATGGCAGTGCAGATATGTTTGAATGGGTCATGTCTCTTTTAACATAGCTGATCTGCTCCCTGATGAGTAAGGATGTCCATGTCATTTCCATATGGTGAGCGTTGTCTTAGTTAGGGTCTTGGCTTCCATGTTTCATGAAAGTTAAAAAGAAAGACCTGGGTTGCAAGGGATCTTTATATTTTGGAGTGATGGTTTTAGTTTAAGGTAACGGTAATAATTTGAGTAACCCGTATTCAAACTTTACCCTCATGATCAAAACACACCAGACATAAACCTGGTGTTACCTATAATGGAATGTGATTTGTTTGTATTGTGACTTGATCTAAGAAAAGATTTTTAAAGACTGTTTGTAGAAAGAGATGTTAATGCCTTAAATATTGTCTAGTGAACATAGGACTGAAGTGCTGTAGTTGCATAGGGCACGTACATGTGGGCACACAGTACATTAACCTTAGTGCAGTTTATGCCACTCCCTTCTTTAAGATACTCAGGCATGTGCAAGCATGCATATGTTCACTTTAGGGCGTATGCACACTCCTTTGTGTGTGTAGAGAGAGGAAAAAAAAAAGATGTTAAGTTGTCCAATCTCGCCTTCATTCTTGCTGGATGGGTTCGGAGCCAATCCTCGTCTCCGACTCTGCCACTTTCTATAGCTCAAAGAGCTCTTTACTGGCTCCAGGCTACCCCTTATCTCAGAATGCCCAGCGTCAACTACCCAGATCTCGTTTGCCGCTTTAGCTGCGAGGTTGCGTCAGTACTGGCTCAAGCTTAGTATAACTTTTTTCTCTGTTTAAAGATAAATAATTTACTTGAAAGGTTAGTATTTTTTTCTCTGTTTATAGTAGTTTGTAAGTTTATTTAGTCGTAAACCCCTTATCTTGTCCTTTGTTGTGTTTTTGTGCTGTGTTGGCCATCTCCCCATTAGTCGTTAGGCCTTCTGTTGTTCCCTGAACTCGTTTAAGTTAGAGAGTCCCCCCCCCTTAAGGACAGCCGTTTAAGTTAGAGGCTCTCCTTTAAGGTTTCTATCAATATAATTTATTATTATTGTAGTGTGTCTTTTTGTGGTACTTCCTTCCTTTTTCTCAAAATGTCCAAGGAATTTAAAACCTCAGGGTTTAAAAAGTGTGACTTATGCTGTTAGAAGATGTCTCTGACAGATGAGCACACTAGTTGTGTGTACTGCTTGGGGGCTGTGCACCTGCAGGACTCTTGCTCTATTTGTCATGCCTTTAGTCCAAGGATCCTGCAGGAGAGGAAAAACAAGCTAATCCTCTGTGGATTGTTGAAACAGGATTCTCCGGCTAAAGCATCTCAGCCAGTAAAATCTTTGAAGTCAGTCAAGTAGTCTGCTCCATGTTCTGAACCAACCTGTGAGCTTCGCAGGCCAAGTGTGTCGGTGCCCTCAAGTACGAACAAGACTACTCCATCGGCTCCAACTGTTACCTCGGAGCCACAAACGAGCTAGGTCTCCTTCATTGGAGCCAATTCGCTCGGTGCCACAATCACCCTTACTTCAGAGCACAGCCAGTCATCGCTCATCTTCCCACTCCTCTTGATCCTCAAGGTTATCGGATCAGGACGTGAAGTCACAGGCCCTTGCAAAATTGCTTTCGAGCCTGCCTTAACAGGCCTCAGCTCCTTCTGCTTCGATATCGATTCCTCCTCCGACTATGCTTCGTTCTGAGCTAGAGTCAATTGATGTTCCGATAGTGGTTCCTTCAGCTCCGATGAAATTCTTTTCGGCTCCGATGTTGGCTGCTGTTACCTCAGTTCTTCCTTACATCAAGGTATCTGGGCACTGAAGCTCTCTCTTCGGCTCCAAGGGGGGAAGTGGCATCGGACCTTTGTCCAACCCCGCTCTCCCTCTCAGAGCGTTGGCCCGGTTGAGCTCTGCTCCCACATCTGCCTCCGAGCCATCGCCCTCAGCGCAGGGTGGGATTCCTGTCTCTTCGGATCCAGAGCCCTCTTTGTGTCGCGACCGTGACGCTTTCGAGGTGATGCAGAGAGTGCTGTCCCCACTATCGGTCCCATCAGCTCTGTTCCCTTTGGTGCCTGTGCCAACGTCTGCTCCTCCTCCAGCTCCAAAGCATGGGGAACCTATGCCCCAGGACACCCCATTGGTTTGAACCCTCTTTTTCCGAAACCTCTGCAGAGCATTCTGAGCAGGCTTCCCAGAAGAAAAAGTGCAAGAGGAAGCACCAAGACTCCCCTGAGTCTGTCACCTCAGATACAGACCTGGATGAATCGGAGGGGTCCCCCCAAGGTCCCCCTCTGTAGATGTTTCCTTTTCAGACAGCCTCGAGATTCTTAGGCAGAGGCATAGCTTTACTTCCTTAGCCCCCTCCGAGGACGAGTCTGTATACTTTGGACGCATTTGGTTCCCGACCTTCCACCTCCTGGGTGTCTCCGCCTTTTGATCCACTCATGTCCATAGTGTCTCGAAAGGCTTGGTCAGCTCCAGATTCCATGGAACCTGTCCAAAGGAGACCTGATAAATTTATCACACCTCCCCAAGACAAACAATTCCTGACTAAAGGTATCACAGTTGATGCCATGGTGGTAGCAGCAGCCACAAAGAGAGAGTTAGCTGAAACCTCCTCATCTGTCCATCCACCGAATACAGAGTCTCGTATGATGGACAGATATGGGAAGCGAATGTTTTCATCAGCAACCTTCTCCCTTAGGTCCCTGAACTATCTTTCCCATTTTACTAGACTTCAGAGAGATCTCCTAAAAGAGCTTGGAGATGCCCTACAAGATCTCTCAGCTGAGGGAGCTTCAGCCAAGGTAGTTACCCAGCTGGCAATTTTAAATTCAGTAGTCAACTCCTCCATGAGGCTTATTTCATAAGCAGCCGATGGAGCGAGCAAAGCTGCAGGAACAGGAGTGGCTCTTAGGAGACATTCTTGGCTGCTGCTGTGTCAGTTTGTGGAACCTTTCAGAGTGTCCTTCACCAATACCCCCTTTGATGGCTCCTCTGTCTTTGGGCCGCAGGTGAAAGACACGCTTAGATGCCAACAGGAAGGCAAAACACACTCTGATGTGGGAGTCCATTTTTCCACTGCTACTAGACCATACCCAAAGGGTCAGAAGGGTGGAAAGATGTGGTTTCGAATATCCCAGGAACCCTTGCCTGATGCACATGGTGAGTTTTCCCCCAGGGGCAGAGGGGGAAACAATAACAATGACAGATGCTGCCCTCGTGGCAGAGGGGGTCCACAAAATCAGGGTGACAGATACGTTCTCTTTCAAACCCTGTCAACATCCCTGAAGGGATGCCCGACTGCTCAGCTCTGGAGGCAGTCGGGGGAAGGCTTTCATTGTACCCAGTCACCTGGCAAAATATTACAAAAGACAAATGGGTACTATCCATTATATCCGGAGGTTACAAAATTCCCTTCCATCAACCCCCACTTGTTTCAAAAAAATCCATCCCAGATGTTCCACCCAATCTATGGGATCAGGCAGTCATCCAGGAAGTCCCCACAGACCAAGTAGGATCCGGAACTTACTCAAGATTCTTTGTAGTGCCCAAAAAGACAGGAGACTGGAGACCAATTCTGGATCTCAGCAGATTAAACAAGTCTGTACAAAAAAAAAAGTTCCGAATGGTAACACTGCAGTCCATTCTCCCCTTTCTGGATCAGGGCAATTGGATGTGCCCTATAGAACTTCAGGACGCGTACTGTCATATAAAAATGGACAGATGGTCCAGGAGATTTCTTCGCTTCCGGCTACGGGCCAGTCATTACCAATTCAGAGCTCTCTACCCTTTGGTCTCACCACAGCCCCCAGGGTGTTCACCAAATGCATGGCAGTAGTTACAGCTCACCTGAGACATCTAGGATTTCAGGTGTTTCCTTATCTAGACGACTGGCTCCTCACTGCTACCCCCAGGCAACAACTTATAGAGGCACGAGATTACACCATCACATCCTGTGTTCAACTAGGCATTACAGTAAACTTCGAAAAATCTGCCTTGTTGCCCTGTCAGTCTATTACATACATAGGAGCAGAGCTAGACACAAGAAAAATGATTGTAAAATTGCCTCAGGAAAGTGTTTCCATTATTTGACAACAGGTGTCACTTCTGAGGAGCAAAAGAATTCAAGTCAAATATGTCCTTCAAGCCCTAGCATCCATGGGAGCAGCCATTCTTCTAGTTCCCTTAGCAGGCTTTCACATGAAAATCCTTCAGTGGCTTCTTTTCACACAATGGTCCTTCCAGGAATTACCCATGTCTCACATGATGCTAATTACAGAATCTTGCAAAAGACACCTTTCCTGGTGGATGGTCTCCCCACTAGTGACTCAGGGCAGACCTTTCATGGAATCCCATCCAGTTGCCACAGTGACCACAGACGCTTCCCTGATAGGGTGGGGGGCATTATCTAGGGAAGACAGTCCAAGGCGTGTGGCAACCTCACGAGTACCACTTGCACATCAACGTCCTGGAGATGAGAGCGGTGTGGCTAGCATTGCAAGCTCTTCAAGATTCTTTCTCCCTGCCAGGTCTATTGCAATACAGACGGACATGTCAGTGGTTTGGTACATCAACAAACAGGGCGGAACCAGGTCTTACCTCTTGTGCCGAGAGGCCCTCAGACTGTGGCAACATTTTCTGACAGCAACGCATATCCCTGGGAAATCCAACGTAATAGCGGACAGGCTCAGCAGGGCTATCCTCATGCCGCACAAGTGGTCTCTGAAACGGGAAATTGTGGATCTTATTTTCCTCAAATGGGGCCAGCCTTGCTGCGATCTCTTTGCCTCTCCCCTCAGCAACAAATGCAGCAGCTACTTTTCCCATGTTCCTCCTCCAGGTCAGACACCCAGGGACACTGTAATCCACGATTGGCCTCAGGGACTCCTTTATGCATTTCCTCCCTTCCCCCTAATTCCAAAAGTCATTCAGAAAGCAAAATCGTTGGGTTGCAAGATGATCCTCATTGCCCCATATTGGCCTCAACAGATTTGGTTTCCGTTCCTTCACCCACACCTTCTAGCCCAGCCTTGGATTCTGGACCCAGTGCCGGGCCTCTTGATTCATCAATCAGGCGGGTTACACCAATCACTCCAATCTTTCAAGCTCACAGCTTGGTTAGTCCACTTCCAATCTTAGCCAGGCTCCCCAATATTTCCCCAGCAGTGTGTGATATTATTGTTTCCTGCCATAAGACAACTACAAGGAATGTTTATGCTAGCAAATGGAAAAGATTCTCTTACTGGGCAGAATCAAGGAATTTCGATCCTTTTACAGCTCCAGTACATGAAATTTTGGATTTCTTAGCAGAACTGTTTCAGTCTGGTGCAGCTGCTGCTACCATCAGTGTACAACTGGCTGCCATTTCAAATTTTCACATCAGAGTTTTTAACTCAAGCATAATGTCTCTCAAACTCTGTAAGGCCTTCATGAGAGGTACATCTCTACTCAGACCCCCAGTGAGAGAGTCTCTTCCACCTTGGGATCTCAATTTGGTTCCGTCCTCCTTGATACTGCCACCCTTTGAACCAGCAGCATCATGTTCTTTGAAATTTCTCTCTTGGCTTTCTTCCTAGTTGCTATTACTTCTGCCAGACATGTTTCAGAACTCCATGCCCTATGTGTTTGCCCTCTAAACCTGTTTTTTCACAAAGATCAAGTTTCTCTGAGAACCAACCCAACTTTTCTACCTAAATTTTGTTCAGAACACAATTTGACTCAATCCAGTGAACTTCCTGTCTTTTTCCCTAATCATTCCAACAAGGCAGAATACAGATTACACCAAATGGATGTGCATAGACAACTACGTTTCTGTCTCCATAGAACTAAAGAGCTGAGAAAATCAGATCAGTTGTTTCTTTCGTTTGCTAATAACAAACAAGGCCTTCCAGTTTCTAAAGTAACCTTATCAAAATGGTTATCAGACACCATTGCCTATACTTAACATTTGCGACAAAAAGATCTTCCAACAAGACCCAAAGGTCATTCAACCAGGTCATTAGCTACTTCGGTAGCTTTTCAATCTAGATTGCCCATAGATTCAATTTGTGCAGCAGCTACTTGGGCAGATCCTCATACATTTATTTCTCATTGCAAATTAGATGTGGTCTCCCGGGGCAGGGCTTCCTTTGGTTCCACGGTTCTGAAGAGTCTGTTCCAATGAGCCACCCAGGATTGAGGTGCTAGGGACGCTGTCCCATCCAGCAAGAATGAAGGCGAGATTGGACAACTTAACATAAAGAAGTTATGTACCTACCATAACGTTCCATGTTAGTTGTCCTCCTTCTCGCCTTCCTTCTTGCGTCCCTCCCTCCTTCCCCCTTCCTCGAGGATTGAGAGAAGTTTTTCAGTGGTTTCACTGGCTAACTTGTTTTGTTCTTAGTTGCTTCCCAAGCAAACCATGACAATTTACTGTATATCCAGGTTTAATAATAATGGATTAGATTATGTCTAGTGTGAGCTATCTCAAATGAGATCTGGGTAGCTGGCGCTGGGCATTCTGGGATAAGGGGTAGCCTCGAGCCAGTAAAGAACTCTCAAGCTATAGAAAGTGGCCGAGTCGGAGCCGAGGATTGGCTCCGAACCCATCCAGCAAGAAGGAAGGCGAGATGAAGGACAACTAACATAGAACGTTATGGTAGGTACATAACTTCTTTTTTTTAATGTATGGGAGAATTTATAGCTTAATGGTGGGATTTGTTATGGCTGCTATAACTTTTAATTTTTAACAATGTTTGAGTTTTTTTTTTTTTTAAGCATTTGGTATGTTTTTGGCTGGGTCCCGTTCAGAAGATCGAAACATCAGAAAGCCTAATTTCATGCGATTAAGACTATATGATCGACTTTCTGAAATGCCAAAGCTTTTCTATGGAGATTGAGGTACAACGGGGATCGGGGAATTTACCTTTTTCCTCACTGTAGTGCAATATCGGAGTTGGTATATATAATATGCAGGGGATATTGGGTTGCAGCGGGGCTTGCCCCCTGCAAAAATGTAGATTATTTTTATTTTGTCTCATTCGACTTTTTGGAAGGTCGATCATATGGTCTGGACCATATGAAGCTTGACATTCTGAACAGTTGGTCTTTGGTCAGACATTTTACAGTGGGTGAGTCTGGATTTACAAGGGGCATGCTGGTTGCTTTATCCAGTCAGCATGAGTCTTTATGAATAATAATTGTTTGTTGTGTAATCAGTAACAATGGGGCAGTGAGAAGAGCCCATGAGTTAATTGTTAAGAGACCATTGTAGAAGGAAAGGAGAATGGGGGCAGTGACATTGCAAAGCAATTTATAAATTTCAGCTCATGGGCTGTGTGATTTGCCTGACTTTTAGAGAGGATTTAACATCTTACATCTTTAACAAGATCGGGGGTACCCATAATATGCAAAGCTTCTAGTAGTCAAGGTTTAGTGCGACAGGCATGGCTTTGTGGCACAGTGGGATAAAGTTGTGGCTATTCATTTAATAGCTCTGCCACTAGAGCCAGGCTGAGGAGGATAAGTCTGAGCAGGAAAATGCTGGTTCACTCACTTTGGGAAGGGACTGATGGTCCATTGGGTATTTCACCGAATGTTAACAGAGGTTTGGAGGCATTATAGCCATAAATAGAAATATTTCACTTGGATTACCTCACCAGTGATGGTAGCCCTCAACAGTATTGGGAGGAGAGACTTGTGTGGTGTAGGGCATAGTAGGCCCTTGCAGTCACATTGGCACCCACATCAGTCACTAAGGTGCAGTTAGGCCTTAAATAGGAGGAGACCCTGATAAGAATGGCTGCTTCCATGATTAGCTCATATCTTGTGAAGACTGAATGGACCAATAACAGCAGAGTGCATCATGGAGAGCTGATGGCTAGTTGGTAGGCAAGTTGGAGAAGAAAGTGGCGGGGAAAAAAAAGGTCAGTACCCTTTATAGTCGCTCAGGATATTGTTCAGGAGGGAAGTAAGCAAATACAGCCGTAAAAGGTTTCAGATTGCTGTAGTTGGTCTAACTAGTAGTGGCTTTAATGAAACAGGCTACTTGTTTCCTTTCAGTTTATTAATCTAGGAAAGGCATTGCCAGGGGCCTCAATTAAGCTGTGGTGAGCTATTGTTTTACTGTATGAAAACAAAGTATTGATTTATTGGTGGTGAGAGTACCATGATAGTGTGATCAAGATTATCTCAAAAACTGTCAGTGTCCTTCCAAGATTACTGTTGCAGTATTACTAACTAATGGAATATCCTGACAGGGATAGCCATACCTCCAGCCAGCATACTAAATCCTGGGCACATTCCTCATGCTATATGTTTAACTTAAGCCTGAAGGCAGGAGGTACATAAGAGACATATGAGCACGAATCACCTCAGAACTACTTTGCCGCCAGACAAAAGTAGAAGTTTGCTTCCTCTGTGGTATGTGAAACATACGACTAGTACAGCTGCCTAGCCATTTGCTGATCCTTTGAAGACCCTTCCTTTTCTTACAGCCACTCTTAATTATTGTATATTTCATCCAAGAGAGAGAAATGTAACTGGTGGGGGGGGGAGCAAAATCCACACACACCATCATGAAAAGTTTGTCTTGGCAATGAACTTAATTATAAAGAGTACTATTCTGTTACAATTCAAAGTTAAGGAAACACAACAACATTTGATTAAGCAGAAACTGTTGTATAAGGAAAGTTTTTGTATTTTAAAGTATGATACTTCAGTATCTAAAGTGTTAAATAAGGAAGTCGATTGGAAATAAATAATTCATTAATTGTTTGAGTTAATTGATTTGAGTTGTATTGTATAAATTGAACATTTAGTGTTTTATACATCACTTCCTTTGAAGGATGTTTAGCCGAGGTGCTAGAAGTGTGCATTTTGTGTGTTAATAAACTACAGTTGGTTTTATATCGCATTTTTTAATTTTTTTTGCTTCCTTAAAGTTTTGTTGTTTTAACTATAAATAGTATGTTGTCAGTCCTTTGTTCCTAAGACCTTCTGCAACCGTCTGTTCCTTAAAAATGTACTTATAAAACCAAACGCTAACACAGTTTGCGCATGGCACAATGTCATCTTTCATGATGTTCATCGTGTTACACTGCTGCAGTCATTACACTTAGGTTATCCTGCCGTCAGGCGGTCCCGTAGTCGGCCAGAGTTCCAAAGTCTTGGCCCAGCGTCGATTGCTGTCACTTCTTCCCTGATGTCAGTGTGCCAGGGGTATATAAGATGGATCCGACGCCATTTTCTTCAGTCTTTCTTGCCGCGCGGTGCCCGAAGCAGAAGCAGGTCGCAAGTGCCGCTCGGCCAACTCCTGAGATTTTCGAAGTCGAATTTCAGATCCGAAGTCTTCAATAAAGCTAAGTACCCCATTGGGGAAACTTTTTTCTTGCCTCAGACCGATGTCATAAAAAGTTAATAATTGTATTTCTTGTGGGAAGCAAATGCCTCATAAGGACTTCCACTCTTACTGTATTCCATGCCTAGGCCCTGATCACGATGTCACTAGTTGTCGGTTTTGTGCTAGATTTAACAAATGCACTATAAAAAGACGTTTTGATTTTGCTTTACACTACTTTGGCTGAAGGTTCAATTATACTATGCCGTCGGATCAACCGATGACCACAGTTCCAAAAAAACGCAAAGACAGGCATCCAAGGTCCAAAACCGACGAAACCTCTTCTAGGCCAGTCGCCGGTTCTCAGTGAGGCGCTTTCGCAGTCCCTGACACCTGCTACCTCAGAGCCACAGGCCGCCTCCGACTCCCACGTGGAGACAACTAGGCCTCTGGAAACTCAAGGCATTGGGCCTACGGAAACTAATCCCTCAGATGGGTCCGGAGCCACTGAGCAGGCATCGGCTTCTGAGGGTGTTTTCAGACCTTCACAACTTACCATTAAAACAACAGCCAAGACAAAAGTACCATTAAAGACAAAGAAGCGAGTACAGCATTCTCCTGGACAGTCCTCCATGCCCAAGAAACAGATGCTTAAAATGGCCGAAGACCTCATTACTCTAATCAGGGGTTCCCATCCCCCTCCTGAGAAAAGGCCTAGGCAGGATACTGACTATGATTCCTTTGATCAGGTTTCCATTTCCTCTGATTCCTCTTCAGACCAGGGATACTCTCTACCCCCCTATGAGGACTCTGATGCTCTAGAATCTATCCCTTCAGCCTCTCCTCCTGAGGATTACTCTTTTGGGGAAACTTTACATACCATGAGGGAGCATTTCCATTGGGAAAGTCAGGATTATTCAGAATCCAAGAAAAGGCTCAGGGATTTCCTTTTACTGCCTCAGCACAGGCCTCTGGCTATTCCGCCTGTGCTAGATATTGTGGATGATGTGTTCTCTGAATCCAGCTTATCTCCTGGTTCTTTGCCCCCTGCACCAGCTAAGCCAGATAGGTATTATAGAGTCCCTGACTCTCACAAGTTTCTTTATAAAAACCCTTCTGCTGATCCAGAAACTATTTCCCAGGGTCCAAAAGGGGTTAAGGCTTCCATTGCAAAAATTCCAGTACCCTCTGACAGAGATTCGAGAGCTTTGGATAGATGGGGGAAGAAAGTTTACACTTCTGCAACTTTAGCAATAAGGGCTTTAAATTGCCAGTTTCACATGCTTAAGTACCAACAATATTTAATGGCTCAGTTAAAACAGAAAATGCTTGCAAGCTCAGATGCTCCTGACTGTAAAGAAATGCAGGATTTAATGCATGCAGTTGAACAGGTGGGAAAACATACTCTGCAATGTGGTTTTGATTCCTTAGAGGCCTCTTGTAGAGCCGCAGTTACAGGTTCTGTGATTCGAAGACATGCTTGGTTAAAAGAACAGTGTTTACCTGATCATGTTAAGCCAAAATTATTGGATGCTCCTTTACAGCATGATACCTTGTTTGGTGTTAAGGCAGAAGAGGTGTTAAAGAAAATGGAGGATAAAGCTAAATCTATGCAAACAGTCAAGGATTTCTTACAGGTACAGCCATCTCGATTTAGCAGAAATTGACCAACAAAGAATTGGTCCTTTCCAGTGTCAGACAGGCCACAGAGAGGCAGATACAGACGCCCAAGAGGCAGATCTCAACCCCAAGGCTCTAACAGACGACAGTGGGGCACCTCAACCCCAAAAGGAGGTGAGGACAAGTCTCAACCTTACAGGAAACAGTCCCAATGACTTCCCCCTTTGTACGCCAAGCACTTCCCTTTTGGCAGCCCCATTTAGGGGGAAAACTAGCACTTTTTTCTCAAAACTGACAATCACCCAAGACAAATGGGTTCTGAATATTGTGTCTCAAGGTTACAGGTTCCACTTTCATACTTTACCAAGGCTAAAAGGAATGCCAGACCTGCCACAAAATCAATGGACAGAGGCACAAAAACAAATTTCAGCCCTCATGGACATGAGAGCTATTCAAAAAGTACCACAACAGGAACAAGGACAAGGATTTTACTCAAGACTCTTCCTGGTCCCCAGAAAGGACAAGGCCTGGAGGCCCATACTAGACCTTTCAATTCTAAATACTTACCTGGATATTCCGAAATTCAAAATGTTGACATTACAGCAGCTTCTACCCATGCTGGGCAAGAAGGCTTGGCTTATTACTCTGGACCTCAAAGAGGCATACCTGCATGTCCCTGTCAGACAAAATTGCAGAAGATACCTCAGATTCAAAGCTGGTACAATGCACTACCAATTCTCCTGCACTGCCCTTTGGCTTATCTACTGCGCCCAGGGTCTTCACAAAGTGCCTGGCACCAGTAATTGCATTTTGCAGACAAAAAGGAATTCAAATATATCCATACCTGGACGACTGCCTCATTCAAGCAGAGACAAAGGACATCCTTCTACAGCATCTGGCGTTTGTAAAAAGGTTGCTAATTTCTCTAGGGTACACAGTAAACGAAAAGAAGTCAAAACTAGTGCCCTCACAACAGATTATATTCCTGGGTGCCAGCTTAAATACAACGGCCCAGATGGCTTGTCTCACGCCAGAAAAACAAGTTCAACTAACTCAATATTTTCAATTACTGGCAAAAAAAGTCCCATCTCCCTGCAAGAAAAATTCTGCAGGCCCTGGGATTCATGGCATCCTGCATACTACTAATACCATATGCCAGACTGCATATGAGGAAATTACAATGGTACCTAAAAAGTGTTTGGACTCAACACTCTCACAGTTTAGAAGCAGTAATACCAATGATTCCCTGCCTACAACAGGAGTTTCGATGGTGAGCACAGGCATGCCACCTAAACAAGGGTCAGCCTTTTGCCCTACCCACAGCCAGGCAGACTCTAACAACAGATGCTTCGGATTACGCCTGGGGAGCACACATGGCAGGAAAATGCATTCAGGGCCAGTGGACCACAGACCAGATGCATCTTCACATCAATCAAAAAGAGATGTTGGCTGTTCAAAATGCCCCAACAGCTTTCAAGGACCTTCTGCATCCAGGACAATTATTATTAAAGACAGACAGCACCACGGTAATGTGGTACATAAACAAGCAAGGGGGCACTCATTCTTATCCCCTATGCAGGCAAGCCATGACCTTGTGGAACACAGCTCTAACTTATCAAGTTAATCTGCAAGCACAGTTCCTGCCAGGAAAGAAAAATACTCTGGCAGACGATGTCAGCAGAAATATCATGGATCCTCACGAATGGAAATTGAATCCACAAATCTTCAGCATGGTAACGCAAAAATGGGGATGCCCACACATCGATCTTTTTGCCTCCTCACTGAAATGCCAACTACAAAAATTCTGGACAAGGACTTATCACACACAAGCATGGAAAGTGGATGCTCTCTCCTTCAGCTGGAAAAGCCTAAAAGTTTATGCTTTCCCACCACTGTCTCTCCTCTCAAAGGTACTCCTAAAAGCCAGACAAGAAAAACCACAGATGATCCTGATTGCTCCAGACTGGCCACGCCAGCACAGGTACCCAATGTTAAAGAACTTAGCTCAAGGCCCACCATGGATTTTGCCTCAAATTCCACACCTTCTGACTCAACAAAACAATCAGACATGCACGGTCAGTTGAAAACCCTAAACCTGGCTGCATGGCAGATTCATTAGTCAAACAGGCAACACCTCTCTATAAAGCTGTTATGGATGTCATTTTGGAGGCCAAGGAGGCCTAGCACCAGGAAAGCTTACTCAGAAAATTGGAAGAGATTCTGCGCCTAGAACCAGACTCAAAGCCTTGACCCTCTTGTCCCAAACATTCCTCAGATTTTACAATACTTAACTGAGATGCTGGACAAAGGCCTATCCTTATCAATTAAGATCCACGCCTCCCCCATTTCAGCACATTACAACACGGATCCTCCTTTATTCTCTCACCCCTTGCTAAAGCAGTACCTCATAGGGGCTAAAAACATAAGACCGCCCCGGAGAGCACCAACACCAACTTGGGACCTCAATTTCGTTTTGGAAAAACTGACCCTGCCACCTTTTGAGCCAGCCAATACAGCCGATCTAAAATTTTTATCATGGAAAACAGCTCTGCTCCTGGCAGTAACTTCAGCACGAAGAATCTCAGAGCTACAGGCATTAATGGCAGTGGAACCTTTTATAATTTTTCATCAGGACAGAGTTTCTTTAAGGACAAACCCTACCTTTATGCCAAAGGTGGTATCTAGTGTGGCTCTTAACCAAACCATCCATTTGCCAACTTTTTATCCAAACCCCAGAATAAAGGGGAGAAACTTCTGCACTCTTTGGACATACACAGGCAGCTACGCTTCTACTTGGACAAAACAAAAGCTTTCAGGAAAACTGAGCAACTGTTTGTAGCATATGCTGCAGGATCACAGGGCAAGGCTATCTCAAAGCAGACTATATCCAAATGGATAGGACACTGTATTCGTTACTGCTACACACAGCATGGAAAATCAGTCCCTAATAACATCAGGCCACATTCCACCAGGGCAACAGCCACTTCAACAGCCTTTCTCAGAGGAGTACCTATCAAGGAAGTTTTGGAGGCTGCAACTTGGAGCTCAGTGCACACCTTTTCCAAGCATTACCACTTGCCTCTTTACACTAAATCCAGAGCAGGATTTGCCACTGCAGTTCTACAGGGCCTCATAGCCAATCCTAACTCTTTATAGACCAGCCACCCAACCTTAGCTTTGGGATTCTACCCAAGTGTAATGACTGCAGCAGTGTAACACGATGAACATAGTACAGTTTTGTACCTACCTTAAATGTAGATGTTCGAGTGTTCACACTGCTGCAGTCCAGGTTACCCTCCCTCCATCCCCTCTGAACTACCTGGACTTAGCTATACCTTTCTATCCTATACAACCTTTGAGGTGTATTTGCTTGTAACTGAAGGTATTGTTTTTATTTTCTATGTATATTTTTTACTAGCAATATGTATTGCCTACCTACTTGGGGGGCACCTGACATCTGGGGCAAGAAAAACTGAAGAAAATGATGTCGGATGCATCTTATATACCCCTGGCGCACTGACGTCAGGGAAGAAGCGACAGCAACCGATGCCGGACCAAGACTTTGGAACTCTGGCCGACTGCGGGATCGCCTGATGGCAGGATAACCCAAGTATAATGATTGCAGCAGTGTGAACACTCTAACATCTACATTTATGGTAGGTACAAAACTGTACTTTCAGCTGTTACCAAAGAAGAAGCCTAAGAAGACTAAATTCAAGACTTCAGCTATCCAGCCCAACCCAGATGTCTGTTGAAGAATCCTTAGGCCATCCAGAGCCTAAGTCATGACCCTGTTGGAGGCTGATATGCGGCAGCCCCTTTGTAACCCCACTGTGGCTGTTCCGATATCTGCTTCAGACAGGAAAGGGGGAACCCTTACTGGTTATTTCCATGGGACTGGAGGAGGGTTGATATTCCTTAGATTTCAGGTAGAGGAAATATTTAGATATGATTTTCTCTGTTATGTCCATTCCATAATTGATGGGTTATCAGATCCGACTTTGGCCACTCCTCAGACTTTGAATCCAAAGGTCAGGCTCCTCCCCTTACCTATAATCCTGTGATGTTCTTCATCTCACATTGCCGCAGTCCTTACAATTGGGTAGTCCGCTGTCCTCGGTCGGCCCGAATATCAAAGTATAAGGCTGACGTCGGTCAGGGCGCATTTGACTGACGTCAGTATGTCAGGGTACAAATGCGCATGACCGACGTCATATCCTCAGTCTTTTTTGCCGCATGGTCCGATGCAGAAGCAGTGTTGCAAGTGCCGGTTGGCGTTCTGAGATTTTTCGATTTAGAAGTTTCAGACCGAGTTCAAAGTTGGCTAAGTACCCCGTTGGGGAATATTTTAGTTTTTTCTTGCCTCAGTCATTTACCGGATGTCAGAAAAAGTTAATAATTGCATTTCTTGTGGGAAACAGATACCGCATAAAGATTATCATACTTTGTGTATTCCTTGCTTAGGGCCTGAGCACGTCGTTGTTGGCTGTTGCTCTTGTGCTAGATTTAATAAACGCACTATAAAGAGAAGGTTGGATTGTGCGAGGTTAGTCTTTGGGAAGCGGTGCAACTATAAAATGCCGTCGGATGCTCCGACGCCCGCTTCTTCAAAGAAGCGCAAGGACAAGGCAGTTAAGCCTAGGCTAGAAGAACCGTCTGTACCAGACGCCGGTTCTTTAGAGGTGTCGGTGGAGCCGGTGGCTCCACCGGAGGTTTCTTTGTGTTCCCAGGGGGAGACCTTGTTATTACAAGATGTGGCCTCTCAGGAGGCTAGTCAGGCTGAGGGGACTTCTCATGTTACTATACTCCCCTCCCTTCCTAAGGTGGCTAGGCCCTCTCCTTCTGTTTCAAAGGCTTCCCCCAGGGGCAGGCCAGGTTTAGCTTCAGTTAGTGTTACCCCTAGCTCTTCAGGTACTGTGCCCAAGAAGCATATGCTTAAAATGGCAGAAGATTTGATTACTTTGATTAGGGGTTCTATGCCCCCTCCTGATAAGAGGCCTAGGGTGGAGCCTGAGCTGGGGGGTTTTGAGCAGGCTTCAGATGTTTCAGAGTCTTCGGCTGAAGACTTGCAGGAGTATTCTCCTTATTCTGATTCTGATGTGGATGATTCTACTCCTTCTGCTACTCCTCCTGAGGATTTTTCTTTTTCGGAAACTCTTCATTCCATGAGGGAGCATTTTAAGTGGGAAGGTCAGGACTTCTCTGATTCCAGAAAAAGGCTTAGGGAATTTCTGTTGTTACCCCAGCATAGGCCTTTGGCTATACCTCCTGTTTTGGCTGTAGTGGAAGATGTTTTTATGGAAGCTTCTCTTAATCCTGATTCTTTGCCTCCTGCTCCTGTTAAGCCGGATAGGTATTACAGGGTGCCTGAAGCTCATAAGTATCTTTTTAAGAGTCCTAGGGCAGACCCAGAAACTGTTAGCCATGGGCCTACAGGTGTTAAGGCTTATGTTGTTAAGAATCCGGTTCCTGCAGACAAGGAGGCTAGGGCCTTGGATAGATGGGGCAAGAAAGTCTATACTTCTTCCACTCTTGCTATGAGGGCTCTGAATTGCCAGTTTCACATGTTGAAATACCAAAATTATCTCCTTTCACAATTGAAATCTAAGGTTGATGCTCTGGCAGTAGGTATTGATTGTAAGGAGTTGCAAGATTTAGTGCATGTTTCTGAACAGGTGGGTAAGCATTCTTTGCAATGTGGTTTTGATGCTGTACAGGCCTCGTCTAGGGTGGCTGCCACTGGGTCAGTTCTTCGCAGGCAAGCCTGGCTGAGGGATCAGACTTTGTCTGAACATGTTAAAACAAGGATTTTAGATGCTCCTTTACAATCTGACGTGTTGTTTGGTCCTCCTGTTGAGACAGTTTTAAAGAAAATGGAAGACAAGGCTAAGTCTATGCAGACTGTTAAAGATTTTTTGCAAGTCCAGCCTCCAAAGTTTAGTAGAAATTGGCCTACTAAAGGGTGGACGTATCCTTCTTATGATTCACAGTCTAGGGGTAGATCTAGACGTGGTAAGGGCAGAGCTCAGGGCTCTTTCAGGCCTAGAACAGGGAGTTCTCCTGCACAGGCTTCGGCTGAGGGCAGGGGTCAGTCCTTTCGTAAGCAGACCCAATGACCTACCTTTTCAGCTGCCAGAGCCTGCTCGTCTGGCAGCACCTTTGGGGGGAAGGTTGGCATTTTTCAAAGAAAATTGGAGTTTAATTACCCAGGACAGATGGGTATTGGATATCATACACCACGGCTACAGGTTTTATTTCCATACCTTGCCTCCTTTCAAAGGCATGCCAGACGTTCCTCCTCAACAAAGGATAGAGGCTCACAAACAGGTTTCTCTGTTGCTCCGACTAGGGGCCATACAGCCGGTCCCTCTGCCAGAAGTGGGCCTAGGATTTTATTCTCGCCTGTTCCTAGTACCAAAGAAGGGGAACACGTGGAGACCAATTTTGGATTTATCTATCCTCAACACTTATCTGGACATTCCCAAGTTCAAAATGTTGACGTTGCAGCAGCTTTTACCTCTGCTGGGCAAAGATCATTGGATGGTAACTTTGGATCTCAAGGAGACTTACCTTCATGTTCCTATCAGGCTAAGTTGCAGAAAGTATCTGCGTTTTCGAGCTGGGACTTCTCATTATCAGTTCTCTGCATTGCCCTTTGGCTTATCTACTGCGCCCAGAGTGTTCACGAAAGTTCTGGCTCCAGTGATAGCTTTCTTCAGACTAAAAGGAATACAGATCTATCCTTATTTGGACGACTGCCTAATTCTGGCTCAAGGAAGAGAAGAGCTTCTTCATCATTTGGAATATGTGATAGCAGTGCTAAGATGCCTAGGGTATTCTGTGAACGAAATAAAGTCCAGTCTAGTACCCTCTCAAGACATGTGCTTTCTGGGTGTGAGACTGAATACAGCATCCCAGATGGCCTTTTAACCCCGGACAAACAAAAGAGTCTATCCCTTTACTTCCATCAACTATCTCATCAGTCCGGGCTGACTGCAAGGACAGTCCTTCAAGCCTTAGGGTTCATGGCATCTTGTATTCTGGTACTTCCCAATGCCAAACTGCATATGAGGAAGCTACAATGGTATCTCAAAAATGTATGGACACAGCACTGCCAGGATCTGGACACTGTCATTCAAATAATACCTTGCATTCAAAAGGAATTTTTGTGGTGGGCTCAGGAATGTCACCTAAACAAGGGACTCTGTGACCCGGCCAGAGGCGAGTCAGATTTTAACGACAGATGCCTCAGACAAAGCTTGGGAGCTCATCTAAATGGAAAGTGGATACAAAACAAGTGGCCTGTCAGACTACAACATCTACATATCAACATGAAGGAGATGTTAGCAGTCCAGTTTGCATTAATTGCTTTCAAGGAATTACTTCTTCCAGGGCAGGTGTTGATTCTAACAGACAACACAACTGTCATGTGGTACATAAACAAGCAAGGGGAACACATTCTTATCCTCTATGCAGGCAAGCAATGATTTTGTGGGAGACTGCTCTCAGTTTACAGCTCAATCTTCAGGCAAGGTTTCTGCCAGGAGCACAGAACTCCTTAGCAGATGTGTTGAGCAGGCAATTATGGATCCCCACGGTGGAAATTGGATCCTCATGTATTTCAGAAATTGACAGTGTCATGGGGAACTCCAGACATAGATCTGTTCGCTTCTCCACTAAACCATCAGCTGCCAAGGTTTTGCACAAAAGGTTTCATCCCACAGCTTGGAGAGTGGATGCTCTTTCTTTCAATTGGAGCAATCTTCATGTGTATGCCTTTCCACCTCTGCCTCTCCTCCTAAAGGTACTTCTAAAGGTCAGACAGGACAAGCCAAGGATGATTTTAATAGCTCCGGATTGGCCTCGACAACACTGGTACCCATTACTGAGAAGTCTGGTACGGAAGCCTCCATGGCCTTTGCCTTGAATTCCACACCTGTTGTCGCAGGAGGACAGCCATTTGCTAAATGTCAAGCTTCACTCTCTGCACCTAACAGCCTGGCATATTCTGTTTTGAACCATAGTGGGCCTCCACTTCCTCAGCAAGTTTTAAATGTTATTTTGGAAGCTAGGAGGCCTAGTACAAGGAAAGTGTACGCAGACAAATGGAAGAGATTTTTGTTTTGGAGTGCAGCAAAAGATTTTGATGTTTCTGAGCCTAATTTGTGTGTGGCTCTTCAATATCTTACTGAGTTGCTAGACAAAGGTTTGTCTTTCTCTTCTATTAAAGTTCATGCTGCAGCAATTTCAGCTCACTATGATTGCAACCCACCATTGTTTTCTCATCCTTTGTTCAAGCAATTTCTTAGAGAGGCAAAGAATATAAGACCCCCAAAAGAGCTCCTACTCCTGCTTGGGATCTCAATTTTGTGTTGGAGAAACTCACTCTACAACCTTTTGAGCCTGCAGCTACTGCTGAGTTGAAATATTTATCATGGAAGACTGCTTTTTGTTGGCCATTACCTCTGCAAGAAGGGTTTCTGAATTACAGGCCCTTATGGCGGTTGAGCCTTTCTTGATTTTCCATAAGGATAGGGTATCATTACGTACTAATCCTTCCTTTATGCCTAAGGTGGTTTCTAGTGTGGCTTTAAACCAAACTATTCATTTGCCTACTTTTATGCAAATCCCCAAAATAAAGGGGAAAAGATTTTGCACACTTTAGATGTCCACAGGCAGTTGCGTTATTATTTGGACAGAACTAAAGGTTTCAGGCAGTCTCAGCAGTTGTTTGTTTCTTTTGCTTTGAGTTCTCAGGGCAAGCCTGTATCAAAACAAACTATTTCTAAGTGGATTGGGTTTTGCATTGCTTTCTGTTATTCCCATCATGGCAAGGAGATTCCAGCTGGGATTAGGCCTCATTCCACTAGGGCTACTGCCACTTCAACAGCTTTTTTGAGGGGAGTGGCAACCAAGGATATTTTGGAGGCAGCTACTTGGAGTTCTGTGCATACTTTCTCTAAGCATTATCACCTGCCACTTTACTCTAAGTCCAGGGCTGGTTTTGCCACTGCTGTTTTGCAGGGCATTTTGGCAGCTCCTGCTTCCTTGTAGTTAGCCATCCTCCCTTACCTCTGCTTTGGGATTCTACCCAATTGTAAGGACTGCAGCAATGTGAGATGAAGAACATAGTACAGTTTTGTACCTACCATAAATGTAGATGTTCAAGATCCACATTGCTGCAGTCCAATCCTCCCTCCTTCCCCTCTGTAGTTAGAGGTGGTTGTGTGGGTTGGGTTGTACATTTTGTGTATATTGTATATATTGTACATATAGTTAGTGCAAGGGTGGTTGGTTGGTTGTTTGCTGTCTTTTGGTTTTGACCTTTATTTTTAGGGTCTTCTGACATCTGGGGCAAGAAAAGACTGAGGATATGACGTCGGTCATGCGCATTTGTACCCTGACGTACTGACGTCAGTCAAATGCGCCCTGACCGACGTCAGCATTATACTTTGATATTCGGGCCGACCGAGGACAGCGGACTACCCAATTGTAAGGACTGCAGCAATGTGGATCTTCGAACATCTACATTTATGGTAGGTACAAAACTGTACTTTACTTGTACATTATCTCTGATCTCGTTTGCATTAGATGTGATCTCCATTGCTCAGGCTGGGTTTTTAGCCAAGTGATAAGTATTTTTGGATAGCTTTCACTGTTCTCATCTAATTACATCTCCTTTACTTATTTTATTTTTTATTTATTTTACTACCTTAGAACTTGAGCATCACCCTCTTGGCACGTTTGTTTCCTGTTGGGTTCCCCTTAATACCTGTTGGGTAGTTTGTTTTCCTTGATTAGCTTAGTACCTTGGTAGTAGTTTAATAGTTGTGTGGTTGTACTCTCTGTTGGTTACTTGTGTGGTGGTGTACCTTTTCTTCAACATCATGGCAGAAACGCCTCCTGGATTCAAAAACTGTGTGGCCTACAGCCATAAGATTTCTAATTCTGATGTGCATATCAAGTCATTTACTGTCTAGGAGCTGCTCATCTAGAGTTTTACTGTTTTTGGCTTCCAGGTTTTGGTAGAAAGGAGGAATAAGTTGGTTATAAGTTCTTTATTAAGGGACTTCTACCTGCCACCGTAGAAGAAGTTTCCCTTTCACACTCTACTACTTATGCTGTCTCCCCTTCTGCAGAGAAGTCTCCTGAAAAGACCAAGGACAAGAAGACAAGCCAAAAGAAAAAAGGAAAGAAAAGACAAGGGAGTCTAAAAAAAGGATACCAGGCCCTTTAACTTCCTTGGGTTTGGACCCTAAGGTTCCCAACATGCAAGATCCAACTCCAATCCTATCTTTCTTGGATTCAGCAGTCCCCCTTTGCCAGAACTGCACTTCTCACAGGAGCTAGTCTCACTAAGAGTACAATCTCATTTCTTCTAGGAATGGTCCTTCCATCACACACACATTCCCTCTTCTGCTGCTTCATCTGCCCTGTCTGTGCACTCCTCCAGGAACCTTTCTGAGGCAGATGTGAATAGAATGATGAGGAAGTTCCTCAGAACCCAAATCCATTTGGGGGTTCTCCCAGTTCCAACCTCTTAAGGTGCCATAGGCCTGAGCCCATCTCCTCATATCATTGCTCCTCCCCTGATCTGACCCTTGGACTCCCAGATTTTGGATCTGGGCGTTTCCCAGGGGTTGTAGGCATCTGATCTGAAGATTTGGTCTTTGTCAACTCTCACTTTATTTTTGATCCAATTGGCTCAAAACCTGACGGAGCTAGGATCCCAGTTGTCAGGGTTGGACTGGGGGGGGGGGGGCTTGACTCAACTTCATAACTATTGGAGCCATCCTTGCCCCCTTTGAGCTAGACAGCTTGGTTCACTTATCAGCTTGGGAGCTGAATCAAATAGGCCTCTGTGACCAATCTGTGTCAGGTGCTGTGGCTGCTACGAAAGAAATCTCTGGATTTGTCTCTGCTTCTGCTTTTGAAGCCTTTGAGAGGGTGCTTTCTTGATCTAGGGTGCAGACTTCCCTTTCCTGCTCAGATCTGTCCCTCCCCCACCAGAGATTTTGTATCTCGTTGCTACATTTTCTGTCCTGCTTGAAGAGCCAGACCCTCAATGAGACTGTCCACATTGAAGACCCCCACTTCAGTTCCTAAGTCCTCTCCAGAACATCCTACTGGTTAGCTTCAGTGGAAGCATTCATGCAAAAGGAGACACATTGACTTCCCTCAGGAGTATTCAACTAAAGATACTGACTTCAATGGGGGGGGGGGTCTCTCCAAATCACCCCACTATCCTCTTGCCTCTTTTTCAACATATCCTTCATACCAGACTCCTGAGTCTGAAATTCACATAATTTTCAGCCTGTTCTCTGACTCGGTTACCACCTTTTTGCTTTCCAGTCCTGCTCATGTACTAGGACATGTGTCTTCTGGGCATCCAGTGGATGTCCACAGCCCGTACTCCCATTCCATTTGTTTATAAGTGTCTTGTGAGGGGAACATCTGGAAAGTCTGTAGAGCCTTTCCAGCCCTAGTTCTTAACCCCCATACCTCTGGGGCTCCTCATACAAAAAGGTGAAGGAATGTCAACCCAGAGCCACCTTCTTTTGATTTAGTGTAGTAGGAAGAGGACCACTTCTGTTTAGATCAGATCCACCCCCGTTGGATTTGATACTGATGAGGACTCTATTCACTCAGGGTCACCCTTTGAAAAGGTCTCATTTACTAACACCTTAAACTTTATTAAAAGAGCATTTCATGTGAGTGGTAATAAAGTTAACTTCTTCGCAAAAAAGATACTGAGTTTCTGGAATGTGAATATTGCAAACCTTAGCAATTTCACCCACTTGTCCAGACATTCATCAGTGTGTTTGTAGCAGCATCCCTGCTATCATCACTATGATTACCAGTACCAGAACAGACAGATTTATTTTATGGAGTGTAGGAGTAACAGACACCTCTTTTGCTGATCAAGCAGCTCTGTCACTGTAGGCAGACAGTTCTTGTCGGACCGGGTCAGAACCCCTTGCCTAAAGGCAGAGAAAGTAGAGTTCTGGATAAGTTTACCAAGATGTTGTACACTCTGTCACCCTAGCAGTAAGAGACACAAGTTGCCAGGCCTACATGCTTGCCCAGTACCAGGGTGACATTCTAAAACTAATACAGGATATGCTTCAAGAAATACAGTTTCAGTCTGTGAGAAATATAAGTCCAGTTATCCTGTCAGGGAATAAGGTGGGCAAGCACACCATAAAATGTGCATATACTTAATTCAGCACATTTACAAGGGTGGTGGCTTGAGCACATTTGTAAGATGTAAAGTAACAGTTCCTATATACTTCTTTGATAAAGAACTTCTGTTTGGCCCTTGCTGTGCCACTTCCAGCCCAGCTATCTGGAATTTTGTAAGTAATTCTGTAATTTGTAAATATCAATATGATTTATACAGAACTGTATGTTGCGTACTGAGCTTCAAGAATGTAGCCACAGTATACCCTGCTGGAACACAGAAGATTAACTTACAAAACCTCAAGAAAATAAGTTGAAATTAAGTGCTTTAGGATGTGCTATAAAAATTAGTTAATGCAGCAAGGAGACGTCTAGAGCTAGAAGTTCTTCTATGGTCTTGAAACAGAAAAAATTACTAGGTTTTAAATGTAAAAGCATTTTATTGTTTTATGACTTGCAAGTTCTGCAAACTTCTGAGAGAGATGCATTTCTCACACAGGGATGTTAAAATTCTATTAGTTTCTGGTTTAGCTTGGGAACTGAAGTAAGGTGACAAAAAGTGATGTCATCCAGGCTAACCAAGCAGTAATGTTAGATATTAATTTAAGAACTCTGTCAGAGAGACTGGGCATTTTGTGTTTTGTCTTGGACCTAGCAAGAACATCTACTCATCTGCATTTGCCTTGCTCTGTAAGTTAGTGACTTGGGGCATAGTATCTTTTAGATATAGATAGGAATATAGTAAAGATTAGTTTAAATGTTTTCTGTATTGGAGACCGTCCTGCAATGTTGTTTTAAATATTTCATGTGATTCAGAACTCTGAAGTAACTGTGTTTGTAGAGTGAGTACCGTCTTGTTCTTTTATTATTAAATATATTTAAACCTGTCTTCGTGGCTGATATTTGTGAGACATATTTAATCTCTGAGAGTACTTGCAAATGTGTTTGGTGACACTGTACATGCCACTCCTAAATAGCCTTGCAAGTTTTGGTCACACTTACCATTTGGATAATAGAAACATTACACAGTAGGATTGGTCATCCTTTATATGGGCCTTCTAGTAGCTGATGAGGAGGGGTTGGTGGCAGCGATAACTACCTTCTAGTCTGGGCAGAAGGGGGCATAGCTAGTAAACCTGTGTCAGCCTTCCCCACAGTTGGATGGGTGTGTGTGTCAACCACTTTGGCAGGGTCACGAAGCACTGATTGGCAGAGAGGGTGCTGAAGGACTTGGCTTGACCCCTCAGCTGAGATCTTAACCCTGTAGCTGTGCCAGTGAGGAGTCTTATTTGGGATCTGGAGAAAGAGGGAGAAACCAGCCCCATACTGACTGTGATCTCTGTGTGCTCTTAAGGGAAATTGTACTTTATTGTGAGTGTGTACTTGTCATCCTCCCATTGTGTACATCCCTCACTTTTACCAGTGGTGAGGATTGAGGCTTATTGATTACTGGGCCAGTGCAGGGGCGTCATGCTTGCTATCAAAATGTTTTTAACAAATCCAAGGAGAAAAGTAGGACTCTCCAGTTGGTCAAGCAGCTCTTGCCTAAAGACAAAGAAAGCAGGATTCTGGATAGGAATACCAAGGTAATGTACACATCGGCTATCCTAGCAGTAAGAAATAAATTGCCAGGCCTACATAACCCAGTACCAGGGTGACATACAAAAACTAATACAAAAAAATATGTCTCTAAGTACAGAAGGATTCTGTAAGAAATATAACTATGATTACTTGGTCAGTGAACAGAGTGGGCAAGCATACCATCAAATGTGTGTATAATGCAGTGAGCACCTGTGCAAGGGCGGTGGCTTGAGCACATTTGTAAGGAGACCTGTCTGGTTAGTGGTCTAGCCATTGCTTTAAGATGTAAAGCAACTCTTCCTATATACCCCTTTGGGTAAAGAACTTCTCTTTGGCCCTTACTACCAAGATGGTTTTAAGAAACCCAAGGAGAAGAGCAAGACCCTCTGATTGGTCAAACAGCTGTTTCATCCCTTCCCAGTCCTAAAGTTTTCCATGATCTGTTGGGACTATACACTGATCCATCTACAAGAGGGAAATCAAAGTGGAACATCTGAAACAAAAAAATCAGTTCCGGGGAGGAAATAAATTCTGGAATTGAAGAGAACAGAGTGATTCCCAGAGGTACAAATACAGGATATGATTTCAGGCCTCAACCAGCTTTGTTTTCAACCCCCAAGTTGTACCCTCCTGATCTTGGGGTAGTGGGTATTGTATATGCAGGATACACACACACACACACACATGCACACAGACACCTATATATATATAACTTTGGGAGCTCCTCCTTTTAAAACACTGCCCAGTTCCAGGGACCATCTTAAAACACAGCAAACCCCTTTTCATTCAGCTGATCCAGTGTGGGACTTTGGAGGAAGTAGCCCGAGCAGAGGTGGCCAGAGATATTCATTGCTATTCATAATTCCCTACAGAAACATACTTGAGACTTATCAAGTCTGAACAAAATTTGTGCTAGTAAAAATATTCAAGCTGCTGTGTCCCTTTAGCTACTGCTGTCAAAAGGTGCATTCCTAATTATTGTGGCCATGCAGTGAACCTGCCTCCAAATGCAGATTTATAGGAGGTATAGGCATGTTCTTATGCCCTTTGAGAGAGAGACCCCTTATAATTTTACCTCTTTGTCCTTTGACCTCTCTCTCATACCCAGGGTCACTGTTAAATTCCTGGCCTCAATCTTAGCCCATCTGCAGCTCTATTCTGCATTATAGCCTCACCTAGATGATTGTCTGGTGTAAAAAGGAACTTCAGGAAGCTCTTAGCTGCTCCATCTACGTCCTGCCAACCTCATGATGGATCTTGTAGTGGAGAGGGCTTTGCGGGAGCCTGACTTGGCAAAGAGCATCCCATGAAAGCTGGACAAGATTCTTCGCCCATCCATTGACAGTCCACATTGGAGTAAGGGCCCTCTAGACTCCATTGTTGTGGCAGCAGCCACCAAGAAAGAATTGTCCAACAACAATCTGGTGATTCATCCTAACTAGGAGTCTAGGAAGATGAATTGCATGAGGAAGTGAACATACATTGAAGGCATGTTTGCCTTAAGAGTGCTAAATTGTTTAACATATATGGCAAGATTCAAAGTAGATCTTACAGAGCAAGCCTTAGACTATTCCAGGAAAACTGCCACTTCTAACACTCTGAAGCAACTAAAGTCTCAGGTGGCAACCAGCATAACCCTTTCTAACGTCTCCTTGAGACTTGCAAAATGCATTCGATAGAGCAGTTATGGTGGCAATTAATGGTGTTACCATGAGACTCCACTTGTATGATTTTGGGGACAACTTCAAGTTATCCTTGGTAGGTCCTCACTCTTCAGATCCAAGGTCAAGGAAAAATTCCTGAAGAGCAATTATGAAGGAAAGATTCTTCTTGCTTTAAAAGTTCATTTTGAAATCCCACAGAGGTCCTTTTGCAGGAACTGTGGGTTCTTGCTTTAAAAGTTCATTTTGAAATCCCACAGAGGTCTTTTGCAGGAACTGTGGGGGGGGGGGGTGCAAAGTGCTGTGGTTCAACAAATACCAATACTTCCTTACAGTTTCTCAACTGTGTCAGAGGAGGACCGTTTAATGAATGATGCCCCAGAGGCAAACGTGGTTGCAGAATCAGGGATTCAAGGGTCATTTCTCTGGAAACCAACCCCAGCCTCTGAAAGGTTGCCATACTGCTCCTCTGTGAAGGCTGTCAGAGTCAGGTTTCTTCCTCAGCTAGATGTCTGGATGGCCATCACACAGAATAACTGGGTGAAATGCATAATATCCAGAAGCTATGTCATCTCATTTTCCACAACTCCAGAAATCTGATCTCTGCCCCTGCCAGATGTGCCACCCCATCAAATAATTGTAGTTGCCATGGAGATTCCAAACCTGTTTCAAAAAAAAAAAAAACAGCCAGTTGGTCCCACCGGTCTAGAAAGAGTCCAGAGTTCATTTCACATTCTTTTTAGTTCCAAAGATTTCAAAGAACCTCTGATGGATTCTAGACTTAAGTGGCTTAAACAAGTATGTAAAGAAGAGACCATTCTGGATGGTCATGGTGCAACCCCATACTTCCCTGTCTACAGGAGGGTGACTGGATGTGCTGTATAGATCTTCAAAACACTCATATCCACATAAAGATCAACAGGGAGTCCAGAAGATATCTACACATCTGGTTAGGAGCCAGTCACCATCAGTTCTGAGCTTTGCACTTTGGTCTCACCATAGCCCCGCAGGTGTTCACCAAAAGCATGGATATTATTGTAGCCCTTCTGCAACTGAGAGGGATTCACATATTCCCATATCTGGACATTTGGCTCATGGCTACTGTAAATAGGGAGTCCCTACTATGTCAGTCAGGGACACTTTCCTTCTCTTCTGCCTATCTTTGGGCATTTCAGTAGATATGGAAAAATATCTTGTAGAACCTTAGTTTTCATAGGGTGCCTTGTGGACAGAAGATTGTACATTGTCAGATTTTAGAGGAAAGACATATCTTTATAAACTGCAATTCCAGCCCTTCTTGCCAATCCTCCACAGCTCTGCTCATTCTGAAAGCTCTCAGTCTTATGACAGCTTCTGTTCTACTTGCACTTCAGCAAGGTGTTATATGAGGATTCTACAGTGGACTGTAAGCATGAAATGGTCACACTGAGTAGACTGTATGAACACTCCCATCATCCTCTCTTTGTATGTAACATTTAATATGGTGAATGGAGTCTCCCATAGTCTCATCAGGGAGGCCCTTTATCCTTCCCCTTTCCAAGGCTAGAGTGACTGTGGACACCTCAGGACTGCCTTCCATGGGATGTGATTTCATTTCACTCCAGACTACAGGTCAGTAGTCTGGCACATAACCGGGGGGTTAATGAAGTAACAAGATCTTACCCTGTTGCCAAGAAGCTGTGAGGGTATGGCAGTGAGTTTTGTCTTGACAATGCCTTCTAGCAGCAATGCACATTTCCCGAACAGATCAGCTATCTAATGGGTAGGTTCAGCTTATAGATACTGATGCCTCATAAGTGATCCCACAACCTGTCATGGCACATATGCTATTTCATTGATGTTCATCGTGCATACAGCTGCAGTCATAACAGATGGGTTTTCCTGCCGTCAGACGGGTCCTCGGTCGGCCGAATTCCAAAGTCTAGGTCCGGCGTCGGATGTCGTCGCTTCTTCCCTGACGTCAGTATGACAGGAGTATAAAAGAACCAGCCGACGACATTTTCTCCAGTCTGTCTTGCCGCGTGGTGCCCGAAGCAGAAGCAGTTCGCAAGTGCCGGTCGGCCAGCTCCTGAGATTACGAATATTTTTCAACCGAAGTCTTCTTGAAAGCTAAGTACCCCGTTGGGGAAACTTTTCTTGCCTCAGACCGATGTCAGACAAAGTTAATAATTGCATTTCATGTGGGAAGCAAATACCGCATAAGGATTTCCATTCCCTCTGCATTCCTTGCTTAGGCCCAGACCACGTTGTCTTGGCCTGTCGTTTTTGTGCTACATTCAACAGACGCACTATTAAGCGTCGGGCGGATTTCGCCCAACACTATTTTGGCACTTCAGCCCACACTCCCACTACAGATACCGAAGCCACTCTTGGCGGGAAAACTCAGAGTTTAGACAGGCCTGCCACCTCTCAAGGTGTCTTCAGGCCTTCTTCTTCTTTTTCCATTAAGGCTTTCACTAAATCTAAAGCAGCCATGCATACTAAAAGACAAGCTCCACAGGGACCCTCTCAAGGCCCCATGCCTAAAAAGCAGATGCTCAAAATGGCTGAGGATTTGATTACTCTTATCAGGGGTTCTCAACCCCCCTCGGACAAAAGGCCCAGAGTGGAGGAAGAATACCCTTCCTCGGACCAGGCCTGCATTACTTCAGAACATTCTGAAGACCAGGAACAATCTTACTCCCCTTTTGAAGATTCTGATGCAGAGGAGTCCATTCCTTCTGTCTCCCCCCCTGAGGACTACTCTTTTGGGGAAACTTTCCATACCTTGAGGGAACACTTCCACTGGGAAGGCCAAGATTACTCAGACTCCAAGAAAAGGCTCAGGGATTTCCTCTTGCTCCCTCAGCACAGGCCTCTGGCTATCCCTCCTGTCTTAGACATACTAGATGATGTGTATTCAGAGGCCAGCCTTAACCCAGATTCCTTACCTCCAGCTCCAGTCAAGCCTGACAGGTATTACCAGGTTCCTGATTCACACCAATTTCTATACAAAAGCCATGCGGCTGACCCAGAAACTATTTCACAGGGTCCCAAGGGAATTAAGGCCTCCACTGCCAAAAATCCATTACCTTCAGAGAGAGATTCCAGAGCTTTAGAAAGGTGGGGGAAAAGGTATACACCTCGGCCACCTTAACCATGAGGGCATTAAACTGTCAGTTCCATATGTTAAAGTATCAACAGTTTTTATTATCTCAGTTGAAAAGCAAAATGTCACAACCTGAACAACCAGACTTGAAAGAGTTGCAGGATTTGTTGCATAGTGCAGAGCAAGTGGGTAAACATACCTTGCAATGTGGTTTTGATGCTTTAGAGGCCTCATGTAGAGCTGCTGTTACAGGATCAGTCATACGTAGACACGCTTGGCTCAAAGAGCAAACCTTACCAGATCATGTCAAAGCTAAATTACTAGATGCACCTCTTCAAAAAGATGTATTGTTTGGTGTTAAAGCTGAGGAGGTATTAAAGAAAATGGAGGAAAAGGCAAAATCAATGCAAACAGTGAAAGATTTCCTACAGGTACAACCTCCACGTTTCAGTAGAAATTTGCCTTCAAAAAATTGGTCCTTTCCAGCCACGGACAGACCTCAAAGAGGCAGATACAGGCGCCCGAGGGGTAGAGGGCAATCTCAAGGATCATTTAGAGGCAGACAATGGCAAGCACCTACACCAAGAGGTGGTGAGGATAGTTCACAGCCATTCAGAAAGCAGAACCAATGACTTTCCCCTTTGCATGCCAAGCAAGGCTCAATTGTCAGCACCTTTAGGCGGAAAACTGGCGTTATTTTCGAAAAATTGGCATATTGTCACAAAAGACAAATGGATCCTGGACATTATAGACAGAGGTTACAGATTCCACTTTCACACCCTTCCAAAAATGAGAGGCATGCCAAACCTGCCACACAATCAAAGGGCAGAGGTACAAAAACAAATTTCAAATCTCATGGACATGAAAGCTATTCAAGAGGTACCTGCACAAGAACAGGGTCAAGGTTTTTATTCCAGACTATTCCTGGTACCAAGGAAGGGCAAAGATTGGAGACCTATTTTGGACCTATTCATCCTAAACACATATTTACTCGTACCAAAATTCAAGATGCTCACATTACAGCAGCTTCTTCCCATGCTGGGCAAGGAGTCTTGGCTGGTAACATTGGACCTCAAGGAGGCATACCTGCATGTCCCAATCAGACTGCATCTCCCAATCCGACAAGATTGCAGAAGATACCTCAGATTTCTTGCAGGTTCAACCCATTATCAATTCTCTGCATTGCCCTTTGGCTTATCTACTGCGCCCAGAGTGTTCACGAAATGCCTGGCATCAGTAATTGCCTTCTGCAGACTTCAAGGGATACAAATATACCCATATCTGGACGACTGCCTGATCTAAGCAGACAGCAAACACATGCTTCTGAAACATCTGGCGTTTGTAATAATGTTGTTGAATTCTCTGGGATACACAGTCAACAAAAAGAAATCAAGACTAATACCCTCTCAAACAATAATTTTCCTGGGTGCTAGCTTGAATACAAACACCCAGATGGCCTACCTCACGCCAGAGAAACAAGGGCAACTAACTCAATACTTCAGAAAACTGGCGACCTTCACCAGTCTGACTGCAAGGAAAATCCTGCAGGCTCTGGGATTCATGGCATCTTGCATCCTGCTAATCCCATGTGCAAAGCTGCATATGAGGAAACTTCAATGGTACCTAAAAAACTTATGGTCTCAACACAGCCACAGTTTGGAAACAATTATACCACTGATTCCATGTCTTCAAAAGGAATTTCTGTGGTGGGCTCAAGCATGCCAAAGAAACATAGGTCTCCCATTCTGCAAGCCTCAAGCAAATCAAGTCATCACAACAGACGCCTCGGACTACGCCTGGGCGCACATGACAGATCGGTGCATTCAGGGCAAATGGTCCCAAAAAAAAAGCACCTACACATCAATCAAAAGGAAATGCTAGCAGTAATAAATGCTATTATGGCTTTCAAAGACCTACTGCATCCAGGCCAACTATTGATAAGGACAGACAACACCACAGTGATGTGGTACATAAACAAACAGGGAGGAACCCATTCATATCCCCTATGCAGGCTAGCCATGTCTCTTTGGAACATGGCTCTGGAATTACAAATCCAACTTCAAGCACAGTTCCTGCCAGGCAAGGAAAACACGCTGGCAGACAACCTAAGCAGAAATATGACAGATCCACACGAATGGAAGTTGCATCCTCAAGTTTTTACAAAAATAATTCAAGCATGGGGAAGGCCAGACATAGATCTCTTTGCCACCCACAGAAATTACCAATTGACAAAATTCTGCTCAAGGACCTTTCATCCACAGGCCTGGAAAGTGGACGCACTCTTTCAGTTGGACAACAATGACAGTTTATGCCTTTCCACCTCTTCCTCTGCTGCCCAAAGTTCTATTAAAAGCCAGAGCAGACAGACCAAAGATGATTCTCATAGCTCCAGACTGGCCAAGACAACACTGGTACCCACTCCTGAGGAGCCTGACGCATTCCCCACCATGGATCCTGCCTCTAATGCCTCTTCTACTGACTCAGCACAACTTCAAAACTCTTCACAGTCCGCTGAAAACACTCAATCTAGCCGCATGGAGGATTCCTTAGATTCACAACAGACCCTACTCTCCAAGGAGGTGCAGGATGTCATTTTGGAGGCCAGAAGGCCTTCTACTAGAAAAGCCTACTCCGCAAAATGGAAACAGTTTTGTTCCTGGAATCAGAAAAATGGTCAGAATCCTGGAATACTGAATCTACCTCAGATATTACAGTACCTAGCTTTGATGCTAAGCTGTGGACTTTCATTCTCCTCCATCAAAATCCATGCCTCAGCCATTTCTGCAGAATACAACACTGATCCTCCTTTATTCTTTCACCCTCTCTTAAGACAGTTCCTCAGAGGGGCTAAGAATATAAAACCCCCAAGGAAGCAACCAGTACCTGCTTGGGACCTCAATTTCATCCTGGAAAAATTGACCCTGCCTCCCTTTGAGCCTGCTGCTTCAACAGAACTGCAATATATGTCATGGAAAACAGCCTTCCTTCTGGCTATCACCTCAGCACGCAGGGTTTCAGAACTACAAGCCCTCATGGCTGTGCAGCCTTTCATCATTTTCCATCAGGACAGAGTTTCCTTACGAACCAACCCTTCTTTTATGCCAAAGGTAGTATCCAGGGTAGCCTTGAATCAGGCTATCCACCTACCTTCCTTTTACCCTAATCCACAAAACAAAGGGGAGAGACTACTACATTCCTTGGACATTCACAGACAGCTTCGTTATTATTTGGACAGAACAAAGCCTTTCAGAAAATCAGAGCAACTCTTTGTGTCCTATGCTACAGGTGCTCAAGGGAAGCCTATTTCCAAACAGACAATCTCAAGATGGATAGCCCACTGCATACGCTTTTGTTACTCTCTTCATGGTAAGACTGTACCTACAGGCATCAGATCTCACTCCACAAGGGCCACAGCTACCTCTACAGCCTTCCTGGGGGGGGGTTCCTACCAAAGATATTTTGGAAGCAGCCACTTGGAGTTCTGTACATACTTTCTCCAAGCACTATCACCTACCATTATACTCCAAATCTAGAGCGGGCTTTGCCACTGCAGTCTTGCAAGGCATTCTGGCACCTTCTAGTTCCTCTTAGTGCCTACCACCCCTTTTTTAGCTGTGGGATTCAACCCATCTGTTATGACTGCAGCTGTATGCACAATGAACATAGTATAGTTTTGTACCTACCATAAATGTAGATGTTCGAGTGCTAATACAGCTGCAGTCCAGGTTTCCCTCCCTCCTTCCCCTCTTGGGACAGGCCTAATGGCTAACACCTCCTCATACAACCTGATTGGGGTATTCTTTTATGGTGTATTTGCTTGCAACTACTGTTTTTTGATTATATTGCATTGCATTATTACATAAATTTATGTTTTGCCTCCCTTCTGGGGGCACCTGACATCTGGGGCAAGAAAAACTGAAGAAAATGGCGTCGGCTGGTTCTTTTATACCCCTGTCGCACTGACGTCAGGGAAGAAGCGACGACATCCGACGCCGGACCTAGACTTTGGAATTCGGCTGACCGAGGACCCGCCTGACAGCAGGAAAACCCATCTGTTATGACTGCAGCTGTATTAGCACTCGAACATCTACATTTATGGTAGGTACAAAACTGTACTTTGGGGCAAGCTTTACTACAAACTGTTTTCAACCTTGAACAACACTAAATGGAGCAGCTATGTAATTTTCATCCCTTCACAGGGCTAGTCACCAAGAGAGACTGAAGAATATCAGCCTCTGGATGAGGAGGGTCTCTAGTTCACAAAAATATGAAATATTTATTTTGGATTGAGCAACTGTCTTTTCAAGAACTTCATCTAGTGCCTCTAAATTGATAAGATGGCTTGTTTTGTTCTGTTATCAGTTTTTGTAATAGCTTCAAGAGAGTGTAGTGTAGTCTGACAGAAACAATTCTTGCAAAGTCTTCAGAGGTAAAGTTTTTACTGGATGACTCCATAGCAACTTTAGTGCCTTCACTTTGTTAAACGTTTTCATCATCTTATTCTTTAGCCATTGGTGGTTATATCATCCACCTCTTCATCACCGTAGATACTGCAGACTGCCTTAAGTTCTCCATATCTAATGTAAAAGCCTTTAAAAATTTTTAAGCAAACAACATTTCAGTACTGCTGCTTAAGAAATTTCAGTATTTTCCTATGAAACAGATTTTGCTTATCTACTTGTATCTGAGCTTTTGATTTTTTGACTGCTTGCTAGAGAACTTTGCCTTTCCTCAGGTTTACCAAAGTAATTTTGTGGGGAAATGTTAATGCTGTCCCTTTCCGTCAAAGTTTATTTATACTGCATCTCTTCAGATGACATGCTGAGCATTTTTTTTTCTTGCCCCCTATGCAGTGGTCCACAACTGGTCGAGATCTTAGACACAGCACACCATTAGCATATCAGCACCACCATCTGGTAGCTTACTTGATGTTCTTCATGTTTCACTGTTGCAGTCATTACATTTGGGTTATCTGCTTGCAGTAGCCCTCAGTCAGCCTGATTAACAAAGCCTTGGGTCCTGCGTTGGTTGCTGTCCCTTCTTCCATGACGTCAGGTCATCAGGGGTATAAAACATGCAGCCGATGCCATTGCATCAGTCTTTCTTGCCGTGCGGTGCCCGAAGCAGAAGCAGTTCACAAGTGCCGGTCGGCCATCTCCTGAAATTTTCGTTTTCGAGTTTCAGAACCGAAGTCTTCAACTAAAGCTAAGTACCCCGTTGTTGAAACTTTTTGTACTCCTTACCGATGTCAGTAAAAGTTAATAATTGCATTACTTGTGGAAAGCAAGTACCTCATAAAGATTTTCATTCGTACTGTATTCCTTGCCTAGGCCCTGACCACGACGTACCTTGCTGTCAGTTTTGTGCTTTATTTAATCAGCGCACTATCCGTCTTCGGTATATTTTTGCCTCTAAATATTTCGTTCTCGATTTAATTATCCAGAAATGTCATCTGTTAGCCATCCGACTACCGGGATTTCGAAAAAAATGCAAAGATAAAGATAGAGACAGTCCGCCGAGGTCCAAAACTGCCGACAACGCTTCTAAGCCAGTTGCCAGTTCGCTGGTACTCAGTGAGGTGCTTTCGCAGCCCCTGATACCCACTACGTCTGATTCGCAGGCCTCTACTGAGACCCATTCAGAGTCCGGTATGCCGAGAGATGCTTCAGCTATGGAACCCGCGGATGTCTCTACCTTGGATGGGTCCAGAGCCACTGTGCAGGCACTGGCTTCTGAGGGTGTTTTCAGGCCTACGGACTTGCATATTAAACCGACGCCTCCTTTTTCATTTAGGCCCAAATCTCAAACCATGCCTAAAAAAATGACGCCCAGGCCGCATGCTCAGGCCTCTATGCCTAAAAAACAAATGATAAGAATGGCTGAAGATCTTATAACTCTAATCAGGGGAAGCCAACCTCCCCCTTCTCAGAGACCTAAGACTGAAGTTGTTTATGAATCTTCTGACCAGGATTCTGATTTTTCTGATTCTTCTGATGATCTGGATTTGCCCTTGTCTACTTATGAGGATTCTGATGCAGAGGACTCTATTTCTTCTGCTTCCCCTCCAAAGGATTGTTCTTTTGGTGAAACCTTACTTACTCTAAGGGAGCATTTCCACTGGGAAAGCCAGGATTTTTCTGATTCAAAAAAGAGGCTTAGGGATTTCTTACTCCTGCCTCAGCATAGGCCTTTAGCTATTCCTCCTGTACTGATGATGCTTTTTCGGAATCTAGTTTGGCCCCTGATTCTTTGCCTCCTGCTCCCAGAAAACCTGACTGATATTACAGGGTTCCTGATTCACACAAGTTACTTTTTAAAAATCCTATTGCGGATCCAGAGACTATTTCACAGGGGCCCAAGGGCATTAAGGCTTCTACTGCTAGAAATCCTACCCCTTCTGATAAGAGACTCTAGGTTCATAGGTAGGTGCTAGACTATCTGCCAGAGGACATTTATAAGCATAGCCAGAGTGTGTCGGCTTTCGACGCCCCATTGATTAATTAACTGATCCTCTGTCAAGGAGAGCCAATGAAGTGATCCCAGAGGTGTATTTTCTGTTACCCATCCACTCGTCAAGGTTTCTTTTGAAGAGTGTTAGTGAGGGGCTCTGCCTGATGTAATTTGGAATTTTGTTCCAAAGCATGGTGAGTCTCTGTGACAGGAATCTATCCCTCCGGCATGTTCTATTTATTGTTGTGGCGAGGTTTAGCTCACTAGCGCGTGTGGCTCGCAGTGACTTGGATTTCTTTAGGTGGAGCTTGTCCATCAATTCTGAGTTGGACATGGCTTTGTAAGTCAGGCAGAGATCACCTCTGAGTAAGCGATATGCCACTGAGTACAGCCGGAGTTTTTTCAGTCGGGCTGCATAAGACATATGTTTGAGACCAGTAATCTTCTTGGTGAGGTACTTTTGTGGTCTTTCCAGCTGTTAGAAGTGTCTTGTGAGGTACATCCCAAATGGGGCATTGTATGAGTGACGAGTAGAGGGACACTATAACCTCTTTATTTCTAGATGCGAACCCTTTAGTAATTAGATGGGCCACATAGAAGGACTAACTACTTTGGCAATATGATTGTCAAAGGAGAGATTACTATCTACCTGGGTCCCCAGATCTCTTATTACCTCTTCTGTATTAAGGGGGCTGCCACCTATGTGGTAATTCGTGGGTGTTTTGTTTTTCCCAAACAGGATGACTGCATTTTTTGGCATTTAGCTTGAGGCCATGACTTTGACACCAGGTGTCCGTCTCAGTAAGGCCCTTTTGGAGGATGTCCGTGTCAGCCGGAGAGTCATGGCTCCCAGTTTGCAGTCATCAGCGAACTTGGTTAGCCATAGTCCTCCTGTGTTTTCCTTTACGTCTCAGAAGTATATGCTGAACAGTAGGGGTCCCAGGACCGAGCCTTGCGGGACACCATTTGTGACTGGTTTAGATTCGGACCTGGAGCCCGTTATTCTTACCGTGTGATTTCTGTCTGTAAGCCAGTTGGCAACCCATCTCGTGACGTAGGAGGTTATGTTTAGGCTGGTGAGTTTTTCTGTGGAATGGTGTCGAAAGCCTTGGCGAGGTCAAGATAGGCTGTGTGAACCACCTTTCCCCTCGTCTATGGCCTTGGTAACTGTCTCGAAGAAGTCAACCAGGTTTAGTAGGCATGATCTGCCCTTAACAAAGCCGAACTGGGTCGGCTTAAGTGTTTGGAGGTTCCCAATGCCTTTGTTAATGAGACCAGGCTAGTCAGGCTTATGGGGCGATAGCTACCAGGGTCAGTTGTGGCCCCTCCTTTGTGGAGAGGAATAGCCGTTGCTGTGCGCCATTCTGTGGGCATGTAGCCTGTGGAGAGGCTGAGGTTGAACAGCGTGTTTAGGTGGGGGGTTAGTTCTTTCTCTAGTTCGTGCAAGACGCAGCCTGGGACACCATCTGGTCCCATTGACCCCGTGTTTTTGGCTTTTGAAAGGCTTTTTTCACCTGTGCGTCTGAGTTTTGGGACACTACACTTTTCCAGTATTGTTGTGGGCCCTTTTGGAGATGAGAGGGGGTGAAGTTTACACTGAATCTATCTGCCAGGATGTTGGCAATATCAGTAGGTTCAGTATATTTTGTGCTATTTTGCACTAGTTCAGTGCATATCTGCGAGTTGCCACTTAGATTCTTAACATAGCTAAAGAAGGCTTTGTGGTTATCTTTTGAATCCTTGGCTATTTTTCTTTCGAAGTTAGCCTTGGATGATTTCATGAGGGACTTCAGTTTCTTACTGATACTGATCAGGGATGTCTTTCCTTCTTGGATTTGCTTTTTTTCCTGAACTAGTTTCCTCCTTCTGTTGTATAGCCTGTTTATTGCAGGGGTCCACCAAAGTGGCTTCCTTCTCTTAGAGGAGTGAGTCTTGGTTTTGCTAGGGATGGCACAATCCATGCATCCTTGTAGGTGCTCAGAGAGTGCATTTGTAAAGTTTTCTGCATCTTGGGCAGCGTTATCCTTTAGCGTGGGGGCTGTGAAACTTACCACCTCTATCTTAAGTAAGGTGAAGTTTGCTTTAGGAAAGTTTTTTTACTGTGGTTTCCTTAGTTGGGGGTGGTGGTGGGGTGTGGACATCCAGAGTGATTAGTGTATGGTCTGATCTAACCAGTGACGGGTTGACCTCCGGTGTGGAACACCTGTCACCCATGTTGGTGGTGACCAGGTCCAATATGTTTTCACCTCTGGTAGGGGCGTTTACCAGCTGATCCAGGGCATTTGAGTTGATGAATTCCGGGAAGCGCTGGGCCTGGGAATTTGTACTCTAGTAGTTTTCCCAGTGAATGGTAGGGTAATTGAAATCGCCCAATATCAGGGTGTTTGGTAGGACCTTCATGTTTTCTAGTGTCTCCAGAAAGGTGGAGTAGTGGTCCTGGGTCATGGAGGGTGATCTGTAGCAGGCCACAATTTGCATTGCAGATTTGCCTGATGTTAGTTGCACATGGATGATCTCAGAGGTATCATGCTGCACCACTAACCTGGAGGTATAGGTATCCTTGATGAATATGGATACAATCCCTCCTTTTGTGTTTCGGTCCATGTTCTGTGGCCGAAACGTGTGGTACGAGTTGTAGCCCAGTAGTGCTGGGGTGCTCTGTGGAGCCTTGAACCAGGTTTCATTTACTGCACAGATGTCGACGTTCTCCATACTGAGGAGTGCTTCGAGCGCATGCATTTTGAGATTTAAAGTCCTGGCGTTGAGTAGCATAACCCTCAGTTTTTTGTTAATTGTGCTGTTTACAGAGGTGGGTTTGACTTTTGAGCCTTGCCTAAAAAAGGCACTATGGGGCAGCAAGAGCCTTGGCCAGTATTCGAAAGCCTAGGGGTGACAGGTGCAAGCCGTCTCTTGCAAAGCAACGCGGCTTGTCGAGCATGTCATCCCAGGCTGACAGACACTGGATCCCCTTTGAGTGACACCAGAAGCTTAGCCAGTTGTTGAAATTGATCATTTTTTTCTTTATACTGAGGTATCATTCTTGGTGAGGGCAGGATGCTGTTCAGGGTCATACCAGCCTGGGCTACATGATCAGAGAGCTCTTCCATGTCTCTTTTCATGTAGTCCAGGGAGGTACATCTCGGGTCATTCACACCAACATGAACAATGACAGAGTCATATTTGTACTTGCTCTGGAGTGACCTGAGTGCTTGTGTTATGTGGTGGATTGTGGCTCCCGACAGGCAGCTAACCGTAACCTTCTGCTTGTCCAGCCTAGTGAGTGGGACGTCAGTGTTCCTGACTAGAGTCACCTATTACTAGTGTGTTAGGTATGTTATTTTGTCTTAAGGGCTGTGATTGTGCTGCACACTGATTTTGTGTTTTATGTGTTATCTGGTTTGTGACGGGAAGTGCAGTTTGTTTGGTTGTCTGCTTTGGAGGTCTCTGATGCTTTTGCAGGTTTTTATTTAGAGCCTCCGAGTATGATTTTGTGTATTTGTGTATTTTTTGCCAGTGCTGTTTTAGTAGGTCTGTGTGTGGCTGGAGTTGTGGTGCAGTTGTTAACCTTCTCCTCTTGACTGACTGTTCCAGTCTTGGGTGGAGACAGCTTAGCTTCCAGTTTGGCTGTATAATTGCATCTCTCGCATATGTTAGTGTTTTGTGGTAGGAGGAGAGGGTTGTCTGTGTACATGAGGCAGTTGTAACATTGCCTCAGGATACCCAGATTCACCAGCTGGACTGGAGAGTGCACCTGAATTTCCCCTTTGGTCATGCCTGAATAGTAGGGTGAGCTGCTTAGTCACTTGGTTGGTGAGGGGTGAATAAAGAGCCTTGCCCTGCTGGTCAGTCAGTGTCAGGGTATGTTAGTGCTTGCTATTAGGTCTGAGCAAGTGCTAGGCTGTAAGATGCTTTTTGAGTGCTTATGTTGAGAGTTAGACTAGTTTCAAGGGAAAAACTGAAGAGGAGACTTGGTGGAGCCGGGAATAAATTAAGCTAACCGGCAATGCCCGGTGTGCAAAACCGTGCAAACACGGTTTTTATAGTAGGAGAAATGAAAGAGATAGAAATTAGCCCAAAATGGCCAATAAAATACTAACTTCTGGGCTGTCTTAACTAGCTACACAAGATGAGTGACAGTTTTGAAGTGGAGAAGCTCATGCTCATCATCCTGTTTGACTAGCCTTGAGGTGTGATTGTTTTTGATGTAAATCAAGACACCTCCATACTTAGTCATGTGCCTGTGTAGTATATTTTTTGTATTATGAAATGAGATATAGGGATGTATTACACCTTTGTAGTTGAGCATGTTACTATGACAAAACTATATATGTAGACAGAGAGACAGATACACAGATAATTTATATGTGTAATATATATATATATATATATATATATATATATATATATATATATATATATTTAAAGAGAGAGAGAGTCATCTTATTAGAATTAGAGATAGTGCTGTTCTAGCAGATAGTGCTGTATTTCAATACTATTTTGCAGTGTTATTTTTGCCTCATGGTGTGGGCTTTGGGCTAAGGCTGAAAAGGGTCCATGTGGATAAGCTCATTTCCACAGAAGTACAAACATACATGCATTCCATAATGATTGACAGCTGTATGCATGAGTTTCTGAGCCCGCAACTACAAAAATTTAGAATTCCGCAAAAAAATCAAGTAAAGACCTAAAATTTACAGCTGAATATAGAGAACACGGATGTTTCTTTCCCAGTATATAACTGTACTGATAAAGAACAACCTGACATTAGTGTTACTGCAGATGTTTCAACTTAAATTCACCTCGCAGATAGACTACCAGAGTAGAGCTGGATGGAAAGATCTTTCCTCAAAAAACTTGTCTTCCTTTGCTTATAGACCAATATTACGATGGCCTTAAGTCTCATATCTAAGAGAAAACCAGTTTTAGGATATTTAGTCTAGCATGATAAGACAAAGCAGACGGGCCTAGCAAATATTTCGTAAAATGCTACTGGATCCTCTCAAGATTCTTAATGTAGTAATCTGAGGAGTGAGACAGCATATTATCTAAACAAGGCTTAATGTAACAGTTAAAAATCAAGTGAAGCATGTAAGGGTTTCTAACACTGAAAAAAATGGAAAACAGACCATTTCAACCTATTTGCCTTAATTGTAATAGGTACTGTATGCCTGTGGAACTATAAACTCTAGTCACCCAGGATCCCAAGATCTGCATATGTAGGTTGAGAAAGTATATCATCTTTGGAAGCTTAATCCCAAGTGCTTTGTCTTATGCTCAGAAATGATAAAAGTCATCTTATTCAAATTGTTCAAGGAAGAAACAGGATCCAGAATAATTTGCAATGGACAGATCGTTTGTGCTTTTTTGTAACTGTTTTCCCTAGACCTGCCAAACATCAGATTTCCCCCATTCATTTCCCTATCCCAGGAGTTTCACTTCGTTTTAAGCAAGAGCTGCCCGGAGGGTCTGTCCTCTAGGCAGTCCTAAGGATGCCTTACCCTGGCTGCATGAAGACATCTGACTTCACCACAGCTTAATAGTCCACTGAATGGCTGGGACCTTAATTTTGTTTTGGAAAAACTCACTCTTCCTCCTTTAGAGCCAGCTGCTACTGCAGATTTAAAATTCCTTTCCTGGAAAAAAGCTTTCCTTTTAGCAGTCACTTCTGCAAGAAGGGTAGCTGAGTTACAGGCCCTTATGGCAGTGGAGCTTTCATCATCTTTCATGCAGACAGGGTGTCCCTCAGAACCAGTCCCTCCTTCATGCCCAAGGTGATATCCAGTGTGGCTCTTAATCAGTCCATTCATTTGCCTACCTTCTTTCCTAACCCACAAAACAAAGGGGAACAGATACTGCACTCCTTAGATGTGCACAGACAACTTAGATTCTACTTGGACAGGACTAAACCTCCAAGGAAATCTGAACAACTGCTGGTGGCATTTGCTGCAGGGACAGAGGGGAAAGCTGTTTCAAAGCAAACCATTTCAAAATGGATAGGTCACTGTATTCATTTCTGCTATAAGCACTATGGAAAACCTATCCCACAGGGCATCAGACCCCATTCAACCAGGGCTGCATCTACCTCTACAGCCTTTCTCAGGGGCGTCCCTACAAGGGACATCTAGAAGGTGCTACCTGGGGTTCTGTACATACTTTCACCAAGCATTATCATTGGCCAATTTTCTCTAAATCCAGAGCTGGTTTTGCCACTGCAGTCCTGCAGGGCCTTACAGCTGGTCCTAATTCTATTTAAATTCCTCCTCCCAACCTTAACTTTGGGAATCTACCTAAATGTAATGACTGCAACAGTGAAACACGAAGAACATAGTACAGTTGTGTACACTTACCATAAATGTAGATGTTCAAGTGTATTCACTGTTGCAGTCCTGGTTACCCTCCTTCCAGCCCCCTTTCTTCTTTTGGCTATACCTCTACTCTCACTTACTATGCTCAAAAAGTTTTTTGGTGTATTTGCTTTTTTGTTGGAGGTATATCCTTGTATTAAAGATTTAATTGCTTCCCATTAGGGGGGCACCTGACATCTGGGGCAAGAAAAACTGATGTAATGGCATTGGCTGCATGTTTTATACCCCTGATGACCTGACGTCATGGAAGAAGGGACAGCAGCCAATGCAGGACCCAAGACTTTGTTAATCAGGCCGACTGAGGGCTACTGCAAGCAGATATCCCAAATGTAATGACTGCAACAGTGAATACACTCGAACATCTACATTTATGGTAAGTGTACACAACTGTACTTTCTGAAATGTACACTTGTGTTCCAGTTTTAGCTTTAACTGCAATGAGCCTTCAAGTTCTTGTAAAGTGTGCTTTGAAGTTAAAATCACCAAGAAAACTTATCTTTTCTCCCTGTGATTTGAATGCCATGTAGGAAGAGCAAAAATTACCTTCCTTTGAACAATCTGATTCGATAGACTTTAACTTATTAATGCCTCCAGTCAGTTGTGACCTTCTTGATAGATTGGAGTTACCTATAGCTGTGGTTAGAAAATGTGAGAATCTTTTTAGCAGGTTTTTGCATTTCTTGTTTAGCTGAATAACTTTTCTCACACCTAGCTTGCTTACTCATGTCATGAAGTATCCCTGGATTTGCCTGCAGACAGTGCCACAATACGTTTCCCCTTATGTTGTTTTATTTTGCTGCTTATAAGTTAATCCATTCATAAAACTATGATTTTTTTTTTTTTTGTTTGGCTGACATTATAAACATTGCATTCAAAACACTTTTGTTAACTTTCTGAAAACTTAATACATTAATGTTAGTTTTGGTACTCTGTGTGAGAGAACCAGGTGTTTGATGCTAAGTACCTTCATACAGATATTGTGCTCATGGCAAAGACCTGAGAGTGATTTCCAGTGTTTGATTTATATGGGAGCTTTGCACCGCCTATGCCAGTACCCTCGTATGCCAGAGGGCTAACATAAGCTTCCACAGAATACAGAAACACCTTTTGAAAGCCAGCCAGCCAATCACAACTTACTGAGTAAATCATGTTTGATTTACTATTGCAATGACATCTCCTCTAAGACATCCTAATGTAAATAAATTATGAAACTGTACTTATCCTGATATTGGCTGTTTCCTGGACTTGTGAAATGCATGAAGATTAGACAGTGTAACACTTTTGATTTATGATTAATAAGGTGGAAAGAAATGATCAGCTACAAAGTCAATTGTTGCTCACTGGTTTGGCACATAAATTAACTGAAAAAAAATGCCATTACAGGAGTTTGGTAAAAGCCTTTTGACAGAGTTTTGCACTCTCCAATGTATACTTGGTAGACTACCATTTAAGTATGCTGAAGATCATATGTAGCATGAGATGGGAAAAGTTTGCAATAACAGTTTTTTTGGTGGAAGGATTCATTGTGCTTAAACTCTTCCATTCAGTCTCACATTGGAACCTGATTTAAAACATTGCATTCGTACAAATACTATTGCTCATCTGGTTAGGTAACCAAGAGCAAAATGATTTTTTTTATTTCATTTGAGCATTTTCATTTCGTCTTTAATAATTGTTGGGTTTTGACCATTCAAGTTCTTATACCAATATTTTTAGTAGTCTTGGGTTGCAAGAGCATGACAGTTGCTCTGGGCAGAATTTTAAAAACCCACCATGTGTATGAACATTTTACTTATTTCCTTACCCATGTGTTTCTTCTGCAGAATGATCTGACTTGAGAAAGTATACTTCTGATGCCTGTTAAATACATTGAGAGCCAATCTGAAGTAACACATTTTCCCATTTTATACGTCTCTTATGAGATTGATGTTTAAATTTTCATAACATTCACCTCCATTCTGCTGTTCTTTCAAAGGACTCCTGTACTAAGCACTAAATGCAAAGTTTTTTCTGTGACAGTTGTGTTCACATCTCCATATAATTGGAAGTGTTACATTCCTCTCTGTTTGAACTATCTTTAAGTATTCAGTATTAGTGTATAAAAAGAAAGGCTTGATTGTTCAAGTCATTTACTGTACCGTCAAAATTTGGACACACCTGAAAATGCTCTGTGCTGAAATGTTTCTTCATATTTTGTCTTTACAGACCTGACAGTAAGAATTGGCAGTACCAAGAAACTATAAAGAAAGGTGATCTCCTTCTAAACAGAGTCCAAAAGCTCTCAAGAGTTATTAATATGTAATTTTTTCGTATTTTTTTTTTTTTTTTTTGGAACAGACCATTTTCAGATTGAATTGCTAAAGATTTGTCCATTATTTTAGAGCGGATATACTGATGACTGGCATCAATAGTATGTACAGTTGAAATTAAATGGGTATTGTTTACAGTATACACACTTGTATATAATAAATATATTTCATTCTTCGTATTGCTTGTTTGTGTGGTAATTCCTTCAGCTTAATTTTTTTTTTTTTTTTGATTTGTTAGAACCGATTCACATATTTAATGGATGACTGAAAGCTCTGATTTTGAAGACTGCCTGCTGTTTTTGTGTGTGTGGTGTATTTTTCTCTACCTGTTTATGGAGACTAATCAGAAGTATCACATAAGATGAACTGAAAATAAGAAGTTGTTTTGAAAAATGGAAAGCCTTTATTTGCTGAAGTAGACAAAAATAAGTTAAACTTCATGGATATGATCATGGATAAATGTTCCACAGCTGTTATCCTTTTAAAGATGTTCAGAAACTGATTTAAAATTTAAACTCAACAGCCATTTCAGTACATGATCTAAGGCCATTGTTCTTTAACAAATGTCGACAGAAGCTGGAATGTCAAGTCAGGCACACGATTTCAGCACAGGAGGTACACTGATTTTTATCTAAAACAGAATCTTCGCAAAAATACAGAAAGATGAGAGGTTCCTGAAATGCAGTTGGACACTTATCTTTTTCTCCTTATCAGTCAGTCTTCCTTAAAATATGTATGTATGCATCTTGGCTTTTTGAAGAGATGAGAATAGCTGATTATAGATCATGTGATGGCTGCTGTCAAATACAGAAAGTTCTTTTTTTTTGTTTGTAATAGAGGCAAAAAAGGGCAGTGACACCAATTTGGTTTTTGAAAGATTTACACAAAAAGTTCAAACCATGATCACTCATGAAATTATGCACTGCAGCAGCACCTTAAACTGAAGATCAGGGGTGGGGGAGTGTGTTAGCCACAGGCCTTGCAAAAGAGCCATGGCTGTTAGTCGAGGCTTGTCTGAAATTATGCAAAGCCCTCTACTATCCAACAGGTTGATGTAAATGAGTAGGGCTGTAGCAAATTGTCCTTCTGCAGTGTGGTAGTCCTGGATACATTTTGCTTTTTGGTAAACAGATGAGCAGGTGTGTTATGCATCTGAGTTCAGTACTGGATTCATTTTTCATTACCACAAACACCAGCCCACTGATATCCCAGCTCATTGAGCTTAATCCATCAAATTCCCACTGCATCACATTCACATTTACACCGATAAGGTCACCCACATTGATGTAAAAATGCATGTAATGCAGTCTGATGTTAATTTTCATTCATTCATCACTGATGGGTTGTCTGTTCCGTCCTTGGAACCAGGTCAGCCTTATACTAAGCTTGCGCCAGCCACAAACTCTCGAGCTAAACTTTTACCCATAACACTCTTTTCCCTGTTACCCCAGATCTCGTTTGCCACACAGCCGTAAACCTGCTTTCTAGCCAGCTGTCAGCTAAGTCTTATATTTTTTTGATATTTGATAAAACTTTAAGAATTTTTTTTGTATTTCCTTTATCTGTAGCTCTCATTGTCTGTTACCCTTTCTGTTGAGCATCCTGTGCCCTTTTCCCTTCTAATGACCTTTTGGTAACTTCAGTACCATCGTTGATACGGCCTTTCTCCCTACCCGTTGTGGTAATCCTTAAATACCATTGCTGGTGTTTCTTCCTTCTTCTCTTTACTTCTCTAATCTTTCTTGGAAAAAAATATATGTGTGTGTGTGTGTGTGTGTATATATAATATATATATATATATAATATATATATATATATAAAGTCTTTCTTTCCTTTTGGTAAATTGTGTGTATTCAATATGTCTAAAAAAAAAGGGGGGGGGGGCGTCGGGCTTTAAGCAATGCCTAAAATGTAGCCGAAAAATGCCAAACAGTGACTCTCATGTGGATTGTGTGTATTGGTTGGGAGTTCCTCGTCTCTCTTTGCAACCACCTTGCTCTTTTTGCCAGGGATTTAGCTCACGTATTTTGAACAAACGCAGGAATAAGGTAATTCTAAAGGGCCTCCTTAAGATGCCCATTTCAGGGGCTCTTTCTGCATCGGAGGGTTCACCCCCTCCTAAGAAAGACAAAAAGAGACCAAATTCCGTACCTTCTTCACCTTCTGATGACAAGAATAAGCCATCAAAACCGAAAGTACCCAAATTGTGATTGGATCAGAAACCATTTGCTACGGCACCAACCTCGGTACCATCAACCACCTTAGTGTTGTTGGCGCCTGTTTCGGCACCGACAGTGTCTACCGCACCTTCCATTGCTAAACCACGAATTGTGACCCCACACCCTCCTCAGTACCAAGTAGTGCCATAACGGCGCCGAGCTTACGCACGGTGCCCATGACTGAAGTGGACACTCCTTCCTCCCTCATCTCCAAACTCAAGATGGTGCCTTTGGACACTGCAGTACAGACCCGACCCCCCCCCCCCCCGTCAGTGGATCCTTTCCTGCGTCAGATATATAGCCCCTTCCTTGAATGGCCAGAGTCCTTGTTGAGGATATCCACCAGGAGTCTTTCTGAGCTGGATATGGTGCGCCGTGTGGACCAGCTGCTGACAGCCAGGGGGATTCCTACACCTTTTAAGACCCAACCCCATTGGACTTGGGAATAGTTCTCCACGGACTCCATCCTATTCTTCTTGCAGACTCCTTTCTCAGTGCCCACATCCTCTGTGCCACTAGTGGATCTCACTGTGGCCCTGGAACTGACCCTTTGGGCTTCAGCACGTTTGGAGCCAAGTCTTCCTCAGGTCCAGGATTGGGCGACAGGCTCCTCAGTGCTGGGTACGATTCCGGCCGTGTCTGTGGTGCCATCCACAGTGCAAGGAGTCCTGTCGGTACCGATCCTTCTTTTGAGGCTCCTCTCTTGGGAGTGGGCTTGACAGAGCAGGGTGTGACCCTGGTTCCAAGGTTGTCTTTCTTGGTTCCGGGCTGCCATCTCTCTTCAGGCGGGCCTGCTTTCCAGGTGATGGAGAGGGCCCTTGCCTCTGTAGGCAAACCTTCAATGTCACACCCCCAGACGTGTCCACCCCTGAGCTACAGCTGACACAAGCCACCATTTTGGGACATCAGGAGACCCAACGGCAGGGTGCCCCTTCTTCCGAGTCCTCTTCGGAAGTTCTCACAGAAGAGGTACCACGGAAGAAGTCATGCAAGAGGAAGCATGTAGACTCTCTTGAGGAGTCTCTTAACAGGGATGCAGATTACGATGAAGGGGAAGGGTCCCCACGATCACCCCCTGAAGATGTCTCCTTTGGAGACATCCTTGAAATATTGAAACAGAAGGGTGACTGGAAGCCCAGAAATTCATCCGAGGAATCCGTTTTCCTGCAGGCCTTTCGTGGTCATCCATCTACTTCTTGGGTGACCCTGCCTGCAGACTAGCTAGTTCAGCTCGTAGTGCAGTGCGCCTGGAAGAATCCTGACTCGGTTGAGCAAATCCCGCGGATACCAGATAAAATTCTATCCCCCCTGAGGAGAGTCCACATTGGTCTAAAGGTCTACCAGTAGATGCTATGGTGGTGGCGGTGGCCACAAAGAAAAAGCTCGCCGAAGAGAGCCAGACTGTTCATTTGCCTAATAGGGAGTCTCGGGCAGTATACAGATTAGGAAAGTGAGTTTTTGCTTCATTGACCTTTGCCATTCGGTCTTTGAACTGTCTGGCACATTTTACTAGGCTCCAAAGAGACTTAATTTCTGAACTCTCTGGAACTTTATCAGGACAGGTGTCTGATGAGGTGAGTGACAAAATTGGCTCACAGCTAGCAACCCTGGAATCTATATCGAACTCATCCATGAGGTTAATATCCCATGCAACCGAAGAGGCGGCAATAGCTGCGGGTTCAGGCGTAGTTAGACGTCACGCATGGATACACCTTTGTGATTTCGTGGACACCTTTAAGTCTTTCTTCCTGAACGCTCCAGTTGAAGCATCTTCCCTGTTTGGCCCAAAAGTGAAGGACACTCTAAGCAGGTGCGAGAAGGACGGCAAGACCCTGTCTGCCGTAAGCTGTATGCTTTTCCACCTACCCAGCGTTTCTTCTCCGGGAATCAGAGGAGTGGAAGGTTGTTGCACAAAATGTCTCTGCGTCCTTTTCGTGACACACATGGAGAGTTCATCCCAGAGGCAAAGGGGATAACTCTTCTGGAAGACTCCCCTAACGAGGCAGCGGGGGCCAGCATAACCAGGAACCCAGAGATTTTCTCTGGACAACCATTCCAGCACTCCTGAAGAGCAGCCCGATTGCTTTCCTCTGGAAGCAATCGGGGGACATTACTCTGTGCACCATGCTGCCTGGCAGTCGATAACCATCGACACTTGGGTGCAGAAGATAATAACCAGAGGTTACCACATCCCATTCAGTTCTTTTCCAAAGCCACCAAAATGAATCCCCGATGTTCCACCCAGTCAAAGGGAAGAAGCAGCTCTAGAGATAAAAAAGCTGTGTCAAAAAAGTGTCATCAAAGCAGTCCCACCAAACCAGATCGGATCCGGATTTTACTCTAGATTCTTTTTGGTGCCAAAAAAGACAGGGGACTGGCGACCAATATTGGATCTCAGCAATTTAAACAAGTTTGTCACCCAAGCAAAATTCCAGATGGTCACTGTTCACTCCATTCTTCCCTTTTTGGAGAAAGGTGATTGGATGTGATCTATGGACCTTCAGAATTTGTATTACCACATCAAAATGGGCAAACATTCCAGAAGGCTTCTTCGCTTCCGGCTGGGAGCCAATCACTACCAATTCTGTGCTCTGCCATTCGGACTCTCTACAGCCCCCAGAGTGTTCACCAAATGCATGGCCATAGTAACAGCTCACTTGAGACTTCAAGGATTCCGAGTATTTCCATATTTAGATGATTGGCTCCTTACCGCTCCCACCAAGCATCTACTGGTAAAAGCCCTAAAATACACTCTCTCTCTAACCTTCTGGGAATTTCTATAAATTGGGAGAAATCCAACCAGACTCCAACCCAATCCATTGAATTCATAGGAGCAGTGTTCATCACCCAGTCCTGTTTAGTCTCTCTCTCAGATCACAGATTACAAAGACTAAGGCTCCAACTCCGGATGATACTCTGTCAAGGCAAGGTTTCCACTCGAGAACTCCTCCATTTTCTAGGTTCAATGGCGGCTTCTATACCAATGGTGCCTCTTGCAAAACTTCACATGAGACTCCTCCAATGGCTTCTGTTATCTCAGTGGTACCCAAATCATCATCCTTTGTCCTTTCAGATTCGAATAACAAACTGATGCAAACAGGACCTAATTTGGTGGATGAGGCCAGAAACAGAGCTTTGGAGCCGCCCCTTCCATCCTTCTCAACCCAGAGCCACTGTGACCATGGATGCTTCCCTGAAAAGGGTGAGGTGGGCATTTTCAGGGAATGACGGTCCAAGGCACATGGTCCACAACAGATGCCAATCTGCATATAAATGTCCTAGAACTGAGGGCAGTCCTTTTAGTGTTGCAAGTATTTCAGGCTGTCCTTCCTTCTGGAACAATTGCCATCCAATCAGACATGTCATTAGTTTGGTATATCAACAAGCAAGGAGGAACCAAGTCCTATCCCTTATGTCGAGAGGCCATGAGAATTTGGCAATGGGTGATAACTTCCAACCACTTACTGATAGCAACGCAATATCCCCGGGGATTCCAACATGATTGCAGACAAGCTGAGCAGATGTATTCTTCTGCCTCACAATTGGTCCCTCAATCCATACATAGCAGCAAAAATTTTCAACCATTAGGGGCAGCCTTGTTACGACCTATTTGCCTCCCTTTCAAAACACAAATGTAGCAGATACTTTGCCCTAATTCCCCCACAGGGGGAGTCCTCGAGGGATGCTCTAATCCACGATTGGCCCACAGGAATTCTGTATGCTTACCCCCCCCCATTCCTCTGCTTTCCCAATCTGTGAAGAAAGCTTTTTGCGAATTGATCCTCTTAGCTCCTTATAAGTCGAGAACAAGTATGTATGTTCTTCGTTTCACTGTTGCAGTCACCACATTTGGGTAATCCCTGCCAGGGTAATCCTCGGCCGGCCGAATACCAGAGGCTTATTATTTCTGCGTCGGTTGCTGTCACTTCAGGATTGACGTCAGGTCATCAGTAGTATAAATTAAGGCAGCCAACGCCATTACATCACTCTTTCTTGCCACAGAGCCTGAAGCAGAAGCAATTCGCATGAGTGCCAGTCAGCCGCTACCTGAGTTTCGTCTTCCGAATTGAAGCTGAAGTCTTCTAAAGCTAAGTACCCTGTTGGGGATCCTTTTTTTTTTGCACTAACGAATGTCAGAAAAAGTTAATTGTCTCACCTGTGGAAAGCAAATACCACACCGAGGCTTTCATTCTTACTGCGTCACTTGCTTAGGCCCAGACCACGACGTCCCTGTGCTTTGTTCAATGCCAAAATTATACATCGTCAGGCCCTTATTGTAGCTAGATATTTTCGCTTACAGTCCTCGAATTCCAATATGGCTATGGTAAGCCATCAGACAGCAGATCTTCCAAAAAAATGTAAAGATAAAGACAGAGACAGACCACACAGGTCCAAACCTACCGACGATGCGTCTGTTAAGCTAGTCGTCAGTTCTTCGGTCCTCAGTGAGGCACTTTCGCAGCCCCTGATGCCTGCTTCTGTGGATTCGCAGGCCGCTACCGAGACCCTTTCAGAGTCCGGTATGCCGCAAAACTCTTCGACTAAGAATCCTGCGGTTGTCTCTCCCTTGGATGTGGCCAGAGCCACTGAGCAGGCACCGGCTTCCAAGGAAGTCCTTCGCACTACTGATTCTCAACCCAAACCAACGACTTTCGCGTCTGCAGTTCTTCCGAAAACTACCAAGTTTCTTGGGCCCAGGGTACGAACCACACCCAAGAAACCAACGACCCAAACTCAGGCACCTGCTTCCTTGCCTCAGTCTCAAATGCGTAAAATGGCAGAAAACCATATCATGCTGATCAGGGGAAGTCAAGCAACCCCTTCCAAAAGAAAAAGAGATCTGACCCCTGTAGTTTTGTCTGAACAGGAGTGTGATGACTCTGATGTATCTGAATATGAAGACATGCAACCCCTCTCTGCTTATGAGGATTCCATTCCTTCAGCCTCTCCCCCAGAGGATTTTTCCTTTGGGGAAACTGTTCATACCTTAAAGGAGCATTTCCAATGGGAAAGTCAGGACTACCCTCAGTCTAAAAAGAGACTTGGGGAATTCTTAGATCTTCCACAGCACAGACCCCCTGGCCATTCCCCCAGTCCTGGATGTTGTGGAGGATGTTTTCCTGGAATCCAATCTAACTCCTGACACCCTCCCTCCTGCACCCAGAAAAACAGATGGGTATTAGAGTCCCTAACTCACACAAATTTCCTTTCAAAAGTCCTCCTGCTGACCCACAGGTAATTCAAGGGCCTAAAGGAATTAAAGCTACCTCTGCTAAGAACGCCATCCCCTCAGATAGGGATTCCCGAGCAATAGACAGATGGGGTAAAAACGTATACACCTCTGCTACTCTTGCTATCAAAGCACTAAATTGCCAGTTCCATATGCTAACATTTCAGTAACATACCCTGGAACTCCTCAAACAAAACTGTCTTCCTTTCCTGCTTGTGCAGAATCTAAAGAGTTGCAAGAGTTAATGCATTCTGCAAGTCAAGTAACCAAACACACCTTACACTGTGGTCTTGATGCCATAGAAGCTTCTTGCAGGACAGCAGTCATTGGTTCTGTCCTTAGAAGACATGCATGGCTTAAGGAACAGCCCTTGCCAGACCATGTTAAATCTAAATTGTTGGATGCCCCCTTACACAAAGACAACTTATTTGGCACTAAGGCAGAAGAGGTTTTAAAAAAGATGGAAGAAAAAGCAAAATCTATGCAGATAGTTAAGGACTTCTTACAGGTCCAGCCACCCAGGGTCAGCAGGCATTGCCCCTCTAAGCACTGGTTCTTTCCTGCTCCCACCAGGGCAGTACAGCCCAGACCCCATGGAAGCAGACCCTCCTAGACAGCAGTTACAGGGAATGCATAGATCTAAACAGTGGACTTTCTTCACTTAAAAAACAGGGATTTCCAAGCCACCCCCTTATGGTAAGAAACAATGACTCACCTCCCTCTGCCCACTTGCACTTACCCCTGGGATGAAAACTCTCCAGTAGCTGCTCCCCATGCTCTCCAAGAATGCTTGGTTAACCACCCTAGACCTAAGAGGCCTACATCCACAATCCTATCAGGGAATCATGCAGGAAATATTTCCGTTTCAGGGCAAGATCTCTGCACTTTCAGTTCTATGCACTTTTCTTTGGCTAATCTACTGCTCCCAGAGTTTTCACAGAATGTCTGGCTCCGGCCATTGCCTTTTGCAGACAAAGTAATATCCAGATTTACCAATACTTAGACAACTGCCTAATTCAGGCAGGCAGGAAAAGCTGCTCAAGCACCTGGCCTTTGTCAAGCCCCTACTAACCTCCCTAGGGTACACAATCAATGAAAAGAAATCCAAACAAGTACCCACCCAAAGGATTATATTCCTAGGAGCAAGCCTGGGCACGGTATCTCAGATGGCATTTCTTACACCAGAAAAGCAAACTTTCCTGACAGCCTACTTCTCTCAACTAGCCACCAGACCCCAGTTATCTGCAAGGAAAATCCTGCAAGCTCTGGGGTTCATGGCATCTTGCATTCTGCTCATTCCATATACCAGACTGCATATGAGGAAACTTCAGTAGTACCTAAAAAGCCTTTGGTGTCAACACTCCCAAGACCTAGAGACTCTTATACCCATGATACCTTCCCTCAGAAAACATTTTTTTTTTGGTGGACAACAGCATGCTCCCACATCAAGGGGCTACCTTTCTCACCACCTCTGCCACCCAGACCCTCACCACAGATGCATCAGACTATGCCTGGGGGCACACCTGGATGGCAGGTGCATACAGGGCCATTAGAACCCACAGCAAATCCATCTGCACATCAGCCAAAAAGAGATGATAGCTGTCCAGCACGCCTTGACAGCTTTCAAGCCCTTTCTCTCCCTAGGTGTTCTCCTGATCAAAACAGGTAACACTACAGTGATGTGGTATATCAACAAGCAGGGAGGGACTCTGTCCTACCCTCTATGCAGGCTGGCCATGACCCTTTGGCACACAGCCTCTGCCATGCAACTCCACCTGTTAGCACAATTCCTACCAAGTTCTCAAAACTCTCTAGCAGACCACTTAAGCAGAAATCTTCTGGACCCACACGAGTGGCAGCTCGACAAAAGAACCTTCACACTGATAACTCAGAAATGGGGCACCCCGAAGGTCGACCTCTTTGCCTCCCACACCAACCATCAGATCAGCAAGTTCTGCACCAGGGAGCATCACTGCATGACTTGGAAAGTGGATGCCCTGTCCTTCCCCTAGGTCAATCTATCGGTCTATGCCTTTCCTCCACTACCTCTCATCCCCAGGGTACTGCTCAAAATAAAGGAGGAAAAGCCAAGGAGAATTCTTATTGATACAGACTGGACTCGCCAGCACTGGTCCCCACTGCTGCGCAGCCTGTCCCCACTGCCACCATCGCATCTCACTCAGATTCCAACCCTCCTGACCTAGAGGGAGGGAGAATTCATGGAAAGGAGAATTCATGGATCCCCAATTGCAGACCCTCAATTTGGCAGCTTGGCTTATTCCCTAACCCCCGATCAATCTGCCAACCTCAGTCAACAGGTTCTAGATGTCATACGTGAAGCCAGATGCCCAAGCACTAGAAAGTCTTATGCTGGCAAATTGAAAAGGTTCAGCACCTGGTTCAAGCTAAGGGAGCCAATAAGGCACAGTCCTCTCTCCCTCCCTCACATCCTGGATTTCTTAGCTGACCTGCTACACAGCGGTCTCTCTTTCCTCTATTAAAATACATGCTCCTGCTATCTCTGCTCATTTCCCCACATAGCAGCCCCTTTTCTCAGACCCTCTGATTAAACTTGAGGGGCTAGCAACTTGAGACCACCCAGAAGAGCACCAACCCCAACTTGGGACCTTAACTTTGTGTTGGAAAAGCTCACCCTGCACGCCCCCTTCAAACCAGCCTCTTCAGCAGAGCTAAATTTTCTCTACTGAAAGACAGCTTTCCTTCTGGCCATCACTTCAGCCAGAAGGTTTTCCGAGCTGCAAGCACTCATGGTTCTGGAACCATTCATTATCTTCCATGCTGACAGGGTATCCCACAGGACTAACCCGTCCTTCATGCCCAATGTGGTGTCCAGTGTGGCTGTCAACCAATCCATTCATTTGCCCACCTTTTTCCCTAACCCACAGAACAAGGGGAAAAGGATCCTGCACTCTCTAGATGTGCACAGACAGCTCAGATTCTATCTAGACAGGACTAAATCCTTCAGAAAGTCTGATCAATTGCTGGTTAGCTTTGCTGCAGGGACAGAGATGGCAAAGCCATCTCCAAACAAACCAATCTCCAAACAAACCATTTCCAAATGGATAGCACACTGCATCCATTTCTGTTACAAGCAACACGGAAAGCCTCCCCCCAAGGGGGTCAGGACTCACTCCACCAGGGCAGCCTCCACCTCTGCAGCTTTCCTCAGAGGAGTCCCCACCAGGGACATCCTGAATGCTGCCACCTGGACATCTGTTCACACTTTTACCAAACATTACCACCTGCCTATCTTCTCCAAATCCAGGGCAGGGTTTGCCTCTGCAGTCTTGCAGGGCATCCTAGGCAGCCCCTAGATGTTCTTTGTGTTTCACTGTTGCAGTCATTGCATTTGGGTAATCCTGCTGGCAGGTTGCCCTCAGCCGGCCTGAATTCCAAAGTCTTGGGTCCTGCATCGGCTGCTGTCACCCTTTCCCTGACATCGTCGTCAGGGGTATAAAAGAAGCAGCTGACGCCATTTGCTATAGTCTTTCTTGCCACGCGGTGCCCGAAGCAGAAGCAGTTCGCAAGTGCCGGTCGGCCGACTCCTGAGATTTTCATGTTCGAGTTTCAGATCCGAAGTCTTCAATAAAGCTAAGTACCCCGTTGGGGAAACTTTTTCTTGCTCCAGACCGATGTCAGAAAAAGTTAATTGTATTTCTTGTGGGAAGCAAATACCTCATCAGGATTTTCATTCTTACTGTATTCCTTGCCTAGGCCCTGATCACGTTTCTGGTTGTCTGTTTTGTGCTAGATTTAACCAACGCACTATTAAGCGTTGGTATGATTTTGCTTTAAACTATTTTGGAAGCCGGTTTAATTATCCAGAAATGTCATCTGATAGCCATCCGACTACCGGAGTTCACAAAAAAGCAAAGAAAAGGAAATAGATAGACAACCAAGGCCCAAAACCGATGACAAAGCTTCTCCTAAGCCAGTCGCCGGTTCACCGGTCCTCAGTGAGGCGCTTTCACAGCCCCTGACGCCCGCTACTTTAGAGTCGCAGGCCGCTGCCGACTCCCCACGTGGAGTCGGCCATGCCGCTGGAAACTCAAGGTATTGGAGCCTTGGATATTATCCCTTCAGATGGGTCAAGAGCCGCTGAGCAGGCACCGGCTTCTGAGGGTGTATTCAGACCTAAACATCTTTACATCAAACCTACTTCAGCTTCAAAGGCAAAGACTAAAGCACCTTCCAAAGCAAAGAAACAAACTCAAGAGCCATGTGGTCAGGCCTCTATGCCCAAAAAACAGATGCTCAAAATGGCCGAAGACTTGATTACCTTGATCAGGGGTTCCCTTCCCCCTCCTGATTAGAGGCCTAGGCAAGAGATTGACTATGAATCTTCAGATCAGGTTTCCATTTCTTCTGATTCCTCTTCTGATCAGGAATATTCTCTTCCTCCCTGTGAGGTTTCTGATGCTGAAGAATCTATACCTTCAGCTTCTCCTTCAGAGGACTATTCTTTTGGAGAAACCTTACATACCATGAGGGAGCATTTCCACTGTGAGAGCCAAGATTTTTCAGAATCTAAAAAGAGGCTCATGGATTTCCTTTTTCTACCTCAACACAAGCCACTAGCCATCCCACCTGTGTTGGACATTGTAGATGATGTGTTTTTGGAGTCTAGTCTTACCCCTGACTCCTTACCTCCAGCTCCTGTTAAATATTACAGGGTTCCTGACTCATAAATTCCTTTTTAAAAACCCTGCTGCAGACCCAGAAACTATTTCTCAGGGTCCCAAAGGAGTTAAGGCTTCCACTGCAAAAAACCCTACCCGCTCTGACAGAGATTCTAGGGCACTGGATAGATGGGGAAAAAAGGTTTACACATCTGCTACCTTGGCTATAAGGGCCTTAAACTGTCAGTTTCATATGCTCAAATATCAGCAACATGGCATTGCTTAAACAGAAAATGTTAAACTCTGAATGTGCAGAAAACAAGGAAATGCAGGAATTATTGCATGCAGCTGAACAAGTTGGAAAGCACACTTTGCAATGTGGTTTTGATTCTTTAGAGGCCTCCTGCAGGGCCGCAGTTACAGATTCTGTAGTTAGGAGGCATGCTTGGTTAAAGGAACAAAATCTGCCTGATCATGTTAAAGTTAAATTATTAGATGCCCCTTTACAGCATGATTCTTTGTTTGGTGTTTAGGCAGAAGCGGTGTTAAAGAAAATGGAGGACAAAGCTAAATCTATACAAACAGTCAAAGATTTTTTGCAAGTACAGCCACCTAGGTTTAGTAGACACTGGCCAACAAAGAATTGGTCCTTTCCTGTGTCAGACCTCAAAGGGGCAGATCCAGATGCCCTAGAGGCAGATCCCAGGCGCAAGGTTCATACCGCTCAAAGCAATGGGGGCTTCTACCTCCAAAGCTGGAGAAGACAAATCACAACCATACAGGAAACAGTCCCAATGTCTTTCCCCTGCCTGCACCAAGCACTTATCTCCTGGCAGCACCCTTAGGGGGGAAATTAGCACTTTTTTCCCAAAATTGGCACATTATAACCCAGGACAAGTGGGTCCTAAATATCGTGTCACAAGGCTACAAGTTCCACTTTCATACCCTGCCAAAGGCAAATGGCTGGCCAGATCTGCCAAAAAATCAATGGACAGAGGCACAAAAACAAGTCTCATCCCTCATGGACATGGGGGCCTTTCAACAAGTACCAGAGCAAGAGCAGGGACAAGGATTTTACTAGACTGTTCTTGGTACCCAGAAAGGACAAGGCCTGGAGGCCAATACTGGACCTATCTATTTTGAACACATTCCTGGATATACCAAAATTCAAGATGTTGACTTTGCAGCAGCTTCTGCCCATGCTGGACAAGAACACTTGGCTTGTGATTTTAGACCTAAAAGAGGCATTCCTGCATGTCCCAATCAGACAAATATGCAGAAGATACCTCAGATTCAAGGCTGTCTCAATGCATTACCAATTCTCTGCACTGCCCTATGGCTTATCTACTGCGCCCAGAGTCTTTACAAAGTGCCTGGCACCAGTAATTGCATTCTGCAGACAGAGAGGAATACAAATATATCCTTACTTGGACGACTGTCTAATTCAAGCAGAGAGCAAGGACATTCTTCTACAGCATCTGGCGTTTGTGTAAAGACTTCTAACATGCCTAGGGTACACAGTCAATGAAAAGAAATCAAAACTAGTACCCTCTCGAGATAATATTCCTGGGTGCAAGCTTAAATACAACTGCCCAGATGGCTTATCTCATGCCAGACAAAGGCAACTGACTACCTATTTTGAAATATTGGCAACAAAGGCCCAGTTATCTGCAAGAAAAATTCTGCAGGCTTTGGGCTTCATGGCATCCTGCATCCTACTAATTCCATATGCAAAACTGCATATGAGGAAACTTCAATGGTACCTAAAAAGTGTTTGAACTCAACATTACCACAGCCTGGAAACTATGATTACTCTCATTCCCTGCGTGCAACAGGAGTTTCGATGGTGGGCAAAGGCTTGTCACCAAAACAAGGGACAGCCATTCACATTACCCCCAGCCAGGCAGACACTAACAACGGATGCATCAGGTTATGCCTGGGGGGCCCACATGGCAGGAAGATGCATTCAGGGCATATGAACCTCAAACCAAATGCATCTACATATCAATCAAAAAGAGATGCTAGCAGTTCAAAATGCCCTGACAGCCTTCAAGGACCTACTTCATCCAGGACAACTACTGATAAAGACAGACGACACCACGGTCATGTGGTATATAAACAAACGGGGGCACACATTCTTACCCCCTTTGCAGACTAGCCATGACTTTGTGGGACACAGCATTGACTTACCAAGTACATCTGCAGGCACAATTCCTGCCAGGAAGGGGAAAACACTCTGGCAGGCGAACTAAGCAGAAACCTCATGGTCACCGAGGAGTGGCACCTGGATCCACAAGCCTTCAGCATGATAACAAGGAAATGGGGATGCCCAGACATAGATCTATTTGCCTCCCCTCACAAATACCAACTAAAAGATTCTGCACAAGGATTTATCACAGACAAGCATGGAACGTGGATGCCCTATCTTTCAGCTGGAAAAGCCTCTCAGTATATACATTTCCCCCTCTGCCTCTCCTCCCCAAGATACTCCTAAAGGTCAGACAGCAGAAGTCAAAGATGATACTGATTGCCCCAGACTGGTATCTAATATTAAGGAGCTTGTCTCAATGCCCAGCTTGGATCTTACCTCAAATACCTCATCTACTGTCCCAGCAAAACAGTCAGATCCTGCACAGCCAACTCAGAACTTTAAACCTGACAGCATGGCAAATAATGTAGTCATACAAAACATACCTCTCAGTAAAGCTGTGATGGATGTCATTTTGGAAGCCAGAAGGCCTAGTACTAGAAAATCTTATGCTGGAAAATGGAAGAGATTCTGTGCTTGGAACCAGGCACAAGGAACTGATACAGCTGTGCCAAATATTCCTCAGATTTTGCAATACTTAACTGAGATGCTGGACAAAGGCCTATCTTTTTCATCTATTAAAATTCATGCCTCTGCCATTTCGGCTCATTACAATGTAGAGCCACCGATCTTTTCTCATCCCTTATTAAAGCAGTACCTCAGAGGAGCCAAAAATTCAAGGCCTCCAAGGAGATCACCAATGCCAGCATGGGACCTCAACTATGTCTTGGAAAAGCTCACCCTACTTCCTTTTGAGCCAGCTGCTACTGCTGATATTAAGTTTTTATCTTGGAAAACAGCTGTGCTCCTAGCAATAACTTCTGCAAGACGAGTTTTAGAGCTACAGGCACTCATGGCTGTGGAACCTTTTATCATTTTTTATCCAGACAGGGTCTCTCTGAGGACAAACCCAACATTTATGCCTAAGGTGGAGTCCAGTGTGGCTCTAAACCAAACTATTCACCTGCCAACCTTTTATCCAAATCCACAGAACAAGGGGGAGAGAATTATGCATTCTTTGGACATACACAGACAGCTTAGATTCTGCTTGGACAGAACCAAAGTTTTCAGAAAGAGCAATTACTAGTGACATATGCTGTAGGATCACAAGTAAAGGCTATCTCAAAGCAGACTATTTCAAAGGGGATAGGCCACTGCATTCATTTCTGCTATGTACATCATGGCAAGCCAGTACATAAGGGCATTAGGCCACACTCAACCAGAGCTGCAGCCACTTCAGCAGCCTTTCTCAGGGGGGTACCTACCAAGGACATTTTAGAGGCGGCTACTTGGAGTTCAGTGCACACCTTTACAAAGCACTATCATCTGCAATTCTACTCTAAATCCAGGGCAGGCTTTGCCACTGCAGTTCTGCAGGGCCTCATAGCCGCTCCTTATGCTGTTTAGCTCCAGCCTCCCAACTTTAGCTTTGAGACACTACCCAAATGTAATGACTGCAACAGTGAAACACTAAGAACATAGTACAGTTGTGTACACTTACCCTAAATGTAGATGTTCGAGTGTATTCACTGTTGCAGTCCAGGTTACCCACCCACCGTCCCCCTTTTCTTCTGATGGAACCTAACTTTCCTTCCCTGATTCATACAACCTATGTGGTGTATTTGCTTGTAGATGAAGGTAAATTTTATATTGGTGCATGCAATTATACATATCTAGATTTTGACAACCCTTTTGGGGGGCACCTGACATTTGGGGCAGGAAAAATTAAAGAAAATGGTATTGGCTGCTTCTTTTATACCCCTGACGTCAGGGAAGGGGCGACAGCAGCCGACGCAGGACCCAAGCCTTTGGAATTCAGGCTGGCTGAGGGCAACCTTGCCAGCAGGATTACCCAAATGTAATGACTGCAACAGTGAATACACTTGAACATCTACATTTATGGTAAGTGTACACAACTGTACTTTTTCTTGACTGTCTCCACCCATTTCCTCATCTTTGGGAATCAACCCAAATGTGATGACTGCAACAGTGAAACACGAAGAACATAGTACAGTTGTGTACACTTACCATAAATGTAGATGTTCGAGTGTATTCATTATTGCAGTCCTGGCTTCCCTCCCTCCATCCCCCTCTTCTTCTTCTCTTTTCTTACAAGGGACATATATTTACTTTCTACTAGTGGGGTTCTTTCACCAGAACCTGGCTCCCACTTGGGGGCTCCTGACAGGTTAGGGCAAGAAAAAATGATGTAATGGCGTCGGCTGCCTTACTTTATACTACTGACGACCTGATGTCAGTTCTGAAGTGACAGCAACCAATGGAGAAATACTAAGACTCTGGTATCGGGCCGGCCAAGGGCTACCCTGGCAGGGATAACCCAAATGTGTGATGACTGCAACAGTGAATACACTGGAACATCTAAATTTATGAAATGTACACAACTGTACTTTCCCCGATGTCCTTCAAGGATGCATCTGCAGTCTTTACAAATGGGTTGTCCTGTCGTCAGGCAGCCCTTGGGTCGGCCGGATTCCAAAGTCTGGGTCTGGCTTCGGCTGGTGTCGCACTTCACCCGACGTCATTGCGGCAGTTATTCGGGTATAAAGGCATCAGCCGACGCCATTTTCCTCAGTCTTTCTTGCCGCGTGGCGCCCGAAGCAGAAGCTGTTCGCAAGTGCCGGTCGGTCAGATCAAGAGATTACTTCTACCGAATACTACTTCGAAGACTTCTATAAAGCTAAGTACCCCGTTGGGGACTCTTTCTTGCCTCAGCCGATGTCAGAGAAAGTTAATAACTGTTTATCTTGTGGGAAACAAATACCTCATAAGGATTTCCACTCCTATTGCATTCATTGTTTAGGCCCAGACCACAACGTAGGAGCTTGTCTAGCCTGTGCTTCTTTTAACCGACGGACGCTTAGACGTCGCTCGGACTTTGCTGAACAGATTTTCGGCTCCGATTTTGCCTACATTATGCCGTCGGATCCTCCGACCACGCAAATAACCAAAAGCGAAAGAAAGGACCGACACTCGCGGTCCGCGGTTTCGGCCGAAACCGCGGTTAAGCAAACCACGAGTGTCTCGGTTTCGGCCGAAACCAAGCAAGCGGTTCTTTCTTCAGCCGATAACTTGCCTTCTACCGAGGCCTCTTCTAACCTGGTAGAAACGGCTTCTGAAATCCAACCTTCTGTTGCGATTTCACAGGAATTATCAGACACCATTCCCCTGGATATTTCTACCCCTGCACGTGGAGCTGCTAGGCCTCCTCCAGCTATGTCTATTAAGGCCTTTGCCAGGGCTAAAGCAGCCAAAGCGTCAAAACCTGTGCCTGCCAAGCCCCCCTCTCACAGGCCCAGCACCAGCTCCCATATGCTTTCTTTGGCTGAGGATCTCATCTCTTTAATTCGTGGAGCCCAGCCTCATCCAGACAGGGCCTCTCTCCCTCCTCCAGAAAAGAGGCCTAGAGCAGAGCCCCCTGAGCCAGTATCCACAGATGACTCCTCTGATGACTCAGAACATACAGACCCTCCTGAGGCTTCTTTTTCTCCTTAACGAAGACTCTGATGCTGAGGAGTCCATCCCTTCAGCCTCTCCTCCTGAGGAATTTTCCTTTGGGGAAACCTTGCATGCTATGAGGGAACAATTTCAGGGGCAGGGCCAAGATTTCTCAGACTCTAGAAAAAGGCTTAGGACCTTTCTACATTTGCCACAACATAGACCTTTAGCTATACCTCCAGTTCTATCTGTTGATGATGCATTTAATGATGCTTCCACTGCTCCTGATACTTTACCTCCGGCTCCTGCTAAGCCTGATAGGTACTACAGGGTCCCGGACACTCATCACCACTTATATAAGGCTCCTTTTGCAGATCCAGAGACTATCTCCCAGGGCCCTAAAGCTGTAGCAGCTACTTCTTCTAAAAACCCCCTCCCCTCTGAAAGGGAATCCAGGTCCTTAGAGAGATGGGGTAAAAAAGTTTACACTTCTGCTACTTTGTCAGCTAGAGCTTTGAACTGCCAATTTCATATGATTCAATATCAAGAGTTTATGCTTGACCAGTTAACTAAAAAGCTGTCCTCTGAAGAATCTTTAGATAAAAAGTATGTTCAAGAAATGGTACATAACATACAGCAGGTTAGTAACCATTCTTTAAAATGTGGCTATGATGCACTGGAGGCTTCCTTTAGATCAGCCATGACTGGCACAGTTATCAGGAGGCATGCATGGTTGAAAGAACAGGCATTACCAGACCATGTCAAATCTAAGCTTTTGGATGCACCTATGGACAAGGTCAATTTATTTGGTGCCCCCCCACAGCAGGTACTAAAAAAGATGGAAGAGAAAGCAAAATCTGTGCAAACAGTGAAAGATTTCTTACAAGTTCAACCTCCAAGGTTTAGCAGGAACTGGCCCTCCAAGAATTGGTCCTTTCCGGACTCCTCTAAGGCACAAAGAGGCAGGAATAGGCGTTCTAGAGGCAGAAACCAATCCAGGGGTGCCTACAGGGGTCGCCAATGGCAGGGTAACAACCAACGAGGCACGGATACAGCCACCACCACTACAACAACTCAATCACAGTGACTTGGCGGTGGCACCGCCTACCAGGGAACAACTAGAAGCACCCTTAGGCGGAAAACTAACATTATTTTCAAGAAACTGGCACTGCATTACAAGAGAAAAATGGATTTTGCAAACTATAGACAAAGGTTACAGGTTCCATTTCCATACTCTACCAGGAAAGAGAGGAATGCCAAACCTACCATCTACTCAAAGGACAGAAGCTCTAAAACAAATATCTCAATTATTAAGAATGAGAGCTGTGGAAAAGGTACCATCTATGGAGCAAGGAAGGATTTTACTCCAGACTCTTCCTGGTACCAAGAAAAGAAAACAAATGGAGGCCTATTCTAGACCTGTCCGCTTTAAACACATTCCTCATTGTTCCAAAATTCAAAATGCTGACCCTACAGCAGCTTCTTCCCATGCTGGGCAAGGAGTCTTGGCTGGTAACTCTAGATCTCAAGGAGGCATACCTGCACGTCCCCATAAGACCAATTTGCAGAAGATACCTCGGATTTCTTGCAGGATCAGAGCATTATCAATTCTCAGCATTGCCCTTTGGCTTATCTACTGCCCGCAGAGTGTTCACGAAATGCCTGGCATCAGTAATCGCTCATTGCAGACTTCAGGGGATTCAAATCTATCCCTACCTGGACGACTGCCTGATACAAGCGGACAACATAAACAAACTAACAGAAGACTTACAAAGAGTCATCTACCTGCTGCAAGCCCTGGGATATACAGTCAATACAAAAAAGTCAAGGCTGATTCCATCCCAAAGAATAACCTTTCTGGGTGCAGAACTGGACACATCAAAACAAATGGCATTTCTAACTGCAGAAAAGAAAGAGCAACTTCCTCTCTACTTCTTGGCATTAACAAAGCAGAACCATCTAACTGCAAGAAAAGTGCTACAAGCTCTAGGCTTCATGGCATCCTGCATAATACTGGTCCCTCATGCCAGGCTGCATATGAGAAAGCTGCAGTGGTACCTAAAGAATTTGTGGTCTCAGCACAAGCACAGCCTAGAAACCAGAATTCCAATGATCCCATGCCTGAAGCAAGAGTTCCTATGGTGGGCTCAGGCCTGTCAATCAAACACAGGATTGCCCTTCTGCAAAAGTCAACCAAGACAAACCATCACGACAGATGCCTCAGACCTCGGTTGGGGGGCACACATGATGGACAAGTGCATTCAAGGCCTATGGACTCAAGACCAGCTGCATCTGCACATAAATCTAAAAGAAATGATGGCAGTAAAATTGGCAATCCAGGCATTCAGACCTTTTCTAAGAAGGCCAGTTGATAAGGACAGACAACACCACAGTTATGTGGTACATCAACAAACAGGGAGGCACACACTCATACCCTCTATGCCGGCTGGCACTGGACCTATGGGATGTGGCTCTGAGCTACAACATTCAGTTACAGGCAATTTATGTACCAGGAAGGAAAGCATTCTAGCAGACATATTAAGCAGAACTACAACAGATGCCCACGAATGGATGCTGCATCCGGACATCTTCAAAACCATCACAAGAGAATGGGGATTACCACAAGTAGACTTGTTTGCATCCCCATTCAATCACCAGTTGGAGAAATTCTGCACAAGGACTTACCACCCACTTGCTTGGAAGGTGGACTCCCTATCTTTCAGTTGGAAAAGCCTGACAGCATACGCATTCCCACCACTTCCTTTGATGCACAAGGTGCTTCTCAAGATCAAAGAGGAACGTCCGAGGATCATTCTGATAGCCCCAGACTGGCCAAGACAACATTGGTATCCACTGCTGAGGAGCATGTCCCGGGAACAAATATGGACACTGCCCCTGATCCCATTACTGCTAACTCAGAACAACTACAACATCCTGCATCCAAACCTAAAAACTCTGCAGCTAATTGCCTGGAACATCACTTAACAGCAATTAACCCAAATTTATCCCAAAGGGTTAAAGATATAATCCTGGAGGCTCGTAGACCTTCAACAAGAAAGAATTATGCAGCAAAATGGAAAAGATATCTCATCTGGAGTACTGAAAAGGGGCAAGATGTGACACTGGTGAACATAGCCAACATCCTGGAGTACTTGGCGGAGCTCTTCCATACAGGCCTGCCCTATTCTTCCATCAAGATACATGCATCAGCTATTTCAGAAGAATACAGCTTGGATCCTCCTGTCTTCTCGCATCCTCTGCTCAGACAGTTTCTGAGAGGAATTAAAAATATAAAACCTCCCAGGAAACCTCCATTGCCAGCATGGGACTTGAACTTTGTGCTAGAAAAACTGACTCTACCTCCTTTCGAACCAGCAGCAACAGCAGAATTACAATACTTATCCTGGAAGACTGCTTTCCTGCTGGCAATCACTTCAGCAAGAAGGGTCTCTGAACTACAGGCATTAATGGCAGTACAACCCTTCCTGATCTTCCATCAAGATAGAGTGTCCATGAGAACAAATCCTACATTTATGCCTAAGGTGGTATCCAGAGTCTGTTTAAATCAGGCTATCCACCTGCCTACATTCTTCCCCAACCCGCAGAACGGGGGAGAAAAGCTCTTACATACCTTGGATGTACACAGACAATTACGCTACTACCTGGACAGGACAAAAAACAATAGAAAAACTGACCAGCTTCTGGTAGCATATGCAACAGGAAAGGAAGGAAAACCAATTTCTAAACAGACAATCTCCAAATGGATAGGAAATTGCATTAGATTTTGTTACTCCTACCATGGAAAGAAAACTCCAGAGAACATCAGGCCTCACTCCACAAGAGCTACAGCCACTACCACAGCTTTCTTACGAGGAGTGGCTACCAAGGACATTATAGAGGCTGCTACTTGGACCTCCGTGCATACATTTGCCAAGCATTATAACTTACCTCTATACTCTAGATCCCGTGCTGGTTTTGCCACTGCTGTTTTGCAAGGGATCCTGACTACACCATAATCTATTCTCATTTCCTCCTCCCCTAGTTTAGCTATGGTATTCTACCCATTTGTAAAGACTGCAGATGCATCCTTGAAGGACATAGTACAGTTTTGTACCTACCATAAATGTAGATGTCCGAGAGGAATGCATCTGCAGTCAGGATTACCCACCCTCCTTCCCCTCTGAGGTACTCCTAGGGTATTTACCAATCTTCAGCTAGCTTGGGGGGGATCTATTATGGTGTATTTGTTTGTATATATGTACATACATGCTTATTTTGTGTGTTTGCTCTCTACTATTTGGAAACTTTGGCATTTAGCCATCCAAGAGGGCTCCTGGCATCTGGGGCAAGAAACACTGAGGAAAATGGCGTCGGCTGATGCCTTTATACCCGAATAACTGCTGCAATGACATCGGGTGAAGTGCGACACCAGCCGAAGCCAGACCCAAACTTTGGAATCCGGCCGACCGAAGGGCTGCCTGACGACAGGACAACCCATTTGTAAAGACTGCAGATGCATTCCTCTCGGACATCTACATTTATGGTAGGTACAAAACTGTACTTTCTCTGGCCTCACTTACTGTGCTGTCTGTGGATTCTGGATCCAACTCCAGATCTGATTTCTCACTCCCAAGGGTTGAGCCACCCAAACTTAACCAGTCTCAAGCTGACAGCTTGGTTTCTCCACTTCTGCTGATCGCCAGGCAGAACTTTTCCTCCCCAGTATGTAACATTATTCTGACCTCTCGCAAACAATCCACCAGGAAACTTTATCTTGACAAATGGAAGAGATTTTCAATTTCCTCTAAGCAGAGGGAACTAGACCCATACAAGGCCCCAGTTTCTGCAGTGCTAGATTACTTGTCAAATTTCTTTGAAGACAGGGCTGCAGCCTCAGCTATATGGGTCCACCTGGCTGCCATCTCAAATTTTCATAATGGTTTTGGGAATTGCTCCTTGATCTCACATCTATGTAAAACCTTTCTAAAAAGAATCTCTCACATTAGAGCTTCAATCAAACAACTGGTAGAACCGTGGAGTCTCACACTACTCCTACAATCTTTGATGCAACCTCCCTTTGAACCTGCAGCAACTTGTGACATACAAGTTTTTACCCTGGAAATCTCTTTTTCTGGTGGCTATCACATCGGCTAGGCATATTTTCAAGCGCCACCCTCTATGCATAAAATGTCCCTATTTAATTTTCCACAAGGACATAGTATCACTCCAGATGAATCCTTCCTTTCACCCCAAAGTAATTTCTGATCTCTCTGTTAACCAGACTATTGACATACCAATTTTTTCCCTAATTTTTCTAATAAAGGAGAGTACTGTATGCATTCGTTAGACGTACACAGTTGAGATTCTGTCTAGATAAGACAAAAACAGTGTGCAAAGCGGACAAGTTATATCTTTTTCTGGTCCTAAAATGGGAAAGCCAGTTTCTAAGGTGATATTATCTAAATGACTCAGAGACTGTATACTCTTCCTTTATCACCACGAAAAAAAAAAAACTACCACAGAAAATCTAAGCTCATTCCACCAGATCAATGGCAACTTATGTGGCATTCCACTCAAGAGCTTCTATGATCGATATCTGTGCAGCAGCAACATGGGCTACTCCTACCTTTATAACTCATTACAAATTGGATTTGGTCTCCAGGGGCAGAGCCTCTTTTGGCTCAGTGGTGCTGTGGAATATTCTTCCATAAGGGCCACAAAATAGCTGGGGACTCTGTCCCATCAATGATGAATGAATGAAGATTAACAACAGTAGATAAAGAAGTTATGTCTTAAAACGTTCCATCTGCGTTGTTGATCATCCATCCATTCATTCATTCATCACATCCCACCCTCCTTCCCCCTCCTAAGGCTCCAAGTCTTGACCTAGGCTGCTAGCTCAGAAACAAGACTCTGCTTTACTAATAATGGGCAAACTTGATCTGAGGTAAAAGGGGGAAGGGTATTGTGGGAAAAGCTTAGCTCGAGAGTTTTTGGCTGGTGTGAAGTTGGTATAAGGCCGGCTCGGTTGCGAGGACGAAACCGACAACCCATCCGTGATGAATGGATGAAGATCAACAACACCGATGGAACGTTATAGTAAGACATAATTTTTTGCCTTTTATACCCTCCCCACATCCCATTACACACACACAGTAAATATATATATATATATATATATATATATATATATATATATATATATATATATATATATACACACACACACACACTCACACAATAGGTTTGAAGTTGCACAGCTGTAGAGGAAGGCAAACCGTTCATATGTTTGAAACTGATTTCTTCTTCTTCTTTCCAAACTTGTAATCTAGTTAAGTCACAAAAAGCAGTAGCCACAAAACGCATTTAAACAGATGACCCAGTGTTGTCTGCTCCAACTGTGGGGACTTCAGATCTGACCCAGATCAGACACTGGCCTATTCTAAAGCCTTTAGCCAGTCTTGGCTCTACTTCCGTTACCCATAACCCTCTGCTTCTTCAACAACTCCCCAGCTCTAGTTTGCCACCATTTGTGGTCTGTAGCTTGGTCCTTGGCTCCGCTTAGTGCTTCAGTTTTTCTCAAGAATTTGGTGAGATTTCTTTTCCCTTACCCCGTAAAATAGTATTTAGTCTTTTTCTGTTAGCTATAGGTAGTGTATTAAGTTAGGTATCACAGATCCCTTTTTTGCCTGTACCCTTATCGGCCTTTTTTCTCCCACCCTAGTTTTTTTTTTCCCTGTTTTTACTGTTGTACTTCTGCGTGTCAGTGTGTGTGCATGCTTTGGAGTAGTAAGCATAGACGTGGGGGTTAAAAAGTGCATCTGCTTTTGGCACAAATTGCCTCACGGGATGGACACTTCAGATGTGTTTGCCTCTGTCCATTTGCTCCATCTGCGAGAGCTTGGACTCCCATGCTATAACAAGAGCAAGGCCAAGCTTGTTTTAAAGGGTCCTTTGCCATCCAGCTCTTCTCCTGTTCCTGCTTCCAAGGCTTCTACCTCAGATCCCAAGATCTGAGTCTGAGAAACTTTGACTGTGAGACTCCAGGCCCTTCAAGAGGGAGCACAAGAGGTTTTCCTCGGACTCCTTCTCTGATGGCTCTTCCCTAGATGTTCTTCATGTTTCACTGTTGCAGTCATTACATTTGGTTTATCTGCTTGCAGGTAGCCCTCAGTCTGCCTGATTAACAAGGTCTTGGGTCCTGCGTCGGTTGCTGTCCCTTCTTCCATGATGTCAGGTCGTCATGGGTATAAAACATGCAGCCGAAGCCATTACATCAGTCTTTCTTGCTGTGCGGTGCCTGAAGCAGAAGCAGTTCGCAAGTGCCAGTCGGCCGACTCCTGAAATTTTTGTTTTCGAGTTTCAGAACCGAAGTCTTTAACTAAAGCTAAGTACCCCGTTTGGAAACTTTTTCTTGCTCCTTACCGATGTCAGTAAAAGTTAATAATTGCATTACTTGTGGAAAGCAAATACCTCATAAAGATTTTCATTCGTACTGTATTCCTTGCCTAGGCCCTGACCACTACGTACCTTGCTGTCGGTTTTGTGCTTTATTTAATCAGCGCACTATCAGTCGTCGGTATAATTTCACCTCTAAATATTTCGGTTCTTAGTTTAATTATTCAGAAATGTTGGTTAGCCATCCGACTACCGGGATTCCGAAAAAGCACAAAGATAAAGACAGAGACACGAAGCCGGGGTCCAAAACATGCTGACGACGCTTCTCCTAAGCCAGTCGCCAGTTTGCCAGTTCTCAGTGAGGTGCTTTCGCAGCCCCTGATGACCAGCTACTTCTGATTCGCAGGCCTCTACTGAGACCAGTATGCCATGAGATGTTTCAACTACGGAACCCCGTGGATGTCTCTACCTTGGATGGGTCCAGAGCCGCTGTGCAGGCTGGCTTCTGAGGGTGCATTCAGGCTTACGGACATGCATATTAAACTGACACCTCCTCCTTTACTTAGACCTAAATCTCGATCCATGCCTAAAAAAACGAAGCCCAGGCCAAATGCTCAGGCCTCTATGCCTAAAAAACAAATGATAAGAATGGCTGAAGATCTAATAACTCTAATCAGGGGTAGCCAACCCCCCCCCCTTCTAAGAGGCCTAGGACTGAAGTTGATTATGAATTTTCTGATCAGGGTTCTGTTTTTTCTGACTCTTCTGATGATCTGGATTTGCCCTTATCTACTTATGAAGATTCTGATGCAGAGGACTCCATTCCCTCTGCTTCCCCTCCTGAGGATTTTTCTTTTGGAGAAACCTTACATACTCTAAAGGAGCATTTCCACTGGCAAAACCAAGATTTTTCTGATTCAAAAAAGAGGCTTAGGGATTTCCGTCTCCTACCTCAGTATAGACCTTTAGCTATTCCTCCTGTACTAGACATTGTTGATGATGCTTTTTTGGAATCTAGTTTGGCCCCTGATTCCCTGTCTCTGCTCCCAGAAAGCCTGACAACTTCAGGGTCCCTGAGTCCCATAAGTTCCTTTTCAAAAATCCATTGCAGATCCAGAGACTATTTCACAGGGGCCCAAGGGCATTAAGGCTTCTATTGCTAAAAATCCTACCCGTTCTGATAGAGACTCCAGGGCACTGGATAGATGGGGTAAGCAGGTTTACTCTTCTGCAATCTTGGCCATTAGGGCTTTAAACTGCCAGTTTCATATGTTAAAGCATCAGCAACATGTTATTGGACTGCTTAAACAGAAAATGATGTTGATTCCTGACTGGGTGGAAAATAAAGAATTACAGGATTTAATGCATTCTGCTGAACAAGTTGGAAAACATACTTTGCAATGTGGTTTTGATTCATTAGAGGCCTCTTGCAGGGCTGCTGTTACTGGGTATGTGCTCAGAAGGCATGCTTAACTTAAGGAGCAATCTTTGCCTGATCATGTTAAAGCTAAATTGTTGGATGCTCCTTTAAATCAGGATCACCTGTTTGGCAACAAGGCTGAGGAAGTTCCTAAAAAGATGGAAGATAAAGCTAAGTCTATGCAAACAAAGATTTTTTACAAGTTCAGCCTCCTAGATTTAGTAGGCACTGGCCCTCTAAGAATTGTTCCTTTCCAGCCCCTTCCAGGTCTTCTCAAGCCAAACCCAGACAGCAAAAACCCCAGGTTTCAGTCCCAGGGGACACACAGAACTAAGCATTGGGGGGCCTCCACTTCCAATTCTGGGAATAATAAGACCCCCCCCCCTGTGGTAAACTGTCTCAATGACTTCCTTTTAAAATTTCCAAGCACTTGTCAACTGGCTGCCCCTTTGGGGGGGGGGGGAGATTGCTCTTCATGGAAAGAATTGGGAACTCATTACCCAGGACAAATGGGTTTTAAATAGTGTCCCATGGATACAGATTTCACTTCCACACTTTGCCAACAAGTCGTTAGCCGGACCTACCCCCAAATCAGTGGGCAGAGGCCCAAAAACAAGTACTTTCTCTCAAGCTTTGGGGCTATTCAACTAGTACCAGAAGAGGAAAAGGGACAAGGTTTCTACTCGAGACTTTTCCTGGTACCCGGAAAAGACAATTCATGGCATCCTATCCTGGACCTGTCTACTCTAAACACCTTTTTGGAGATGCCAAAATTCAAGATGCTGACTCTTCACCAATTACTTCCTATGTTAGGCAAAGATGCCTGGTTTGCAACACTAGATTTAAAAGAAGCATACCTGCACATCCCAATCAGGGAATCTTGCAGAAGATACCTATGCTTCAAAGCAGGCTACATGCACTATCAGTTCTCTACACTGCCCTTTGGCTTATCTACTGCGCCCATGGTATTCACAAAGTGCCTAGCTCCAGTTATTGAATTTTGCAGGCAAAGAAGTATTCAAATATACCCATACCTGGACGATTGTCTAATTCAGGCAGAAAGTCAGGACATACTTTTGAATCACCTGGCCTTTGTAAAAAGGGTTCTACCTTGTCTGGGGTACACCATAAACAAAAAGAAATCACACCTGGTACCCTGTCAACAAATTATATTCCTGGGAGCAAGCTTGAATACAACCTCCCAGATGGCTTACCTCACACCAGAGAAACAAATCCATTTGACAACCTACTTCAAACAAGTGGCCACAAAAACCCTGCTATCTGCAAGACAAATACTGCAAGCCTTGGGGTTCATGGCCTCCTGCATTCTTCTAATTCCATATGCAAGACTGCATATGAGGAAACTACAGTGGTATCTAAAAAGCCTATGGTGTCAACATTCTCAAGACCTAGAAACAATGATTCCTTTCATACCTTGCCTACGGCTAGAGTTCCTTTGGTGGGCAGAGGCCTGCCACCAAAACAAGGGACTACCTTTCACACCACCCCCTGTCGCCCAAACCCAAACAACATACGCATCTGACTGCATGGGGGGGCCCACCTGGCATGGAATTGCATTCAGAGCAAATGGAACCCAAGTGAAATGCACCTGCATATCAATCAAAAAGAAATGTTAGCTGTACAGAATGCTCTGACAGCCTTCAAGGACCACATTCTTCCAGGACAACTAATGGTAAAGACGGACACCACCACTGTTATGTGGTACATAAACAAGCAGGGGGGTACACATTCTTACCCCCTCTGCAGACTAGCCATGGCATTGTGGAACACAGCCTTGAGCTACCAAGTGCACCTACAAGCTCAATTTCTGCCAGGAAAATTAAATACACTGGCAGACGGACTAAGCAGAAACCTTATGGATCCACACAAGTGGTAACTGGAACCAAGGATTTTCAACATGTTGACAAGCAAATGGGGGAGCCCAGATATAGACCTGTTTGCCTCTCCCCAGAACTACCAATGGGACAAATGTTGCACAAGAACTCCCCACAAACAAGCCTGGAAAGTGGATGCTCTGTCCTTCAGCTGGAAAAACAGTCTATGCCTTCCCCCCTCCGCCTCTACTCTTCAAAGTACTATTAAAAATCAAACAGGACAAACTAAGGATGATTTTGATTGCTTCAGACTGGCCGCACCAACACTGGTAACCCCCTCCTGCACAGTGTGTCACGGTTATCTCCATGGCACCTGCCTCAGACCAGATTCCGCACCCTCAGCTTCTAACACTGAACCTTGCAGCCTGGCTAATTACTTAATCGCTCCTTTACCATCCTTCAGCAAACCTGTGATGGATATCATTTTAGAGGCAAGGAGGCCTAGTACTAGAAAATCTTATGCTGAAAAACGGGAAAGATTCTGTGCCTGGAGCCAATCTCAAAGGAAGAGCACAGCAGCACCCAATTTACCTCAGATTTTACAATACTTAACTGAGATGCTTCACAAGGGCCTGTCTTCTTCCTCCATTAAATTCCACGCCTCAGCCATTTCAACTCATAACACAGAACCTCCCCTCTTCTCTCATCCACTGCTCAAGCAGTTCCTCAGAGAGGCCAGAAATTTGAGACCACCCAGGAGAGCTCCAACCCCAGCCTGGGACCTTAACTTTGTCTTCGATAAACTCACTCTACCTCCTTTCGAGCCAGCTGCTACTGCAGACTTAAAATTTCTTTCTTGGAAAACAGCTTTCCTTTTAGCAATCACTTCAGCTAGAAGGGTATCTGAATTACAGGCCCTTATGGCAGTGGAGCCTTTCATCATCTTTCATGCGGACATGGTGTCCCTCAGAACCAGTCCATCCTTCAAGCTAAAGGTGGTATCCAATGTGGCTCTTTATCAGTCCATTCATTTGCCAACCTTATTTCCCAATCCACAGAATAAAGGAGAACGTGTACTGCATTCCTTAGATGTGCACAGACAAATTAGATTCTACTTAGGACTAAACCTCAAAGGAAATCTGAACAACTGTTGGTGGCATTTGCTGCAGGGGCAGAGGGGAAGGCTATTTCAAAGCAAACCATTTCTAAATGGATTAGCCATTGCATTCATTTCTGCTATAAGCACCATGGAAAAACTATCCCCCAGGGAATCAGACCTCACTCCGCCAGGGCTGCATCTACCTCTACAGCCTTTCTCAGAGGTGTCATTACCAGGGACATCCTAGAAGCTGCTACCTGGAGTTCCGTACATACTTTCGCCAAGCATTGCCATTTGCCAATTTTCTCTAAATCCAGAGCTGGCTTATAGTTGGCCCTAATGCTATCTGAATTCCTCCTCCCAACCATGCTTTGGGAATCTGCCCAAATGTAATGACTGCAACAGTGAAACATGAAGAACATAGTACAGTTGTGTACACTTACCATAAATGTAAATGTTCGAGTGTATTCACTGTTGCAGTCCTAGTTACCCTCCCTCCAGCCCCCTAACTTCTTTTGGCTATACCTCTACTTTCCTTTACTATACTTAAAAGCCTTTTTGGTGTATTTGCTTTTTTGTTGGAGGTATATTTTTGTACTTTTATATTTATTTGCTTCCCACTAGGGGGGCACCTGACATCTGGGGCAAGAAAAACTGAGGTAATGTCGGCTGCAGCCGACTGAGGGCTACCTGTAAGCAGATAACCCAAATGTAATGACTGCAACAGTGAATACACTCAAACATCTACATTTATGGTAAGTGTACACAACTGTACTTTCTGAAGGTCCCTTGTTTTTCAGTCTCCGTGGGTAAATTGACACTGACTTCTGCTCTGATGTCATGAAAGACAGCTCAGGCTCTAAGTATTCCAAACCCTTTTCTGGTCATGGGGGCACCTTCAGATAGTAACATTTCCCTTTTCTCCTTGCACTCCTCCACACTCGTCAGAGTCCTCCTCGTCTCCACCCCCGGCTCCGATCTGTCATGCGAGGTCATTGTCACACTGACTCTGAAAGCCTTCCTCTGTGGGCCTCGTCTGTCTGGTTGTCAAAGTTTGGTGAGCAGCACCAGAGTCTGATCTGGAGCAGCTGATGTGGTCCTTTTTGCAGGCACAGATGCAATTCGTACTTATACCTTCGAGTCCGACTAAGACTCTTGGACCCTTAGATCCATTCTTTTCCTTGGTGGGCTCTGTTGGCACCTTGGAGCCATGGTATCAAAGCTTGATTGTCTGGGTTGGAATCAACAGTTCCTGCTTCAGGATCATCATTACCTGTTGGAGCTTCAGCTTTAGGCAACTTGGCTCCAATCTCAAACATGTGGTCTAAGCGCTGCCCCTTGGGTTCGGGATTGTCTTCAGTACCTTCGGTTTCCAGGACCCTCAGATCTGACAGGCCACTTCTACCTCTGCCTTTGACATTATGGAGAGGATGTTCTTTTCTAGAGAGGACAGTTGGATTTCTACAACTGACACCCCCTCCCAGTTTCATCTGTTCCTCTGACCAGTCATCAGGCTGCTCTGGGACAGCCTGCATCAACTAGCCTCCAGATAGCACCCTTGGCAGGGATATCACACTCTTCCTCCTCTTCTCCAGCTTCATCAGAGCAGCAGATTTTGTGGCAGAGAAAATGCAAGAGGAAGCAGTCACATTCCCTGGAGGGGTTACCTCTCCGAAGATACTGACCTCAAGAAAACAGATGGTTCCCCAATGTCCCTGCATGATGCCTCCTTTGGCGATTTGTTGGAGCTACTTCAGCAGCACAGAGGCTGTACCACCAAAGTCCCCTCTATGGAGGAGTCAGTTTTTCTGGAGGCCTTTGGCATAGGCCCATCCATGCCTTGGGTAGTTCCCCGTCTGGATGGTGTTATACACCTTATATCCTGAAGGGTGTAGAAGGAACCCAACACAGTAGAATCTATTCCTAGGAAGCCAGGTGAAGTTTTTGCCCAGCAAAGACAGGCCTCATTAGAGCAAGGGCCTGGCCGTAAATGCCATTATGGTGGTGGCAGGCACCATAAATTAGATTTCCGAGGGGAGCTCCTCGATTCACCCCCAAACAGAGAGCCTCGGGGGATGGACTGATTAGGGTAGCAATCCTATGCCTCATCTACCTTTCTTTTGAGGTCTTAAATGGAACACAATAGTATGGGGTAGTCCTGAAAGAGACTGTTTCAGAAATTCTCCTAACGTTGCCCAGTGGCACATATGTGCATTTAGATTTTGAGCTCCGTTTTTCCTTCATGGTCAGTGCTCCATCCCAAAAAAGAAAAACAAAAAAATCAATAATTTGTTATGAAAGTAGTGCTCTACTTTTCCATTTATGAAGCCAAGATGTTAACAAGGGCACCCCTTGATATTGTAGTCTGGAGGGCAATAATTACAGATATTTGGTTTTGTATGTGGTGTAGAATTTTAAACACGTCTACAAGGTCTTTATCTGTAAATTTTCCATTGCAGCCTTCAAAGAAGCACACTGTTAGAACTGTGACAAGTATAATACAATATTCCATAGCATATATTTTTTTTAACACTTCTGTACCTGGTGCCTTTCACGCAAGCAGCAGTCTTTCATTACTCCTCATCTTCTTTTGGCTTTTCCCATTAGGGGTTGCCACAGAGGATCATCTGTTTCCATTTCTTCCTGTCCTCTGCATCTTGCTCTGTCATACCAACCACCTGCATGTCCTCTCTCACCACATCCATAAACCGTATCTTAGGCCTTCCTCTTTTCCTGTTACCTGGTAGCTTCATCCTTAGCATCTTTTTCCTAATATACTCAGCATCCCTCCTCAGCACATGTCCAAACCAACGGCTTTGTCTCCAAACCTTCCAACCTGGGCTGACCCTCTAATATACTTATTCCTAATCCTGTCCACCTTCGTCACACCCAGTGCAAGTCTTCATTAACTCTGCCACATCTAGCTCAAACTCCTGCCTTTTTGTCAATGCCACTGTCTCCAACCCATATAACACTACCCTCTTGTAGACCTTCCCTTTCACTCTTACTAGTACTCATCTGTCACAAATCACTCCTGACACTCCTCCACCCACTCCATCCTGCCTGTACTCTTTCTTCACCTCTCTTCCACACTTACCGTTACTCTGAACTATTGGTCCCAAGTATTTAAACTCATACATCTTCGCCACCTCTACTCCTTGCATCCTCACCATTCCTCTATCCTCCCTCTCATTCACACACTTATATTCTTAGTCCTGCTGACCTTCATTCCTCTTCTCTCTAGAGCATATCTCCATCTCTCCAGGGTCTCCTCCACCTGTTCCCTATTCTCACTACAGATAACAATGTCATCTGCAAACATCATACTCCACGGGGACTCCTGTCTGATCTTGTCTCTCAACCTGTCCATTACCATTGCAAATAAGAAAAGGCTCAGAGCTGATCCTTGATGGAACCCCACCTCCACCTTAACTCCCACCGCAGACCTCACCGCTGTCACACTACCCTTGTACATATCCTGTACCACTCTTACTTCTCTGACACTCCTGACTTCCTCATACAATACTACAACTCCTCTCTAGGCACCCTGTCATATGCTTTCTCCAAGTTTACAAAAACAATGCAACTTCTGACCTTCTCTGTACTTCTCCATCAACACTCAGAGCAAACATCACATCTGTAGTGCTCTTTCCCGGCATGAAACCATACTGCTGATCACTAATCATCACGTCCCTTTTTAACCTAGCTTCCACTACTCTTTCCCATAACTTCATGCTGTGACTGATCAATTTAATCCCTCAGTAGTTACTACAGCTCTGCACATCACCCTTATTCTTAAAAATCGGTACCAAAACACTTTTTCTCCATTCCTCAGGCATCCTCTCACTTTCCAAGATTTCATTAAACAATCTGGTTAAAAGCTCCACTGCCATTTCACCTAAACACCTCCATGCTTCCACAGGTATGTCATCTAGACCAACAGCCTTTCCATTCTTCATCCTCTTCATAGCTATCCTTACTAATCCATTGTACTTCATGATTCACTATCCCCACATCATCCAACCTTCTCTCCCTCATTCTTTTCATTCATCAACCCCTCAAAGTACTCTTTCCATCTCAACACACTCATCGCTTGTGAGTATGTTTCCCTCATTATCCTTTATCACCTTTATCTGCTGCACATCTTTCTTAGCTCGGTCCCTCTGTCTAGCCAATCGGTACAGGTCCTTTTCTCCCTCCTTAGTGTCCAACCATTCATACAACTCTTCATATGCCTTATCCTTAGCCTTCACCACCTCTCTTTGCTATGCACTTCAACTCCTTATACTCCTGTCTACTTTCTTTATCTCTGACAATCCCACTTCTTTGCCAACCTCTTTCTCTGTATACTCTCCTGTACTTCCTCATTCCACCACCATGTCTCCTTGTTGTCCTTCCTCTGTCCAGATGCCATACCAAGCACCTTTCTAGCCATCTCCCTTACTAGCTCTGCTGTAGTTACCCAACTGTTTGGTAACTCTTCACTGCCACCCAGTGCCTGTCTTAATTCATCCCTGAACTTCACCTCACAATTACCCTTTTTCAATTTCCACCATTTGATCCTTGGTGCTGCCCTCACACTCCTCCTCCTCCTCCTCCTCTTCTTCTTGATCACCAACATCATCCTAAAAGCCAACATCCTATGCTGCCTATCTACACTTTCCCCGGTCACCACTTTACAGTCTTCAATCTCCTTCAAACTGGCCCTCCAACATAAGGTATAATCCACCTGTGTGCATCCTCCTCCACTCTTGTATGTCACCCTATGCTCCTCCCTCTTGTTAAAATACGTATTCACCCAGCCATGACTATCCTTTTTGCAAAATCCACTACCATCTGACCTTCTGAATTCCTTTAACACCATACCTACCCATCACTTCCTCATCCCCTCTGTTCCCCTCACCAACATGCCCATTGAAATCTGCTCCAATCACCACTCTCTCACCCCTAGGTACAGTCATCACCACTTCATCCAACACACTCCAAATTTTTTCTTTCTCATCCATCGCACACCCAACTTGTGGAGCATATGCACTAACAACATTCATCATTACACCATCAATTTCCAGCTTCATAAACATCACTCTATCTGACACTCTTTTCACCTCCAAAACACTCTTGGCATACTGTTCCTTTAGGATAACTCCTACACAATTTCTCCTCCCATCTCAATGTGCAAAAAAAAAAGCAGCCACTTTCATGTTCTTTCCTACATTAAATATTGATTGCCATTTACTTTGTGTTTTTTTTTACTGTTTTAAACAGAACAAGCCATATAAAAACAGTTTTATCCTTTATACATATTCAGGTACAAGACATAATAAACTGTCTTTCATACACTTGTAAATTAAAACTGGTAAATTATGCAGTGTATTGACATTACAGATAGCAATGTAGTTTAATTAAACACAACTATGAGCCACATAAGTAGTTTGTAAAGATCTGTTGAACATTAAAAAGCATTGATTGATTTGAAGGCCCTAGGAGCTAGACTGAAAACTTTGTTTTCATCATCTTTTGTTTCACAAGGAGAAATGGGTACATCGAGTGCATTTTTGACTGATACAAGTTTATAGGGCCTGGGAGTTAAGTCTTTTACTGGTTCATCTTTTCCAAAACTCCTGGTTGCGGTCAGGAAGAAATACGAAAAGAAAAGGGGCCATTTGCAACAAAGGAGTATGAAGAGGCAGAAAACGTTCCGACTTCTCATGGTGACTGTATTACTTATGCTACATCTAATGTTTATAATGTATTTCATGTCAGGTTAAGTGAGGAGCAATTACAGATTTTAAACCAGGGTCTAACTTTTGTTCCCAGTGTGAGTTCGACCTTTAGTGAGGTGATGCTTGACCTACATTTATTTGATCGGGGATTGCTGTTAAAGCAAATGTTTGGTGCCATTGATAATGTAATTGGTAAGCACATTAAGACAACCTAGTGTTTTTATTCCACCATACAATTCAACAGTTGACACTTAAAGAACTTGTGAGGAAGAAATTTTGGTGCATTTAACATCTAAAGAGGGGCATGTTTATCATAATTTAACAACAAGACAGAGATATGCTTTGAAGTAATTAATGCAGGATGATAATATTATAATGAAACCTGCAGATAAAGGGGGATCAGTTGTGGTGAGGGACCAGCAGTTTTATCATAATAATGTCACGGACGTGCTAAATGACCATTTGATCTATAGGAAGCTCTCCCCTAGAAGTTACCATTTTGGTAGGTAATGTGAAACGTGAGTTAACTATGCACAAATTGAATGGTTTCATCAATGAGGATGTATGTAGATTTGTGTTAATAGATCACCCAGTGGGTACCAGTGTTTAAGGCACTGCCTAAGATACACAAGGACCCCATTAATGCCCCCCTTAGACCCATAGTGTTGGGCAGAGGATGGGTGACAGAGAATGCGTCTATCTGGGTAGAATCGAACTTAGTGACAGCCTCCATACCCAGGATCTTGAAGGATACTGCCCATTTTCTATCTTCCCTGCATGCTTATACTCAGTCTGAGCCCAACATTGGCAACCATTTTTTTCTCACTTTAGATATAAATAATTTGTTTACTGTGATCTCTGAAGAATATGGCTTAGTTGCCCTAGACACTTGTTAAGTTGTAATGGAGTTGTAGATGACACTACTAAGATGACTGCAGGCTTTTTGCTTTTACTTATATTGCAGAATAACATCTTTTTGTACTCAAGTTGCCACTATCAACAGAAGAAGGGTATAGCAATGGGGACACCTTGTGCGAACTCCTACGCTAACCTGGTTTTAGCATATTTAGAAAATGAGGTGATTTTTGAACATGAACATGCATGGAAGGCACTCATGGGTTACTATGTAAGATTTGTGGATGAAGTGTTTATTTTGTGGAGGGGCACACGGGATGAACTACATTCATTTATTGCCGTGTGTCTTGTTCAAATTTTGAGATTAATTATTTGGATGTGCGACTGAAGAGAGGGTCAGATGGTACCATTCAGACTTCTATGTATAGTAAGGACTGCTGGAGGAATAATTATTTAGCTATTGATAGCTTGCACCCCAGGCATTTATTTAAAAATGTGGTAAAAGGTCAGCCATATAGAGCATCTAGATTATGTACAGAAGAACAATTTAATAAGGAGCCTGATCAGTTGATCACTAATTTTCTTAATAGAGGTTATAACCAGAAGACTGTTCAGATGACTGTTGAGGCCAGCAGGAGGGTGAGAGCCACAAAGGTGAAACCCTGGTTCTCAGATGTTACATAGACAGCAGGCCTCCAGAGACAGGGGCACACAAGCAGATGTGCCACGTGTGGTTTTAAGGTATAGTAATAATATAGGGGGTGTATGCCAGATCATATGCACTAACTGGAAAATTGTGTTAACTGATAAACTTAGAATTAGAAATGTTATACAGACAAATCCTTTTAGTTTTAGGCGTAATAACTTGAAAGATTTATTATGTAGAGACAAAGGTATGGTAATGAAGTCTTCTATGACAATTTCCTATCAATGTATGGGTACTTTCCCATGCAGACATTGTAAGGTTTGTACTTACATTATGAGGCAAAACTTTTTTTATACACCCCAACACTAATTTAAGATATTATTTTACTCATTATGCTGACTGCCAGACTAAGAATGTTATTTATTTAGCTCAGTGCAGGTCATGTTGCTCTTCTTGTGTAGGAAAGACCAACTATTGGTTAAAAGACAGGATTTTAAAGCATTTTTCAGCAATACGTTTGGGTGATGCTGATAATGCCTTATATCAACATATAAAAAGCAATGAAGGACATGTATTCAATTTTTATGGTGTTGCAGGTAGTGAAGTTGACCACTAAGGGTGATGAAAATTTGTTTGACTCTAATGAAATCAAATGTATTATTGAGCTAAGGGCTGACAAGGTTCTTGGCTTCAATGGTATTGTACCTCTCAAACCTGCCCTAAAGAGGCCGAGAGTTCATTATTGAGATTCTGTTGGTTGTTGCTGTTTTTTAAATGGTGACCTTGTCTGATGAAGGGTTTTACCTGAAAGCTCTTACCTGTTTCTGTTGTTTAAAGAAGCTGTTCTTTTATCTATCAGCCTGGTGGGCCTTTATTTTCTATGTGAACATTAAAAAGCAGAGAAACATTATGAAGAGACCAGCACTCTGAAGAGATGGAAGATGATTTGTCAGGGGAGAAATTATCTATATGTAGAAAAAGATGTTTTTGATAACATCTAAACTGCATGTGCAAAACCACTTTTTAAGCAGTTGGCATCATAAATTTTCTTAAATAGATATTTATCTGTAATCTGGCTGCAGTTAGATGGATGATGTACAACAGTAATACAGTATGTTGGTTGTATTATTAACAACGTGAACAAAAGGAGTAAGGGTCCGAGTTGAGTGAGTGAAGGTGGAGGTACTTCGACAATGTGACCTGAGCTAAATCACGTACACTCTGCTTGTATTTGCAGAAGTGATTTGAGCTGTGTCCTGAATTTTTGGAATACATTTCTTTCTGGTTTGGTGAGAGAGATTCCTGGAACTGAGAGCTTAAAAAGGAAAAGTAGTGGTCAGTACTGTGAAACCTAGATCTTGGGGATTGAAAGAGCAATGCAGAATAGTTGTAATGTCTCAAGTTGAAGATATCTTGTCTTAGGAGTTTTGAGGTTAAAGGAGTGCGTGGTCATTTAGTAATTTGTATAGTGAACCCAAGTAACAGGTCACACTTTTGTTTCACTGGTAGCTATTTGAATTTTTCAAGGGTTGTGCAGTGATCTTCATGATATGGAGATAGTGATAAAAGGCAGATGTTATTAGAGATCTGAATTTGAGAGGAGAATAATGGCATTCTCTTAAGGGTTTTATCCCAGGACATGGATTATAGAGGAACAAAACTGAATGGCAATTTTGTCAGCTACATGCCTTTGCATACTTTGAATTCTAGAATGTGGAGAGATTGGAGAAGCAGTGAAAGGTGTGTACTGATATAGCTGTTACATGATAGCATTGCTCAAGAGATGGGAGTTTTAATAGATATAACTGGCATATAGAAGCTTAAGAGGTTAAATTGGTTCTCTCCCTTAACTTTTGTAGCATCATTAGTCATTAATTTCTTGCCTTTCTAAAGTTGTCAATTTTTTATTCATTTTTAGTGTGATTGATTTAATATGCAGGTCAAATTCCAATTGTAGATGTAAGATGATGCCCAGGAGTTTAATAGAGGATTTCTAGAACTGAATTATCTTTACATTGTATTATTTGTGAGCCATTTGTTTGCTGAAAGAGATAATTGATTTGGTTTCAGTAGAGCTCAGTATAAGTCTAGAATCATCCAGACTTGATAGGCTGTTATTGAAACTCTTATGTTTTTTTTTTTTTTTTCTTTTTGACATTCTATATAATTGAACCAGAATAGAGCACATTGTAATTATTAAGCATGAGTAATGCTAGCTTGATTGCAATAGAAATGTATGTCATATATGAAACAAGATTAAAAAAAAAACAGGACTTTGACACCTGGGGACCACCCCACAGTGATGAAGAGGAAGTAGCATTAGTTCATCTCACTGTTTGAATACATTTGTTAATAACTGTTACACCATCTTACAGTGGGACTTCCAAGGTGACTGCATACTGATCAATGGCTTAACTTCAGCTCTCCCAGTGTGAAAACTAAAACTGAGGGTCAACACCCAGTGATATGTTAAGCTTGAGTAAAATTCAGTTACTGGCTAGCAAGTACATTTTGGATGTCTGCAAAGAAGAAACTTGAGAGCCTGAAAGATAATCAGCTGGATAAGATGAAGAGAAAACACTGACTGGGAAGAATCCTGCAGCTGTTCAGCAAAAAGCAGTTCAAGCTCCAACTTTGGTACAAGACATGGCTTCCAGTAATCTAGAGGAAAAAAAGCAAGTCAAATGTGCTTAGAGCTGTGTAAAATAAAACACTGAGGGCTATATCACCTCAGATAACAAAAGGCTGGAAAAATGGAAGAACCTTTGAACAGATAGACAAACTGATACAATTGCAAAAATCAGAGGTTGAAATGAAGAAAAGGCTGGCTGTGTGTGAGACTGCTCAAAACAGATGTTTAAAAGAATTGTAGAATTAGAGGACAAAGTACACAGGGAAATATGAAATTTTCTACTGCAGCAGAGAAACTAGAAGGAACAGGCTGCAATCATTGTATGAAGGCACAAATCAGTAATTGGGTATTCTACAGGAGGAACTGTTAATTGAAAGGGGGAACACTGTGTATGCTCCAAATCAGGCCAGGAGAAAGCAGACAAGTCCGTCATTAGTAAAGATACAAACATCCAGCAGAAAGAGTTGATCCTGACAAAACTGTGACAGAAGGACAAAGTATTAAAAGTTGGAGATGGTAAAGTGTTTGTGGAAAATGATTATTCACTGTTCAAAAGGCAGAAGAGAAACAAACATATTCCAGTAATAAGCGACTGTCATGAGGCAGGTGTGAGATTCAAGCTACTATATCTAGCTGTCTTCAGAATATTTTTTCCCCTGAAGGATCAAAGTTATTTTTTGATGAAGAACAGGCTAGGGAGGAAATCCAAGTTCCTCCATCAAAAAATGAGCCATCAAGCAGAAAGGGGACTCTGCTTCTCATTCTTCAAAAAATAAAGCACACTGAGACTTTGCCAGTGAAACCGTTTCCACTGTTACAAAGGAAACTGCTTGAGAGACAGAGAAGAACACAGGAGTTGACCAGAAGAATCAGGAGTACGGTGGGTCTGAACAAAAATCAGGAGTTGGGAGATGGAGATAATCAGAAAGATGACCAGCAACATGGAAATTAGTAAATAAATGTGAGATTGCAAAGCATCCATTGCATTTGTGTATATAAGAATAAGTGGAAAGAGGGAACTTTTGTTGACTTTGTTAAACTTGAGGAACTGGAAAGCATTTGCCGTACTTCGTGTAATTAATGTTTGAATGGACTCTAAGGGGAGGGAAAGAAGAAGGAAAAAGGTAATTGCATGAAACTTTTCACACTTCTTCTTTCGGCTTTTCCCAGTTAGGGGTCACCACAGCGGATCACCTGTCCACTCTTGATTGGCAGTGGAGTTTTACAGTGTTGATTTGCAAGCCCAGCCTTCCACAGAAGGCACACACATGCACGCAGTCACACCTAGAGCCAATTTAGTGTGTCTAATCTACATACAGCATGTCTTTGGGATGTGGGAGGAAACCCACACGACCACAGGGAGGACATGCAGACTTCGCACAGAAGGCACTCCAGCTGAGGATCGAACCAGAGAACCACTTGCTGTGAGGCAGCAATGCTAACTGTTGCACCACCGTGACTGCCCTATGAAACTTTTCACACTGTAAATTGCATATTTTATAGTAAAGTATTTTTAGATCCAATATTATCTTTTTTTCATCTGATTCAACATGTGGGTTATCTGTTCTGCCTTCTACAAAAGCTTTGGATCTGAGAGCTCTTATTCCTCCCCTCTCCTGCCTAAAATTACCTCAGATCTAGTTTGCCACCTGCCTAACCAGACATGTAGACTAAGAGCTGCATTATTTTTCACAATAAGTTAAACTGTTTTTTCTCCCTTTTTTGTATTTTTGATTATAGTAGTGCTAGCTTCTTTGTAATAGTTAATACTAGATTAATGTGGCTTTTCATTTTCTGCTCTGTGTGTGTGTGTGTGTGTGTGTGTGTGTGTGTGTGGTCTTGGAATTAACATTAGGATAGTTAGATAGCTACATTTAGATATCTTGTTTGAAATTATATATATTTTTTACATTTTCATCTTCTAATGTCGGAAAAGTAAACAGACTTCAAGAATTGCTCCTCCTATGGGCATAAAATACTGCATCAAGATCCAGACCCGCAGTGTGTTTACTGTTTGGGGCATTCCCAGTTACAGGATTCTTGCTCAGTATGTGCTGCATTCAATACTGGAGCCCTCCAAGGGAGACAGGAGAAATTCATTTTAAAGGGGCTTCTTCCCCCACAGACAGGGTCCAAAATTGTCTTCAAACCCAAAGGCATCCTACCCTCTACTTCCCCTTTCTCTGACAGGAAAGGAAAAGATCAAAAGAGAAGGAGAGAGAAAAGGATAGAGACAAGTCTAAAGTAAAGAGACCCAAAGACCACTCAGACAAGTCTACAAAAAAGGTCTCCAGACCCCATAGCTATTTCACTGTAGTGCTTAAGGTTTCAAGGCAGTTGGATCCTACTGTCTAGGATCCAGACTACCCTCTCCAAAAACTTCATTTTCTGCTAGGCCATCAGCCCTAGTCTTCACTCACCTATCTTACAGAAAATATCATTGAGGCTTGCTTCATTAGTCTCATCCTTGAGATCTGGTGGATCTACTAGGAGTCTCACCAAATTTGACAACTAAATGATGAAGTTTTTGCTGACTCAGATTCAGCTGTGAGTCCTCCCAGTGCCATCCCCAAGGAAAGGACCAGGATCAGCCCCTTACACCCTGACTATACTGCTTCCCATGCCATCTCTATTTTTGGAGGTGGTGCATGTTGCCTCCAGCCTACCCACAGTACCAGCTTTGGATTCGATAGACTTGGAGACATTGGCTTCAGCTTTGGAGTCAATGGCCCTGGAGACATTGGCTTTGACATCTTCCCTCACTCGACTCTGGTCAAGCGGAGTCCCAAAGCTAGAATGTCTGGGTCAGAATGCCAACAGTGGAGGTAACCCTGTGGCTGTCATAACTGTCCCTCCTGCTCAGAGCTTTAGCACTAGACAGCTTGGTTCTAAGGTCCTCCTGAGAGCCTTCAGCACTTGGAGTTGAGAGGGCTACTGATTCTGCTTACTTAGCTGTTTTTTCCTCAAGTCTATTGGTTGAGTCAGCTTTCCAAGGCCATGGAGACGGCCTTAGCTTGAACAAGATGACTGATACATGCTCAAAGTTCAGATACAACCAAACACCTCTGAAGACTATTTTTCTGATTGCTATTACATCTGCAAAATGAGTGTCAGAAGTACAGGCACATTGGTGCAAATCTCCTTTTCTAAAGACAGTTTGTCATTGAGAACAAAACCCTTCCATTCTTCCAAAAGTAGCTTCAGAGTCTAGCTTGAACCAGCAGATTGATTTTCCAGTTTTCTTCCCAATCTTTTCCATTAAAATTGAATATTCACTACACACCTTAGATGTGCACAGATAACTCGCATCCTATCTTCAGCATACTAAGAATATCAGATCAACTGTTTATATCCTTCTGCAAGAAAAAGTTGGGATAATCGTTATCTAAGGTAACCCTCTCAGAATGGTTTATAGACTGCATTTCATTTGTCTAAGATTCATGAGGTATGACTTTACAATCACAGCCTAAGGCATATTCTGCCAGAGCAATGGCAACTTCAATGGCATTTGCAAAAAGAGTGCCTATCAGTGACATGCACTGCAGAAACTTGTTCCTCAACTCATACCTTTGTATCTCACTACATGTTAGATGTGCAGTCCAGAATTCACACATCCTTTGGTTCTGCCATACTTAGGAATATTATTCCTTGAGACCACCCAGGTCCCTGAGTAGCTTGAGGATTTGTCCCACATGTTGAATCAGAAAAAAGACATTGGATACAAAATTTATGCACTCACCATAACAATAGATCTGTGTTGTCATCTGGTTCAACTCCTCTCCCTCCTTCCCCCTTACCAAATTGTCATTGCTGGTGGGTGGAGCATAGATGGCTAACTGAGCAGTGAATTTTGATCGCTCCATAAACTATAATAATATAGGAAAATTTTATTATTTTCAAATTTAAAACATCAGAAATCTGTAGATAAACTAAACTACATAAATATCAATTTTGGTGGAGATATACAAAAAATTTCCTGTCAAGTAACTTGGAGATGTATTGAGTCACTGAGTATGAACAACTCAAGGAATTCTAATCCAGATGCTGCTTTAAAAAAAGAACTGCAATTGATATCTACCTTACAGGAACTATCTTTGAAGATGAATGGCTTTAAAAATGACTAAGAAAAGCTCAAATTAAATTCTCAAGAACAAACTGATACTCTTAAGGAACTATTACAGCAACACCATACAAAAATAGCAAATATAGAGACTTCTCTAAATGATATTGAAGGGAGACTCAAAGAGGAAGAATTCCAAAAATAATTTCTGCTTAAACAGAATACATGGTTGCTTAACAAAATAGATGACTTGGAAAACAGGGAAATGAGAAACAACATAAGGATCCTTGGTCAACCTGAAAACACTGAAGGAGAAGACATTATTTCATTTTTAACAACCTGGATTCCTGAATTTTTAGACTTGAAAGAGGGACTTTCATTTGGGATTGAAAGGGCACATAGAGCACTGAGGAAACCTGCTTCTAACACAACAAATACTCCACCTAGATCCATAGTTATAAAATTTCTTTCATTTCTGGACAAGGAACTAATATTAAAATCTGCTTGGAGAAAATCACCCTTAAAATACAATCAAAGCCTGATAAGGTTGACAATGATTATTTTTCCAGAATACTAGAACAAAGGAAAAAAGTCTGGCCAGTAATAAAATTGTTGAAACAAAACATTAAAGCACAGCTGGCCTTTCCAGCCAAGATAAAAATACTTTTTTGCCAATGAGATGAGAGCCTGTAATGACTTAGAAGAAGCTACTATATTCATCAAAAACAACATAGTGTCTATCCCAGAAGAAATGGAATGGATGGCCACTACTCTTAAAAGAATAAAAGAAACACATCCTTGGACTGATGCTAGAAAGGAGAAACAAACAAAAAAAAAACGAATTCCAAGATAGCTGTCCTAATAAAATAACTCTTACAACTACATCTCTCAAAGTATCAACAGATATGGTACATCACTTAACTGTTTTTATTTAAAAAAAAAAGGAGGGATTCTTAACTGAGAAACAGTAATGATTTATTTAGAATGTTCAAAATGTCCAATAATTCTTCACAAACAAAGGTAGTTCAAGATGGGTTACTATTTACATTATATATGTCAAACAAAGCAACATGTAATACAAACATAGAAGTTTCTATCCCCCTACTTGAACTCAATGAATTCTTATCTTGTTCATTTTTCATTGATTTTACTTATAATAATTTAAGTAATTAACTAATTCAACAAGGTGCCATTCATCAGACGTCAGACTCAAATGTAACAAATTAACATCATATATAATAGCAGTAACAGTAGAGTGTTTTGAAAAAAAATGCTGTTATGGAGACTAATGCCTTCTTCAGTTAAAGTATGATTTAGAAATGTCATGCATATCCTGGTTAAAAAAATAGTAGCAAGCTCTTAGTACAAATGTCATCATTATTCTGTCTAAATATAGTTAATATCAGTTATGGCAGATATCACAGCTACAAGTCCTGTTTAACAATCCTGATATGGTGTGCTTGGATGCAGCTGTGTCTGACAGCTAGTGCAAATGTCATTATTATTCTGTCTAAACATAGTTAATATCAATTATGGCATGCATCATAGCTTTGAGGGCTGTTTGATCAATCCTGATATGGTGTGAGTGGATGTAACTGTGTCTGGCAGCTAGTCCAGGTGTCATTATTGTTCTGTGTAGGCATGGTCGATTTTGGCAGGTGTCATAGCTTCAGGTGCTGTTTGATTGAGCATGACATGGTGTATGTGGATGCGGCTGCGTCTGGCAGCTGTTGTGTGTTGCCATTTTCGTCTCTGGGAAGCTGTGGGTTGCGGCTTGTGATCGGGGTTTACTCATGCTTGTCTTGGGAAGAGACATATAGTGTTTTGGCCTGGATCTGGGGGAAGGGGGTGGATGGAGCTGTGATTTCTGATATTTTGGCAGAGAATGGTTTGTACGTCTGCTGTGTGAGAGGTGGTAGGTGGAGGAGTGTGTTGTCTCTTGTTGTGGCAGCTTGTTGGGAGGTTTTTTTTTTTTTTTGGTCTGTTTGCTCTCTGTTCTTTTTCTGGCTACTGCCTTACTGAAAGGGAGGGAATTTAGGCTTGAAGTTGCAGTGAAGTGAAACTTTGCTTCAGGTGCATCATGAGCCTCTGGTATACAGTACACAGACACATTAACAGAAACAGATACTCCCAGGTTCCTATGGTAATAGAGACAGAGTGACAATAATGCTTAACAGCTCTGAGAAGCCTCTGAGATGATTTCCAGCAATGACATATTTATTTTTTAAAAATATATATATATAATAAAAGGGCTGTTTTAAACCACATGTACACATATTGATGGTTAGCTCATTAAGTTGATTTTTGATTAAAAAAAAAAAAACATAGTTATGTAATGTATGATTTTAGTAAATCTAGCCAAAATATATAATCGTCATATAAGATGAAGCAGTCTGCTGAATTTAGAGATTAAAGACAGGATTTAATAACATGGGATTGTGTATAATAACACTACTGTCTTCATTTGTCATAAATGACATTCACTACATTGAACAACAAGGGGAAGCATGATGATGTTCTTATATAAGTAAATATGCATGTCATGTAATTGCTTTAACTTGAATTGTAGTTTTTGTAACCTATCTTGACCATATATAATACTTAAGAAGTTACCAAGGTGACTAATGTTTTGTACATGACATCAAATTGACAAAGTTGTTCAAGAGAAACAATAGAAGCCTGAAGTTGAAATGTCACAGAATATAACAATCATATTCTGAACAAATAGTATTACATTGACAATAGACAGTTTAATAACATAGGCTTGAGTATAATAACACTACTGTTTTAACTTGTCAACTATATTGAACATCAAGGGGAAGCATGATGATTTTCTCATATACATAAATGTGCATAACACGTCATATAATTGCTTTAACTTGAATTGTGGTTTTGTAACACATCCAGCCCATACATTATACTTAAGCTGTTACCAAGGTAATTAACATTTTATACATGATATCAAACTGACAAAAGTTGTTCAAGGGAAACAATAGAAGCCTGAACTAGGAATGTCACAGAATGTAATAATCACATTCTGAACAAATAGTGTTAAATTAACAATAATCACTCAGTTTAACCTTTGCTAATGTTGCCATGAAATCTAAAAACTTTCAGTATATGCCATAAAATGGCAATTTATGAATATTGAAAGGGAACTTGTAATCATTAATCACAATAAGTGAATTTGTTTTTAACCTATAATTTCACTAATTTTTAATAAGAAATGACATATGAAAATCCTTATGTGTAGGAAATGAGGGGAAGGGGGATGCACTGATAATTAAATTTCATCAATGTTTACATAAAACAAACTTGATGCTTTGAGTAAGTTAGCAGCAATGTGATTACTTAAATGCTGGTAAACAATGAAATATAACTTCTGATATATCCAGTAAAATACATTGTATTATAAACATTAGGTATAAATATTATTACCATCTACTTATATTAAGTAATAAGTTTTGAAAGACTTCATCAATAAGGGTGAATATGTTAAATAACTTGTGTGCTATAATTTTTTACTGAGGTTTTATATATGATACATCCTACTTTACTATGATTGAATTGCTTGTCATCTATCTTTCATGTAAATATTAATTGCTTATACAATAAGTAGACATTTATATTGCAGTAGAATTCTGTCTAATCTACAATAGTACTATATCTGTTCAAAATAATATAAATATTGCTTATTCCTATTACAATATTCTCCATATGAAAATTCAGTTATGGAGCTCAGATGTTCTGGATTGTCAAGGTATGAATGATGATCTAATGGACTTAGGTTTATTCATCAGATAAGGAGTGATTTTCATTGCATGGCTAGTACAAATCTTAGTTTTGTTAACATTTATTAATTTAAATGTATTTCACAAAAACATTTTTAGTATGCCTGACCAAAACATTACTTTATTGGTAAACACTCAAAGTATAAAACTGATCGTTTCCTTTAAAAGCTCAAAATATACTTTATAGTTATCAGAGGAAAATGTTTTAGTCACAATAAAACAAAAAATACATAGTCTAAATAACCTAAGATGGATTTAACTTTATTATCTTTAAATACCAATGACCTAAACAATCCTAGCAAGAGATTAAATCTACTGAAATATTTAAAAGTGAACAAAGCACAAATTGTCTTCCTTCAGGAAACTCATTTCAAAACAAATGACAATTACAAACGGAATCCTAAGGAATATATGATATTGGCACAATCCACTTATAAGACAAAGACAAAAGGGGTAACAATTTTATGGAAAACAAATGTGATTAATCCAGAAATAATTTATAAGTATGAAGATAAACAACACCTTATGGCATTAGTAATAGTTAAATATAAAACAAAATATGGACCCTAGCCAATGCACTGGATCAGGAACTGTTGAAATACACTTGGATTTCATTTCAAATAATTAGAAAGGCAACTTAATATTAGGAGGAGATTTTAACTGTATGTTTGATATCTCTAAAAATACAAATAAAAGGCCCTCTGTGTACATCTGCTGTATCAAAAGCTTTAAACAAGTTAGTAGAATACCCAAAATCCACACAACAAAAAGAAAGAAATAACTACTGAATAACAGCTCTACTTTTCACCATACGCAATTTAATGCCACAAGAAAATTCTCTTAGTGCCTCGGCCACAAACAGCCTTTACAGAGTAAAAACTTTTCATACTAAAAATCACTCATTTTATACTTCTACTTAATTCCATCATCTTCAATTAACCAATTACATACAAATTGTTAAAATTCAATTCACATTGTGTTTGAAATAAAAACACCTTTAAATAAAACGTTGCCAATTGCATTCCTTATTTAACCCATTGGGTTGCAAAGTATTATATTTTATTATAAAAATAGATTCCTTTCTCCTTAATACATATTTCAACATCTCCACATTTCCATACTGATTTTGCACTTGTTCCAAAACAGTTACTTTCATGCTTTCCACTTCTCCCGTATGTACCCTATTGAAATGATCTGCTACAGGACTAGTAACCTTATTATTTCTAACATCTCTAACATGTTCCTTTATTCTTTCTCCCAGGCTTCTTTTAGTTTCCCCTATATAATATTTATTACATGAACAACTTATGGCATAAATTACCCCCTTACTTAAACAGGCATACATACCTAAAGTGTCAAATTTCTTCCCTTTTATTTTATCCACTCTAGTAGTAATATACTGACAAATGGAACACTTTCCACAAGGGAAAGTTCGTATTACTGTCAGATTACTTAAAATTTTGTCTCTCAGTTTAAAATATTTACTATGAACCGAGAAATCTTTCAAATTACGTCCCCTCTGATAAGAAATTCTTAATTCAATTTGAGACAATGAGGGGACCTCTCTTTTTACCTGTTTCCAATACCCTTTAACTAATTCATTAAATCTATCTAAAAAAGGGTATATTTGGAGACAAAAAACATAAAGTTATTAGTGATAACTTCTTTATTATTGTTTACTTTAATTTGCTTTCTGCTCAATTCTGGAACCCCAGTTACTCTACTTTCATAAATTCTGGAATAACTTTTATACACTTCTTCTAGGCTACAACCCCTATTTATAAACAAAGTGGCAACTTTTCTAGCCTCATACCATGCCTCATTACAAGCACTACACAATCTTTTTATTCTTAACATTTCTCCAAAAGGGATAGATTCCAATGTATGACTGGGATGGCAGCTGCTAGCATGCAACACCCAATTAATTTGATCAAATTTCCTATGTATTGCGGTATGAATTTTTGTTCTTACCATTCCTTTTAATGCAATATCTAAGAAATTTACTTCTGAACCTATTTGGATTCCATCAAATTTAATCTCATATTTATTAGCATTAAGATATTCTATAAACGTAGATATATGATTATCTCCCCCTTTACAAATAAAAACCAAATCATCGATAAATCGGAAGTATTTTATTACGTGTTTCCTAAAAAATACACTCCTATAGATATGTACATTTTCAACTAGCCCCATGAACAAATTGGCATACACTGGGGCAAACGCCGCCCCCATTGCTGTTCCCTTTTTCTGTCTGTATAAGCTACCATTAAACTCAGAAATATTATTCACATGACAGAAGTGTATCAATTCCTTTATATAATATGTTCTTGGGCTGTCCCCTAAAAAATGCTGTATTGCTTCCAAACCATAACTATGTTATATATTAGTATACAAACTCACTACATCAGCTGTTATAAAGTACATATCTTCTGTCCATATTATGCTTTCTATTTTTTTCAAAAAATCAAAAGAATCTTTTATATAGGAAGGCAGCTTTAATACTTCCTTTAACAACAATTCATGTAAAAAACAGCTTAGGTTATGAGTAAAATAACTTATCGCTGACACTATTGGACGCCCGGGAGGTTGCATTAAGCTCTTATGAATTTTAGGAACACAGAAAAACTTCGCTACTGTGTTCTCCTTTATTGTTAACTTATTTGTAACATCATTAGCTGTGAAATAATGCAACCTCACTCCCTTCTTTAACAGTGTTTGTAACTCATGTTGTGCCCGAATCAAACAAACTTCATCCACTTTGCTGTAAACCATTTCATCATTTAGATGTTGCATACACATCTTAAAATAATGTATAGAATTCATTACTACCAGCTTTCCCCCCTTATCTGATGGTTTAAATATTATATCATCATTCATGCTCATTTGTTTCAATTTCATCCACTCCCTTTTAGTTAAATTATAATTTTCCTCATACCCTCAAAATCACTGAATTCTTTCTCTATTATTAAATTGAAGGCATTATAAAAGTGCTGTATATGAACATTTTTGCATGGAGGCATAAAAGTGCTTCTTGTTTTTATCATAGTCGTATCAAACAAACTATATGCATTACTCTAAGTTTCAGACTCACAAGAAAAAAAGTTTTCACTATCTTCTGAGTCAGTCTCCGTAATTGACACAGTTGCATTTTTGCCCCCATTGTTGTAAAAATAATCTTTTAGGTACATTTTATGTACTAAACTAAAAATTTCACCTTTCATTTCATACATTCGTGGCAGAACCGTCGGTATAAATTTTAAACCTTTATATAAAACTGACAGTTCTGTTTCATCAAAAACATAATCCGATAAGTTAACAACATATTCTAAAGTACTGACATTGTCTACCTGTTTAGTTAGTTGGTAGAAAAATTTCATCTTGTAGATACTTTCAAATTTAAAGAAGATAAATCTTTGTTGTTTTCCCATCAAGATCACAGATTTGGTACCCAAACTAGAATAGATAAACTATTTGCTGCCCATGACTTGCATCCTAAAATCATTAATTTCTCAATCACTCCAAGCCCCTTTTCAGACCACAATTCATTGATACTAAAACTTTAAAATGGGTACAAACCATTAATCTTTAATTCCAGAATTCCAGCATATATAACAAAATTAAAGAGTTCAAAGCTTGGTTATCTGAATTACAGTTCTTCTTAGATATTAATTATACCACAGAGATAAATAAAATAATGATATGGGACTCATTAAAAGCTTACATATATGATAAAACCCTAACTTGGTATAAAAAAAATCAGAGAATGGGATTCTGACTTATTAGATCCACAATCCAAACTTTTGTCAGTAAAAGCAATTAAATCTAGATGAAAAATGTTCTAATATAGAAAAATACCAGAAAAATTAAAACTAGATCTGCAAGCACTCATATCCTACAAAGAAATTACAGATACAATAAAAGTGGGTAAAAATAATAAAGCTCCAGGTATAGATGGCATAATTATGGAAATATATAAACTTTTTTCCTTCAAATATACTATCCCTCTTCCATAAAACTCTATTAGAAATTCAGTCACAAGCTTTAATACCACCCTGTTGGAGATATTCCTTAATCACACCAATCCTAAGGGGAAACAAATCCTCAAACCTCTGTACCTCATATAGACCTATATCATTATTAAATAATGACTATAAGATATTCATGACAATTTTAACTAACAGAATGAAAATACCACTATCCAAAACAATAGCTAATGATCAAACTGGATTTTTATATCATAGACACACACAACAATATTAAAAGGATAATTTCTCTTATAGATTATATTAATAAAGAAACACTCATAATTGGCTTAGATATAGAGAACACCTTTGATTCCCTAAATTAGGACAAAATCTGGTGTTATTTGAATTTCCTCCTTCCTTTGTTCATCTACTAAAGAATATATATACAAATAATTTAGCGTATGTTAAGCTAGGTCCTTTCACCTCTGAATCTATATATATAACAAAGGGTACTAAACAAGAATGTTCCATGTCACCAATTCTATTTGCTTTGGCCATTGAAATATTGGCAGATTCAATACGTAACAATACAAAAATCAAAGGAGTAGATGTTTATGAACAATACAATTCTAAAGTAATGCTCTTTGCTGATGACATATTATTAACATTATCCAATACAAGAGAGACATTACAAGAATTATATATTTTAATTGATACATTTTACAGGATTTCAGGACTCCATTTCAATAAATCAAAATCAAATTTTTTATTTTTAAATAAAAAAATTGCAGACGAAGGGGAAATCACATTATAGGGAAACAAGAATCTACCTTAAAATATCTAGGAATTGAGTTATGCAAGGATAATGAATTAGCCTTAAAAAACTACAATAATATCAATACAATTAAAATCTCTGTGGAAAAGTGGAATAACATAATATTAATATTTGAAGATAAACTAGAGTTAATAAAAATGGTTTTACTACTCAAGATTCTATATATAGCTTTGGCAATACAACTGTTACCAGAAAGGAATATACTCAAAGAAATAAACTCATGCCTAATAAAATTTTTATGGTTTCCCAAAAGAAACATAATAGCTTTAATGCATATCAGACCATGGAAACATGGGAGGATTAAACTTTCCTGATACAGAAACATATATAAAAGCATCAATATCTAAAACAATCTCAGACTGGATAAATCCAAATTATTCTGCAAATTGGAAAGAATTACTAATTGTAATATCAATAAATGAATTTGATTTACAAAAAAAATTCAAACGGATAAAAACAATTTGCCATGGCACATATGTATTAGTATGCAATGTAACATAATTAAGCCCACTATAACTTATATGCTTAATTATTTCATTGACTCATTTAGGAAAAGATTAATGCAAATATAGATTTAAAAATCTGGTTTGATCTTTTAACACCATTCATAGTTACAAAGAGCTATCTAAATAAAATATACAGAGAAAATATACAGATAAATAATTAATTCCTGGGAACAGAAAGGATTTGTTTGTTGGTTTCAATGTATCAAAAAACTAAACATTCTGGATATGCAAACAATAGAAACAACATACAAAATTCCACAACAAGACTGGCTAACTATGCAAAGCATTCTGACATATTCATAACATTTATGCAGAATAACTAGTAATTCTTCATTTAAAGAAATACCTAAACTTACAAAATACCTATATGAAATCATATATAATGATTATGACAAGCGAAATAGTATTTCGAAATTTTACAAGATATTGATAAATTCTAAAACACCCAAATCCTCATATTGGAATTATATAACTAAAGGGCACTCATTACAGCTAACTGAAGAAATTAAATCAAATATTTTATTATCTGTAAAACATACATCCTTTACACAATACTAGAAAGTTTTTAATTGTAAATGCTTGCACAGAGCATTCTTAACTCTAGATAGAATTACTAAAATTATTTTTTCTACAAAGGGAATATGTTGGAGGTGTGAGCAAATACACAATGCAGATTGGAATCACATTTTTTTCGACTGTGTTAAAATTAAGCCATTTTGGAATGGTATTAAAAACTTTTTACAAGCTTTATTTAATGAATCATTTAACTTATCTAAAGCTCTAGTATTATTAAATGTGTATGAAGGTCCTCATTTGAATGAGTCAAGTATGTATCTAATTTGGGGAATACTTGCAATCTCAAGGAAGTGTATAACAAGAAGATGGTATACAAATAAAATACTGACTTTGGAAGACTTCTACAGCCTACTGAAGACCACAGCATTGTTGGAAATTAAAATTAAAGAATTAAGGATTCATCCTAAGCCATTTATTAACAAACCATGGAAAAACGTCTTATCATTAATTGACACTTTACAATAACTGAACAAATACACTCTGATAACTGGATTGTTATACCTGTAAAGTAATTGTATATATTGAGCTCTGTTATAGTGTCAGACTGATGTAAATAGTGCACATGGTTATTTAAGATGTTATATACAAATACTATGGAATTTATTCAACTGTATTTGAAAAATAAAAATTTTTTTGAGAAAAAAAATTGTTATTTATAGGGATCAGCCAGACCTCCATTGGACCCTGTCTGATGCCATTATATCTCTTACACTACATAGTATTTATTGTATTTTCCTCCTTGTCCTTTTCTACAGAGTGAGACATATTTTGTTCAGTCAGCAAACTCGATCTGAGTTAAATAAGGCAGGAAAGAGGATTTGTGAGTTGGGGAGGAGTCAGAGCTTTCAGATTCAAAGCTTTGGTATAAGGCGCTGAGGTCAGATCTGACCTGATCCAACAACCCACATGTTGAACCACATGAAAAGAAGACAACATTGATCTATGTTGTTGTGGTTAAATACATACATTTCATTTCTTTTATGTAATAGTTATTAAGCAAATGCCTTTTTTCTTCTGTATTAAGAAATGTAAGCAAAAAGAGAAGAAAAGCTAGACAAAGGCATGCTTAAGTTAATAGGCTGTAATCTTGTATTACTGAGGTAGGGGGTCAGGGGGAGTACACAGATCATAATATGTGTAGAGTTGATATGTTTTCCCTTATTTTTGCATAGGTGAATTTCTGAATTAAGACCCTTGGCATAAACTAATAAATTTTATGTGGAAACAAGTAAATATGGAAATACAGACTATAATGAAATGTTTTATTTAAGCAATAAATGTTTCCATTTGTTTATCAGACTTCAACAGGGCTACATTTTTCTTTTTTCTCTTAAATTTTCATGGAGGCAAGCTGCTAATAAGGTGGTAAAAGAGAGAACACCTTTTTAAGTCTAAAAGTATGCAAGTAGTTTTCACATCTGGGGGGGGGTAAAAATTAAAAAAAAAACAGGCACCAGTAAGTATAATAGAAACACAGGCAATAACATGCATCTTAGTGTGAATAACCTCAATTTCAGGTTAATTAATGCCTGTGTTAGCAGCTGTCTGGCATAAATTCTCCTGTTAGGAGGGTTAAACTTCATTATTTGAAGATGTACATAGTTATTTGGGTTTGTTTTAAGTTTACAGTTTTTTGTTTAAGGGTTTCTATTAAAACAAAAAAGTCTTGTAAAATGTATCTTAGGTTCCAATGTGTATAATAAGAAAAAAAACTGTATAGGGGATTAACCTGCCAAACATTAATGGGTGCATGTATCATAAAAGCTGAAAATAGACATTTAAAAAGCTTCCATATCTAATGGTGGGAATAATGATTTCTTACTTTCCATATTATCTTGAAATGTAAACTGTCTGAGAGGTTTAAACAAAAGGGAAAGAATATGTAAATTATATTAACAAATGCAGAGTGTAAATAGTGCTACAGGAGGCACATTTGGAAAAAACTGAGAATCTGAATTTGATTAAAAAAAGGATTTTATGATGAATATTCTGCAGAATTTCATGTACAAAGGAAGCAAGGGGTAATTGTATTAATTGCTAGAGGAGTTCCAGTAGTGGTAAAAGAGTGAAAAAAGCTAACAGTAGATTTGTGTTTGTAAGGGGCCCACTGGCAAGGGATGAGGATTATGCTGGCAGATATATTCCACCTAAAACTGCTATTTTTTTCATCTTAAAAAAATGGGAGTGAAAATCAGCTTTCAGCAGGGAATATTACTTATAGGTGTGAATTGAAATTTGATTTGTAACTATGAGGATGTATCTGGGGGCCTAGAAGGGAAATTTTAACAAATGAAGGTAGAATTCTGAAGAAATTTATGAAAATACTGTGTAGGAAAGAAGTGAATTTAGTAATAGGAACTCAAGAGAGAATTTACGTAGTATTCCCCAAGGTACAGTAACTGGGCTAGACTTGACAGAAACTATGCTTCACAGGAACATGAACGTTTAAGTGAGAATGTTGACAAACATTAACGTTTACGTGAGAATGTTGACAAACATCCAATAACTATTTCAGATCATGTGCCAATAATAAAGATAAAAATGCAGGGTAATGAAGTAAAGGTGAGACAATGGTGCTTTCCCACCTACCAGTTAAAAAGAGAGGAATTTAGGGAATGAGTAGTGGAAATTATTTGGGCATTATTAAGGAAGAAAGAAAGTACTCCACAAGTGAGTGGGAGAAAATGAAACTGGAGTTTAAAAATAAAGTAGAAATAAAAGAAAAAGAGATCTGGTTAAGAAGTAGTAAGAATTATTTAGAGGACCTGACAAAAGTTTAAGTATTACAGAAGAAGGGGAATCCCACAGAACAAGAGATTTGATATTGCAGAATGCTAAAGAGAAAACAAAGGCGTACCTGGATAATTTGCATGAGTTTAGAAAGATTGGTGTTAAACATTTGTTTGATAATTCCAGAGCACAAACATTTTTGGCATGATAACTTGGACATCAGAGAGTTGAAAGGATTGTTGCCAAACTTAAGGAGTCTTAAGAAAAATAACCAGATACTGTTGAGGTATTAAAGATAGTTTGGAGATTTAATCAATTTTTATAAAGCAGAGTGAGGAAATCAAAAGAAAGCACAGATGGAAATATTCATGGAAGACTTAAATATGCCAAGATTAGAGGTAGATTATGTTCAACAGCTAACAGGTATGATAGAAAATTAGATAAAAATATGAAGTGTAACCAATCTGCAGGAAAGTTTGGAAGCTAGGAGGGAAAAAATGATAAAGATCTTGAAGGTTTTGTTTAACAGTATTTTTAAAAGGCGGGGAGGTACCAAAATCCTAGAGTAATGCTGTGGTGGCTGTAATACTTAATGACCAATCTGATCCATCTTCTTACAGGCCCATTGCAATTTTAAACCATGAATCTGATGTCCTTTTCATTCTTCCTCAACGTATGGTTTATGGCTGCTACTCGGTTGCATATCACAGACTTATGGATCCAACTCTTCAGCTCTTCCCTCTACTCATAATGCCACAGCCAGCCTACAATACCTCAGATCTCATTTGCTGCCATCTCGCACAGATGTAGATCCTCTCTCAGGAGCTTTTTTTCAATTATTACAATTTTTTTGTGAGTAGCTATTACTAGAGAAAACTTGTATTCTATTTTTTCCTGTTTCCCTCCCTGTCCTATCGACAAGTTTTTCTTATGTTAGGTCTATCATTCTTTATTACCTTTTGGTAGTTTTGGTAGTCTCTTTGCATGCCATTGTTGGTACCAGTCTTTACTTCTGCTCCTACCTTTTCCTGTGCTTTACAGGGTACTCTTCCTACCACTGCTTGTGGTTTTACTGATCAAAAAATGTGTTATCTTCTTTCTTTTCCCACTTGTATATTGTTAGTTATGGCTGAGAAACCAACCAGCCTTAAAAATGCACTTCCTGTGTGCACAAAATTCCAAATTCTGATGCCCACAGGGACTGCATTTATTGGCTAGGAACAGTGCACCTGAATACTGATTGCCCTATTTGTGCTGCATTTAACTCTAGAGCAATTTCTGATAGACAAAATAATTGGCCCTTATTGCTGCTTCCATTTTCATCATCTTCATCATGGGCTCAAACACCCAGTAAACATTCTAAAACTTCTTCTGAGTCTCAAAAGAGATTCCCTACTCAATCTCTGAAGACCTGTACTTCCACTATGGCTTTGTCGGACCCCCCTAAGAAGATGAGAAGAACTTCAAATCTGAAAAGAATACCATTGGATCCTTAATCCTCAGATCTGATTATCATACTGGTAAAATCTCCCAAGCAGCACACAGATCCAATGGTTACTTGTCAAAGTCTCCTCAAACTCACTCACCCTTGTTCACAGTTGACCCAGTATCTCCTCAACTTCATTCCCCATTTCTACAAATGACACCCAGAAGAGAATCAAGATTACAGTCCACTGCATCATCTGTTAGATCCAGAAGTCTTTCCAAAGCCGATGTGGATAGGATGATGAGGAAATTCCTCAGAGTTAGATTGTGATTATTCCATCTACATCTCCCATTGGATCCATGAGCTTTCACTCCTCTTCTCATGTAGTGATTTATCTTCTTCCAGTCCATCCCATGACTTCAGAGCCATCAGATCTGAGAACCCCATGAGGGTTGGTGTTGGATCTGAAGATGACTAGGTCTTCAACCCTAAGTTTCCCTGACTGGTACTGCTCCTATTCCCTTAGATCAGGATGAGCCTCAGAGCCAAAGCATCAATGTCAGATCTGGGGCACCAGAATCTACTCCAGTGTTGTGGAAGTAATCCTTGACCCTTGGAGATTTGCCACTAGATAGCTCAGGTCTCGCTCCCTCCTCAAGGCATGGATACAAGGTCTGATCAGCATATTTTAAGTGAAATCTACAAGAGTTCTTGCATGTGCAGTGGCTTTTAGTTGGAAACAAGGAATCTGGAGGTGCAAACAATGAATCGTGAAATATATGAATAGTGTGTTCTGAGATAAATGTACTGAAATCTACAAGGTACAGTTATCTTTTAAATGGAAAGTGGCAAACAGTTTGGTGGAAATCAATGAGTTTTGAAAGCTTGGGAAGTGAGTAATTGTGCAAGTAGTTGCATCCTTGTAGCCTAAGTACTTTAATGCATTAAATATTGCAGTGTATAATTTAGTTTATTTATGCAACGATAGCCAATGCACTTTTTTTAAGGCTAATTTTTAAAGTTTACTGAAGGGATGTAAGTTGCTTTTCATATCTGGGGAGAAGATCAAAGAAAAGGACAGATAATCTGTGCAAGTAAGAACACAAGCTGTAATGTGCTTTAGCATGGTTAACCCTAATTTTAGAACAGTTAAGAACTGTGGGTGCTGCAATTATTTTGGGAGAAATGCTCTTATTTAGAGGGGCACACTTCATTTTTGGAAAGTGTATGTAGTTTTGTATGACTGCTGTGAGTTAAAATGGGTTAGGGGTTTGGAAATTTATTTAGTTTCGTTTCTTGATTATACTGTAGTGAATATTCTGGGAAATGTGACATGGGTTTAAACAGATATGAGAAGAAACTACTACAGTACAAGACCAGCCTGCCAAACAGTGTATGCATGTAAGCTTCAAGTTGAAAATATATATTCAAAAAAAACTGTCACGTATGTAGAAGTGGTAGCTTTTTATTAGAATGGCTGCCTTGTCAATATTAACATGGTATATAACTGCCCTCACAAGTGCAGACAAAAAAGTATAGTACTATATTATATTAAGAAGTGTAGAATGCAAATAGCAATGTTACAGGAGTAAAAGTAGAAAAGAGCATGTGAATTTGGTAAATTATTTTTTGATGGACATTAAGCATAATATTAGAAACAAAGGAAATGAAATTACTAATACTGCCTGTAAGTAGGGTCCAGTAGTGATATAAGAGACAAAAATGTTAATGTTATGGACCCTAGAAGAATTTGGGGAGAAATAAGCTTTCAGGTGGGAGTATTATTTATGGGTGGGGTCTGGAACCTGATTTACAGTAGTGAGGAGGTAGCAGGGGACCAAGAAAGGAATTTTAACAAAAGGGGTAGATTCCTGAGGAAGTGTATGAAAAATGTGAATTCAACAGCAGGAACTCAGAATTTACATTTTTTACCAAGAAAAATAACTGGAATAGACTGGATAAAAAATATTTCTCAGGGGCATGTTTATAAATTGAAAGCTCTGAGACTCATCCAATAACTATGTCAAGTCATGCACCAATAAAGATGCATGACAATGATATAAAATGACAGTAGTGTTGTCTTACTTGCATGTTAAAAAAGATGATTTTAAGGACTGCATAGTGGGTATGATTTGAGAGTTATTACTTCAGAAGAGAAAGCTAGTGCATGGGATAAAAATGAAGTTTAATAAGATAGAAACAAAGAGAATGCAGTATGGGAAAGTAATAAGAATTATTTTGAGGAATTGACAAAGGTTAAAGTATTGCAGAGGGGTAATCTCACAAAATGTGAAGAGGAGCAATGGCAGAATGGTAAAGGAAAATAAAGGAGTGTTTGGGAAGTATGCATTTGTTTAAAAAGGTTGCTGGTAAACAGCTATGTTTGATAACTCAATAATGCAAAAACATTTAGCGTAATCAGTAGGCAACATAAAGCAGGAGTTGTAGCCAAACATTGGAAGCCTATGACAATTTAAAAAAAAGTTTTTACAGAGGTATTTCAAGATATTTTAAAAATGATCTGAACATTTGTATGAAGTATGAAGTAGAGGAGTGGGGAAAGCAAAAAAAAAATGGCACAGAAGGAAATCTTAATTATGTCAACATTAGAGGCAGATAAATCTCAGAAATAAACCCCTAAAACAGGAAGGGATGAGTCAAACATGGTGACGTATAAACAATTTACATGGAAGTCTGTAGGAACAGTCAGTATTACTGCAGAAATTTGGACATTAAGAGGGAAGAAAAGTAATAATGATCTGGAAGGTTTCATTTAAGAGCATTTAAAAAGGGGGAAGTAAAATAATCTTGGGGGAAGCTGTGATAGCTCTTTTAACCATAGAGAGTAAAGCTAGATCCATCATATTTGGCTTCATATAGACCCGTTTCTATTTTAAAATATGATTATAATGTGTATGCCTATTCTGGCTAAGAGAATGGGAAAGGCATTACCAAAGTTGATAGATATGGGCCATTGTGATTTTGTGGAGGGAGGCAATCAGTTACAATATTAGTAGAACTGTTATAATGCAGATGGAGGCATAGTGTAAGGAAACACTGCTACTGTTGGTAGGCCTTGATGCAGAAAAAACATTTGATAATTTCAGTTGAGTTTTTATGAGTAGGGCAACTGTAACATTTGTATTCTGTGATATAATAATAGGCTTAATAAGAATACATGAACAGTCAGCTGCAGGAATTAACTCATTCACTCCAGTGGAGCCCCAGCGGTTTGTACTCTTAATTCACAACAATTGCATTCAGAGCTTTTTGACAAAATCAGGTTATGGCCTTACATTTTAAGCAAATGTTCATACCTCTGCAGCCATAAAGGCGTAAAGAAATTTAAATATCAAAGTGTTCATCACAAAATGAGCATAATAGTAGTGGTGTTCATTAGATTCTAGGTCTTAAACTGGATTTTGTAAGTCATAACAAACACAGTAAATATTCTGTAATATTTTATAAACATCATACACTATCACAGTCACCACTCAAGTGGCACAAATACAGTCACCAGCATTCTGTTCACCATCTGTTATTTAGTTCTTGAGATATTTAGAAAAATGATAAAATTATAACAATATAAATAAATAGTACATGAAGAACAATCATTTTTAAAGAGTACTAGGCAGATGTCAAATATTAGTTGCACATCACATATGCTTTTAGATGACATTCTTCAATAGCTTATATGTAACATGGTTTTAAAATTATTTATTTTTTAAGTAAAAACATCTTTATTAAATTATCACTTATGATATAGAAATGGTAAAAATGCTAAACTGAACTTGTGACCAAACCAAAGAAAAAAATATCTCAGTGCCTGCTTTAATAAAAAGCAGTCACAACAACACGAAGTAATCCACACAATGTTTAGCGCTTTCGTCTATGAAATAAATAGACATCATCAGAACAAATGCGTGCTGAGCTAAATAGCATTTGTGACATACGCAATAATGCATTTATATAAATGAAAAAACATATTAACATATTTTCAGTTGCAGACATTATATATTACATATAATCTTCTGTACAGTCAATGTCAATTGAACATTACATAGCTCATTCAATTCCTGCATTTCCTTAAGTCTAATTCCTCTTCCAAAACATTCTGCATGTATTGTTCCCACAATTCCCATTTTTGTCTATGTAATTTGCTCCCTCCCCTTTTCTAAAGTTCACAGTTACAGTTCTTTCATCTCTGTTACTAATACTCACTACTTCTAATAACAGTTGGTTAAGACTTTGATTTCCATTTTCTGGTAATTACTTTTGGCAACCACCACAATTAAATCACCATGGCCTTACTATGTCTAGGCAATTGAGATTCTGTATCACAGCTCAAAAATCATTTTCTTGGTTACACCACTTTGCTAACCCAGTATTTCTGACAGAGTAGTACGCAAGGAATGCTTAAAGTCTGGTAACTCATCACAGTCCCAAAAATATTTTCATAGTTACCTCTTTTTTCCCCATCACACCTCCAACATTTTCAATTTACCTGAGAAAAAAATTATTTGGAGTCTGCTTCAGATATAAAAATACATATGTAAACACTTCCAAGCAAAAATCCTAAATCTTCTAGAGTTTGTTGCATATTTGGGAGACATGCATATATCCTCACATTGTTTCTTTATGAACTACTTATCCAGTCTCTCTTCCCAATTCTTTCTAACTTCTCTTGATTGATTCTTGTAATTGTCATTCAATATTGTATTTGCCCTACTAATTATCCATTTTTAACAGCGGCTTCTGGTCTATATTCTACTAAAATATTTACCAGTGCTGGTCTTTTATTTAGAATCCCCCATTCCTTTCTCTTTGCATATACCTGAAATCAATCATTGATAGGGAAGGCAGTCTTTAGCCTGCAGTCCAAATGTATTCTTGGTCTCTTCCCATTCAGTTACCTTTCCCTCTCTTAACTATCAAGTCTTAACTTTTTAGATTTTTTAGTTTTTCACCCTCCTAATGTTCAAACACAGCATAGTTGCTTGTATTTTGCACATTTGCACTTTTTACACTAGATGGTGCTATTTAAGTTTTATACAAAAATTATGTGGTGGAAATGAAGATAATTTTCACCATGTTTTTATGGGTTATAATTGTTTTATTTATATATATATATATATATATATATATATATATATATATATATATATATATACACCCCCACACACACACACATACTTTTAGACTCTGAGTTTGCACATTCTCTATTTGAAATATTCGAATACTTCAAGTTGGGAGCTGATGATCTTTTTATGTTAATGGACATGTATTTCTCCACAGTGTAAAAGTGTTCTGTTTTTAAGTTTTCATTTTGTGCAGTGACTTGGTCTCATGTTTTGTTTCATTGGTGGCTATTAATTTAAAGGTTAGGGAATGAATTGTTTGTTGGATTTTTTAATATTTGTCTTGTTTACATTATTAGCTTAGATGACGGGAATGTTCAATTATCCAATCTACTTGGTAGGGTTTGTGAGTAAATAAACCTGGGGATTTTATGCTACTGTCATCTGATTAAGTTCTACTGTTGGGATGAAAAGGCTGTGATAAAGTTAATTAATTAATACGTTAATGTAGTGTTCATGTTTCATCAATAAACTCAATAGTTTTAACTTGTACGCCTCCTTGTTATTCCTTGTACCTTTCAGTGCCTTTTTGTAGATTTACTAGTTACTACAACTTTTGTTGCAGTTCGTTGAGCACTGAGTTCTTATTTTTTTGGTGTTTTTTCAAGACCATAAAGATTAAAAAGGAAGGAGTGGAGTATTTGAAAAAAAATGTTCAGTTCTGGTGACTTAACACATCAAAGTGAAATGAAGGGGATCAAAAGGCAGAAAGAATATATTATGTAGGAAATCTGGCTTTTTAAGAGAATTTTATAAATATAAGCATATTCAAAATTCTTCTGAAGACACTTGAAGAGCCACTGCAATGACAAAGTTTGCAAAACATTATTTCCAGGTTATGACTCACAGTGGGTAAGTCTTTAGGTATCCTGTAGAGATTAGCAGAGATACTTAGAAATTATTATGAAGGTTTACACATTGAACAGATTAAATGGGAGTCAGAGAAAAATACAGGAGTATTTGCAAGAAATGGGATCCAAAGATAACAGAGGACTAGCATCCAACTCCTTGGGTTACAGGGATGAACTCCTAACTATGGCACAGACAATCTAAGATCAGTTAGTGGTTTTAATTCTAGCAAAGCCAGACAGGGGAGAGTAGGAGTGAGCAGGTGACTTCCTCTCACCCATCTTGGGGGGAGGCAAACTCTATTGCTGCAATGCCAAGAGGTAATAGGCAGAGAGGTATAAGGCATGCACCACTAGTGTCTTTGGATAAGCTTAGCACTGTCAAGTCATATCCACATGCAGCCTTCATGAGGCATGGGCAAGAAGGTGTAGACTCACAGGGAAAGGTGTAGTATACCCTCATGTCAGCTGCTTGTGGAAAGATTAGGTTAAAAAAAAAAACAGAAAACACCCTTCATGGCTGCCTGGTATGATGGGCGCATGACAGTCACTTCTCACCCTGGTTGTGGGGAATGAATGGCCTATACTTGCAATACCTAGACAGTTGCAGGGACAGCATGTAATAGAGAAGGATTTAAAAAAAAAAGGATCAGTCAAATAAATTGATGTCCCCCATTAACTGTACAAGAAGTCTGTGGGTAATGAGAAGTCAGATGCAAGGTAAAAATCCACATGGTAACGGTGGATTGACATAAATCTGGGATCAAAAAAGTAGTCCCCTATCTAGTACAATAAGTTAATGGAGTTCTTACTGCAAAAATGACCACTAAATCAGTTTGCAAACTGATTTAGTGGTTTTAAAAAGGATATACTTTTGCCATCCTCCTACAAATCAATATCCATATTTAATCATAATTATTTTTTAAACAAGAAACATCGTTATTAAATTATTACTTATGACATAGGCATAATACATTTACCTAAAAAATAAGCTGACCAGGCAGTGTGTGCACTAACAAAACAGTGGGGAGACGAAATAATGTGAAATACATAATTTTAATAGTAGATTTAGCACTTTCATCCTAGTCCATCAGGACTTCATCAGAATAAAAACAATTATTCACATACTTTCTCATATTGTATCCTTCACAATTAGCCTAAATTGATCAAACGCTCATGTTAATAGTTTCTTAAAGGTACAGCAACAAATAACTTCTCAAGGCACCTCTTATACACTACTTTACATAATAAAAGTGAAGCTGACCCATATAAAATCAAAAGTAACTTTTTTAAAGCATGTTATAAAGAAAATTATTGTTCCAAAAATTATAAAAGTTGTGAAGATTATAAAAATTACAAGATTTTTTATGAATTTAATTTATTCTTAAAACATATTGTAATAAAACCTATTGCACATGCTCTGTCCTCTAATTCTATTATTTGTCGAAACGTCCTTCTTGAGCAGTTTCACATTCAGCCAGCCTTTTCTTCATTTCGACCTCTAAATTTTGTAGTTTTATCACCTCATCTGAATATCTGTTTAAAGCTTCTTCCATTTTTTTCAGCCTTTTGTTGTTTGAGTTGATATACTCCATCAGTGTTTGGTTTATTTTAACCAAGTTTGTGTGCATTTGTCTTATACTTTCCTTTACATTATTGGAAGTAACATCTGGAGCTTGCACTACTTTTTGCCGAACAGCTTCAGTACTTTTTCCATTAAGTGTTTTTTCCTTAACTTTTGTAGCTGATTTTCTTTCAGGTCCTCTGTATTTCTTTTTTCCTGGCATGCAGGCAGTGCACTTATTAGCCAGTTACTGAAATTTACCCAGAAACATAAAAGTCCACTGGCTTTCTCTGCTGAGTTTCTAGTTTCATACTGGGAGAGGTAAAATTAAGTTACTCAATGGGCAGCCATCTTGGAAGTCCGGCAGATGTTTTGGGATGTGAGCAAGGACACACAGACACAAACACCTCTATGGATGCCTGGGTAATAGCCTCCTTTGCTTAACTCTTGCCTCTGTCCCTATTTAATCATAATTATAGACTGCTTTTATACATTATGGTCATGCAACTGACTAAACATGCTGGAGTTACAGGAAGTGATCAGTGTGGGATTGTGAAGGAGCAGAAGACATTTGAGAAACTGAAAACAGGGCTGCAGTGAAGGCAGCAACAGAGAATAAGTGCCAAATTTGGAGTTAGTGAAGAAATTTGAGATGCAAAATGGTATCCAATAAGGTTTTGCTTGCCTCTGAATTTATGAAAAAAAATTAAGAACTTACTATGGCATATACGTGGAATAAACAGTTCACATAAAAACTCATGGGGTCTTTTGGTTCCCATGAGATCATAATATGGAGACCATTAGAGCCAGTGGCCACTGAAATACAGAAATCCATTATAAGGCAATATAAGACAGGACAAATAATTAAAATATCTCTACCTGCAGATGATGCACTGACAAAATTAACAAGAGATGTTTGGAACCTTTTCAGTATACAAGATTAGCAAAAGCAAAATATGAGTGGTAGCAGTAAGTTAATGTACCAATGCATCAGCTGAGAAAAGAGCACAGATTCCTGTGGGAAGCTTCCCACATGAAATACCTGAGAGTTTGGCTGGGCAAGTCAGTGCAATAATCTATTAGTATGACATATGAATACTTAAAGAAGAGACTAAAATTTAACTTTAAGAGGTGTAAAATGATAGGATTTATGTTCGACTAGAAAACACAAGCATTAAACTTTTTGGTACCCTTACTATTTTATACACCACATTTTTCCCAGTAGATACACTGGGTCACTTCTTGAAGTTAATTAAAATATGAAAGAAGCATAGAGTATCATGAGAAATGCTGGTGGTAAGAAAAGAAATGGATAGTTTGGGAGTACTAGACCCATACTTGTTCCATGGTGCCATCCAAGTGAATACTTCGTACTTAGTACTGATTATGCTGTTTACTAAGTAGAAATATTTAGCTAGTTTAAAGGTTAATAATAATAAAAAAACAGTATGAGAGTTTCTTTTTGGTCATACTATAGTAGGAGAAGTTAAGTACCTCTACATGTTGAAACATGAATAGGAGAAGTTTAAACAAATACTGTGTAACAAGGACCTGAAACCATGGATGAATATGCTCTTGCATAGTGAACATAGTAATATACGCATCAGGGAAGAAGAGTCTAAGGTTAAGGAAAGAAAGTTAATATACTGGAAGAAATGGAGAAGTGATGCATGAGCCTGTAGATACCAAATCAGAAAAAAATGTGATACAATGAATTCACTGTGGTTTGGAAGGAAAGGTTGTTAAGGTGATCTGTTACTATTCTTACCTTCATGGTCTTTTTATTGTTGTAGAGCCTGCTTCTGTGGTTTTGCCATAATTGTCTCATGGTTTGTAATCCTTTTTCCCCTTTTTTTTCTGTTCATTCTGTGATGCACCACCTGCATGTAACTCTTTGTGGAATGTCCTCTGACCTTTAATGCCATGTAAGGGATTCCACTAAGGGTGCCAGATGTGTGTGAAAGTGATTCTAATGACTGGTATGTTTTTTTCTAGTGATAACAGTGATGCTCAAGTTGTTGGTTTAACTTCTGATGTTGGAGTTCTAAATCCTTGCAAGGATAACCCTTATTTGAGTTTAGCAGGAAGTTCAGATAACAATGAGGTTGTGTGGCCTCCTCCATTCTGTAATGAAATACATTTGGGAAATCACAAATAGCAAATGTTATGTTGTCCTCTCTCTCCTTCATTCTTACTGGTTGGGTTCGGAACTGATCCTCGGTTCTGACTCAGCCGTATACTAAAGCTCAAGGTCTTCCACTGGCTCATGGCTATATCCCTATCCCGTCATGCTGTAGTGAAGCTCCCCAGATCTTGTTTGCCTCTAAATAGATCGAGTACTTCCATTTGTTTCAGGCTAAGTGTTAAAATTTTTACTTATTATTTGAGAAATTTATTTTTCTTGCTATTGTAAATTTAGCAATTAGTGTTTCCTTACCTTTCTAGTTACTTTAGGAAAGTTTGTTGCTGTGGGTTTTTTTTTTTTTTTTTTTTTTTTTTGCTTTAGGCCATCGTTTTATCGTTAGGCCTTTGTTCATTCCCTTTCCCGGTTTAAAATTTCTATCCTATAAGCCCGTTTTTTAGTTAGAGGACTTTCTGCTGTTGTTGCTTATATCTAGAGTTAATAAATAGTTTAAAAAAAGGTGGCAGTCCGTTTCAGTTAGAGGGATGCTGCTGCCCATTTTAGAGGGCTTTCTCATTTCTTCCCCTTTCTTGTTTATAGAGCAGATTCATTTACTTAGAAAACTGCTCTTGTTTGTTGAAGTGTTCTCTATTTAAAAAAAATATATATATATATATATATATATATATATATATATATATAACCTTTTCATAGTGTGTTTTGATAGAGTGTTAAGTTTGTTGTTGCTGTTAACTTGCTCTAGTTGTGGTAGACTGTGATTTTTGAATATGTCCAAGGAACATAAGGAATCTAAGCCTTCTGGCTTCAAAACATGTGGTAAATGCACTCAAAAGATGTCTGACAGATGCCCATACTGTTTGTGTCTACTGCCTGGGAGCAGTGCATTTACAGGAGTCATGTTCAATATGCCATTCTTTCAGGTCCAGAATACTGCTTGAAAGAAAAAATAAATTGATAGTGAGAGGCTTGCTGAAATCCCCCTTCCAAGAAGCTATAGAAGAAGGTCTGGGTACTTCAAAGTCAGCTAAATCACCATCTACAAAATCTGAAAAATCCACTAGGAGATCATCTCCCTCTTCAGGACAATCGGAGCCAGCAAAACATCAAGTAAAGTGGTATCCTCGGCTCTGAAGACTACTGGACCTGGAAAATCTTCTACGTAGGCACTAGCTTTTTTGGTGCCAATGGAGTTCAAACTATGGAGCCGGTCCCCAGAATTGGTGCTGATTACTCCTGTTGTAAGGTCCCCTATTTTGCAAATAATTGGATCTCCTACTCTTTCCTCCAAGTCCTCCAGGAGTCTTTTGGACGATGATGGGGATCGGGTGGTGCATAGACTTCTAAGGACACTGGCACTGGCCAACCTTCTCTCCGCTCCAACCCAGAGGGATTCAGAGCCAGCCAAGACTTCCCCATTGACATCAATTCCTCCTCCGAGCTGACCCAGGACCTCGGAGCTGGAATGCCTGGAAACGATTATTGTGGAACCATCGGTGCTGAGAACTATCCTGGGATCTTTGGACCCGATATCTGCTCCAACATCCTCTGTTCCTTCTGAGGACTCTAGGAGCCAATGGTCTCCAGTCAGGTCCGGAAAGGGGAGTAGGATCGGACATTTGTCAGATCCGAACTTACCTCTTGGGACTTCAGCGCAGATGAGCTCGGCTCCTACATCAGCTTTGGAGCCAACCCCCTTGGTTCTGGGATCTCTTCTGGCTTTTCGGAACTGGAGGCATCTTCGGATCAGGGGAGGGGGGCTTCTGAGCTGATGAGGAGTACTGTCTCCTCAGACAGCTCCACCCAAAGGTTGCAACAGTCATCTCCCTAAGGCACTGGCGTCCGTCTCTGCACCACACCATCCACAGAGCAGCAGAGACCCTAGGCCTCCGGGTACCCCATCAGATGAACCCCTCTCTTCCGAAACCTCTCCAGAATACCCTTCTGAAGAGGTCTCACATAAGAGACTCTGCAAGAGGAAGCATTTAGACTCCTCAGAGGAGTGAGTCACCTCTGACACAGACCACGATGAGTCGGAAGGGTCTCCATGGTCGCCCTCTGAGGATGTCTCCTTTGTAGACATCCTATAATTCCTTAAGCAGAGAGGCAGCTGGAAGCCCATCAACCCTTCTGATGAGGAGTCTGTTTACCTGAAGGCCTTTGGGTTTCACCCTTCAGCCACTTAGGTGTCTCTGCCTTTCAATGAACTTATGGAACTAGTTAGTCGAAAGGCATGGGAGTCTCCAGATGCAGTGGAACTTGTCCCACGGAGGTCAAATAAGTTCATCACAGCCCCTTCTGATAAATATTTCCTGACTAAGGTTGTCCCTCTAGATGCTATGGTGGTGGCAGCAGCCACCAAAAAGGAACTTTCTTTTGAAACATCCTCATCTGCCCGTCTGCCGAACAAGGAGTCTTGTACAATGGACAGATATGGGAAGCACATGTTTTCTTCAGCGACCTTTGCACTCAGATCGCTGAATTATCTGACACATTTTACAAAGCTACAAAGAGATCTCATAAGGAGCTAGGAGATACTCTCCAAGGTACAGTAGCTGCAGGGGTATCAGACAAGGTTTCTTTTCAGCTCTCCACCTTAAACTCTGTGGTCACTCCTCCATGAGGCTCATTTCTTATGCAGCAGATGGAACAAGCAGAGCAGCAGGTTCAGGAATTTCCCTAAGGAGACATTCCTGGATGCTCTTGTGTGACTTTGTGAAACCTTTTAAATCTTCCTTTATTAATGCCCCTTTTGATAGCGCATCCTTGTTCGGGCCAAAAGTCAAGGACGCATTAACCAGGTGTGAACAAGAAGGAAGAACTCTCTCTGCCATAGGAGTCCATTTTTCCATACCTTCTAGACTTTATCCAAAAGGCCAGAAGGGAGGAAAGATGTTCCATAAATCCTAGAGAGTTTTTCAGGACATACGTGGTGACTCTTCCCCTAGGGGCAGAGGGGGGAGTATGAATGGAAGATGCCATCCACATGGCAGAGGGGATCTGCAAAATCAGGATGACAAGGATTCTTTCTGTGGTAGGCCCTTTCAGTGCTACTGAAGGGAGGCCAATCTGTCCATCTCTGGAAGCAGTCAGGGGTCAATTATCTGTGTACCTACAAGCCTGGCTGGAAATAAAAAAAGACAAGTGGGACAAAGTATCATATCAAGAGGCTACTCCATACCCTTTTTCCTTCCTGTCCCAAACATAAAAAACACCCCATATGTTCCACCCAGTCAAAGGGATCAAGCAACACTAGAAATTCAAACATTCCTAGACAAAAGAGTCATCCAAAGAGTCCCCACAGACCAAATAGGATCTGGAACTTACTCGAGATTCTTTTTAGTGCCAAAAAGAACAGGGGACTGGATGCCCATTTTGGATCTCAGCAAATTAAACAAATCAGTAAAAAAGACCAAGTTCCAGATGGTAACAACTGCAGTCAAGTCTTCCCTTTCTGGGAAAAGACAATGGGATGTGCTCTATAGACCTCCAGGATGCTTACTACCACATAAAGATGGACAGGCAATCCAGGAGTCATCTGCATTTCCAGCTGGGAGCCAGTCATTATCAATTTTGAGCTCTGCCCTTTGGTCTCATTACAGCCCACAGATTCTGAGTGTTTCCGTATCTAGATGACTGGCTCCTAACTGTCACCACCAAGCATCTACTACTGGAAACAAGAGACACCATAATATTTCTCTGCTCTTAACTAGGAATCACAATAAATTACAAAAAATCTGCCATGTTGCCATCACAACGTACCGTGTTTATAGCAGCATATCTAGACACAATAAACATGATGGCAAAACTTCCTATAGAAAGAGTTTTACTTCTGAGACAGCAAGTCTCCAACCTTCTCTCCAAAACAAGAGTACAGTGAGAACAGTTTTAAAAGTCTTGGGAACCATGGCGGCAGCTATAAGTTTAGTTCCATTAGCACACAAGCACATGAGAATTCTGCAGTGGCTACTATTGTGGTCATTGCAGGGCCATGTCTCACCAAATTCTGCTAACAGAGTCCTGCAAGAAGGACCTTCACTGGTGGCTTCACTCCAATCATGTGACATCAGGTCAACCCTTTCTTCCTCCGCAGCCTGTGGCCATGGATGCCTCCCAGATTGGGTGAGAGCATTATCTATGAAGGACAGTCCAAGGCACGTGGCAGGATCATGAGGCCCATTTGCACATCAATATCCTAGAGATGAGAGCAGTGCTTTTGACATTGTAGGCACTTCAGGACTCTCTCCTGCTGGGAACAATTGCAATACAGATAGAAAACATGTTGGCTGTCTGGTACATAAACAAACAAGGAGGGACCAGGTCTTACCCCCTTTGTCAAGAGGCAGTGGGCAATCTCCTCCCAACGCTTTCTGATAGCAACACACATCCCAGGGAAATCCAGCGTGACAGCGGACAAACTCAGCAGAGCAATTCTCATGCCTCACGAGCGGTCCCTAAAACAAGAAGTAGTGGAGATGATCTTCCGCAAATGAGGCCAGCCTTGCTGCAACCTTTCTCCCACATCCATGAATGCCAAATGCAGCAGCTATTTTCACCTGATCCCCCCTCTGGGGGAGTCACCACCAAGGGAAGCATTTGTACATGATTGACCCTTGGGTCTTCTTTATGCCTTCCCTCTGATACCCAAGGTTCTCTAGAAAGCCAACTCATTGGGAAGCAAGTTGATTCTCATCGCCCCATACTGGCCTCATCAGATTTGGTTCCTCTTCCTATGGCCTCATCTTCAGGAGAAGCCATGGGTTCTGGACTCAGTTCCAGACTTTCTGACTCATATGTCTGGAACGTTCCAGCCTTGCCTTCAAACCCTCAAATTTACAGCTTGGCTGCTCCAATTCCAAATATAGCTAGGCTTCCTAACCTTCCTTCTTCTGTGAAACATATCTTGATCTCTTCTCCTAAGACCTCAACAAGAAAATTATATATGAGTAAGTAGAAAAGATTTTCTTCCTGGCCATTAAGTAAACACATCGACCCCTTTTCTGCTCCTATAAGTTCTATTCTTGAATTTCTGGCGAAACTATTTAATGAAGGCGCAGCTGCAGCTATCATTCGTGTGCATTTAGCAGCAATATCTAATTTCCATTTAAGTGATTTGGCCCCCAATCTGATGTCTCACAGACTATGCAAAGCCTTCCTGAAGGGCACTAACCTGTTAAGAGCACCCATAAAAACTTCTCTAACACCATGGGTCCTAAACTTTGTTCTGTCCTGTTTGATTCTTCCCCCATTTGAATCTGCATCATCATGTGATCTAAAATTTTTAACATGGAAAACAAGTATGTTAATTGCCATCACTTCTGCTAGAAGGGTTTCAAAGCTGCAAGTATTATCGATCAAGCCACCATATATGCATTTCCACAAAGACAGAGTATTCCCTTCAAGCAAACCAATCCTTCCTACCAAAAGTATGCTCAGAGTCTAACCTAAATCATTCCATAGAACTAACAGGTTTTTTTTCCCAACTATGGCAACAAGGCAGAATATACGCTTTACCAACTGGCTGTACACAGACAGTTACATTTCTACTTACATGGGACAAAAGACTTCAGGAAATCTGATCAATTATTTGTTTCATTTTCAGAAGCAAAGAAAGATGCTCCTGTATCTAATGTCACACTTTCAAAATGGCTCTCAGATTGTATTACCTTTATATATAATTCTAACAACAAAGTTCTTCCCTATAAAGTCATGGGTCATTCTATGAGAGCCATAGTAACCGCTTCTGCCTTTCACACTAGGCTACCACTTGATACCATTTGTGCTGCTGTAACTTGGGCAAGGCCTCATACCTTATCACTCATTACAAAGTAGATTTGGCCTCCAGGGACAGGGCCTCCTTTGGGTCCACTGTCCTGAAGAATATACTCCCATGAGCCACCCAGGAAATATGGTGCTAGGGACGCTGTCCCAACCAGTAAGAATGAAGGCGACTTAGGCAAGATAGGACAACATAACATAAAGAAGTTATGTACTCACCATAATGTTCCATGTTTGTTGTCTATCTCACCTTCATTCTTACATCCCACCCTCCTTCCCCCTGCCTATGGCTCCTGGAGGACCAAGAGGTTCTTTCATTTGGCAAGTGTGTTCTCTGACCTTCTTCATTGTCTTCATAAGATGTTGTAATAGTACCTTAGGTAACTGGGGTTATCAGCAAATAAGATCTGGGGAGCTTCACTAGAGCATGATGGAATAGGGATAGAGCCACGAGCCAGTGGAAGACCTCGAGCTTTAGTATACAGCAGAGTCAGAATTGAGGACTGGTTCCAAACCAACCAGTAAGAATGAAGGTGAGACGGACAATAAACATGGAACGTTATGGTGAATGCATAACTTCTTTTTCTTTCACTGATTACTAAATGGAAGGTCTGGTATTTCTATATAAGGCCCAACTCTGGACAGCATTATTGAGCTTAAATAAATGGGCTTTCTGTTAAATATACATTTTGTAAACAAGCAATAATGTACACAAACACAGACATACAAATCAGAGTAACATATTACACACACAAACCGATGCAGAAAGGGAGGGGGAGGGGGAGAGAAAGACTTTCCTACATATGCAGAAACTCAGATGAGCACAAACTTAAGAGCACAGCCTTACACATAGAAACATACACACAGCCAGCTGCAGCAGTACAAGCAGATACATGTAAGTATGCATAGAAACAGACACACATGCAGAAACACAGGCCAACTCACACAAATACACAGAAAGGTGCCCAGCAATTACAACTACTATCTTGACTGTGTACACATGAGATGTCTTAATGTGATCAATGAATGAAAAAAATGTATACAGTGCACTGCAGCCCCCACATACACATGTATTCTTTCTTTCTCTCTCTCTCCCTCTCTCTATACATATATATATATATATATATATATATATACACACACACACACAAACACAAACACACACACACACACACACACACACACACACACACACACACACATATACATATACACAGACATACATACACATATCCTTCTGCTTCCTTGCTGCAGTTAACTGCATTAGTTTTATTTTTTCCTACAGTCATTAAATGTGTCTTCTTGAAAGCCTTGGAAAGTGATGGGAAAGTAAAAACAGCAGCTCATTGTAACTGCTTCTGCAGTTACTTTTATTGGAGTTTTCTTTTCATTTTTTTTTCTTTTTTTTTCCTTGATGCTTATTAAACATCTGCATTTAATGAGCATAAACAATATGGTATCCATTATTTTAGACAGTGATTCATTTCACATTAATGTCTTCCTTTTAATACCCTGTTAGATTAAGTATCGTTGTGTAAGAACTTGCCATAACAGCAGATGTCTTACTGATCACTGTTGCAGTATTGCAGACTGATGGATTATTTCACCAAATAAACCAGACGTCTGGCACTAAAGCCAAATCCTTCCACAGAGCCACATGTCTGATGTATGACCTAAACCCACAGGCATAAGGGTACATAAGTGGATGTATTAGCATACATCCTTAGACTATCCCCAAGCCAATAAGCCTGTAGAGGCCTGGGAAAGAAAATAAACTGGTCAGCTAAGAGGATAGAGACAAACAAGGGACTAGACCCCCTTGGTTCGTGAGGAAAAGGAAGTAAGAAACAAAGCAAGGGGAAGGTAGGGTGAAAAAAAATACTGCAACATAGCAAAATTAATTTAAAATGGGTGGCTAAAGCCAAACACATTCTGGCTAGGCTTATAAAAGCCCTAGGGTAGATAGCCTAGTATGAACCTATGAACCTATGAACAGTGATCAGTAGGACATCTACTGTTATGGTAAGTTCTTATACAATTTATTATGTCCTTCCTTAGATCACTGTTGCAGTATTCCAGACTGCTGGGTGATTCCTAAACCTTATAAGGAGAGAATGGTGGTTGGATGAGATACAGGAAAAATGTCTAGTAACCCAGAGAAAACTAAGCTGGTGAATGCAGTTCTGGATTTAGAAAATGTATCCACTCTATAATGTTGGATAAAGGTATGCACAGAAGACCAAGTAGCTGCTTTTAGGATTGTTTTAGAGTCAATACCCTTGTAAAAGACTCCATATGAAGCCACTGCCCAACTAGAATTTGCCTTTGTTGGGGAATAATAAGGATTTGCCATGCTGAGTGTAGCAAAAACTAATGGATTTACAGATCCAGTTAACAATAGTTTATTTAGAAACGGTGCTCCCTAGCTTGGAATCCTGAAGAGAGACAAACGGTCCAATTTGTGGATATCTTTAGTTTTGTCCAGGTAGAATCTGAGTTGTCTATGCACATCAAAGGAATGTAGAATCCTTTCTCTCTTGTTTTGGGGATTAGGGAAGAAGGTGGGCAGATTTATGGCCTGATTAAGAGACAGTTCATTAACTACTTTAGGCATAAAGGGATCAGAATCTTATCATCCATGTCAGGTTGAAGGATCACAGGTTGGGATGAAGTAGTGAGTACTTCTCTTGTGTAAGTCCAATGTGGAGGGGAGCTTTTGATGATGGTCCTTGACTAGGTGGAAGAGAAAGGGGAACCAATGCTATCTTGACCAATTGGGAGTCACATACCTCAACTTCCAGATCAGAGAATCGGGGACAAAGGACCTTAAAATCAGGGACATTTAGTTACACCTAATTAACATAAGATATGCATATTTAAATAAGTGCATCAGTGGACATGGTCATAAATTCAATTACGAAGATAGGTCTAAACCCTTGCCCAACACATTAACTGCAAATATTACTCTTACAAACTTACAAAGTTGCTAGACTAACAGGTTTTGCATTAGCATGACTTTTCTGAAGTGTATGAAGTCTGAAAGGCAAATGTCTCTCATTATTTTCTAATGTCAAACTTTAATGACTTGCCATTAATCTGTCAGAAAACCACAGTTTTATGAAAAACGTGCTAAAAATATGAGAAAAAAATCAGGACATGCTGCGAAAATCTGCATAGTTGAGAGGTATGCCTCCAGGCCTGGTCTAAACCCTTCGAAGCACATCACCTGCAAATATTGTTCTTAAGTTGCTAGAATAACAGCTTTTACTGTAGCATGAATTTTCGGAAGTGTATGAAGTCTGAAATGCAAATGTCTGCCATTATTTTCTAACTTCAAATTATGATTTACCATTAGTCTGTCAGAAAATCTCAGTTTTATGAAAAACAGGCTAAAAATATGAGAAAAAAAATCAGGACATGCTGCAAAAATCTGTATAGTTGAGAGGTATGTCCCCAGCCCCAAAACCCTTGCCCAGCACATTAGCTGCAAATATTGTTTTTACAAACTTAGAAAATTGCTAGAATATCAGATTTTGCAATAGGATGAATTTTCTGAAAAGCATGAAGTCTGAAATGCAAATGTCTGTCATTACTTTCTAAGTTCAAATTATAATGATTTGCCACTAATTTGTCAGAAATCCACAGTTTTATGAAAAACAGAGTAAAAATATGAGGCACAAATCATGACATGTTGAGAAAATATGTACAGTTGAGAGGTATGCCCCCAGCACCGGTCTAAACCCTTGCCTAGCACATAACCTGGCCCTAGCCTACACTTAGAACTTACTTACCTAGATGAAAAAAAAAATAAAATCCTCGATCACAACACACCACTATTAACCTCTACTCAGACCTCCTGAGAATAATTGACTCTCTCCGTCCACACCAGCTGGGGGGTCGAAAAACTGCCAAAACAAACTCCTTCTCAAGCTCAGTCCACTTCGTTCAGCCCTCCCTCAGCTCGATCAATGATAACAATGTCCCTTGGCTCTCCAGATGATCCAGCAACAAATGCTCTGACCTCTCCAACTCGACCATTAGCTCCACCATGCCGATGCTGCCTTGATATGCGGACTAAGTGGACCTGATGGGAGTACTTGAACCACATCAGGGCCGCTGCACAACTCAGGAAATGAAGCAGGCCAGCTGCATGCAAAATAGGCATAGTAAAGCAATGATCTGATTGGCTGAAACATCTACAGCACAGAGCTTGCTTTACTGTAAATCTCGGATGTACTTGCACCCAAATTGGGCACTCAGGAAAGTAAGCTGATTTCAGCTTAAAAACGGGTGCTCCCAGTTAATTCTGGATGATTGAGAGCTATGGGAAGTCACCAGTAAGATCTTTGGGTATTCCCTTTGGATCTTTATTAAGACTTTGGGAGAAGAAGTAGAGTGAAAGCATATAACAACCTCCCTTTCCAAAGAAGGGACATTACATCTGCTTTCCAAGCTTGAGGAGAGCAGGTCCTGGTGCAACAGAGTGAAGTCGTTTGTTTTTGATGGAGACAAATAGATGTAAATGTGGCACCTCCCACCCATTTGTGGATTATGTATAGGAAGATCTCCCTGTTCAGCAGCCATTCATGAGGCTCTTTCCTTGACCTGCTTAGAAACTCTACCAGGGCACTGTCCCGTCAGGGACTGTAAAGTGCTTGCAGAGAGAAGTTTGCTTTTGGGGCCTGCTCCAATACCAAAAAAGCTAGTCTTCACAGTTGGTAGGATATGGTGCCCCATGCTTGCTTATGTATCACATGACCATTGTTGTTGCTGTCTGTGAACACTTTTATGGGGCCTGGTTTCCAAGAATGGCAGAAAATCTGTAGGGCCTGTATTAGTCCACTCATCTCCTTCAGACTGAAGTGATCTGATCTTAGATTTGTTGGCCATTGTCGCCAAACTCTCAAGATGCCCCCCCCCATGTATCGTCTGATACATATGTGTGCAGGTCTTGTTACAGTGTTTGCAGTCTAAATGGTAGACCTGGTTTAAGCTTTATTTGTGACAGCCACCACAGGATCTCCTTCTTTCAGTGGGGTGGGAGAGAAATATGTGTGTCCAGAGGAAGAGAATATCAGGATCATGTGGATTTCAGGTACCACTGCATTTTCCTCATATGCAGTCTGGCAAAGGGGGACATGGGGATGGTTGCTACCAAGAACCCCTGTGCTCTGAGCTTTTCCCTTGTAATAGTTGACTGAAGAGGTTTAAGGGAAAGGGTAAAGCGCAGTAGTGTAAGTAAATTTACCAGTACAGCAGATGCTTGAATGATCACTGCTGCAGTAGCCTTAGCTATATGGGTTATATGTGAAGGATATAGCAGCTGGCTAGCTTTCAAAGCTTCAGGGTACTTTAATTTGCCCAAACCATTAGCGTGAGCTGAGCTAAATACAAAGACAGGTTTGTGTGCCAAGCCCTTCAGAGCTTTCATGCCAAAAGAGAGAAGGATGCTGAGCCCTGAAAGTATAATGCTAGGAACAACAAAAAATAAATATTCACACTCTGGTATAAATAACAAACCAAAAGACAAGGGATGGGGGGAGGGAGTGGCTACTGCAGCAGTGATTATTCGAACATCTGCTGTTACAGTATGTTTACTTACATAACTGTACTATGTTCATCATATTGATCATTGCTGCAGTAGTCTTAGCTATATGGGTAGATTACCCTAGCTTACTATATCTGGGAGGCGGAAGGGGAAGGGTCCAGAAGCCCCTGAAGAATGGTCCTACCAAAGCTTGATCTAGACCTAGAGATGGAATCAAGCTTGTAATGCCTTGTAAACATATCTATAGAGGACAGAGTTGCTGCTTCTAGAATAATTTTGGAATCCAGCCCTTTCCAAAAAGCCATAGATAAAGTCAAAGTCCTGGTGGAGTGGGCCTTGACACTGCCTGGAGTACTTTTGTTGTGGTGAATATAACAAAAGATAATAGCCTTGAGACAACCATTAGGAAATAGTGTATTTTGATACGTCCCTTTTTATCTTCATGAGAAATGAGCAATTCATCTGAAGGTTTGAAAGATTTAGTTCTGTCAAGATAATACCAAAGTTACCAAACGAAAACAGTCCTTGAACCAAATAAGGAACCAGATGCAAAAACCAGAGAATACAAGAAAAAGAAAAATAATCTGGTTCTACACAGCAGTGAAAATCAATATGTCCTTTATTGTAGTAAGGTAAGCGCTTTCTCGGAATAACATCCGCTTCATCAGACCAACTGCTGTGTGGAACCAGATTATTTTTCTTTTTCTTGTATAGTGCCAAAGTTGTCTTTGGACACTCAAAATATGGAGTATCCTTTCTCCCTCATTTTTAGGTTCAGGAAAGAAACCAAGGAGATGGATAGTTTGTCTTAAAGTAAACTTGAATACCACTTTAGGCATAAAAGAAGGATTAGTTCTGAAAGAAACAATCTCTGTGGAAAATTAGATAGGGTTGACTTACTATAAGAGCTTGCAAATCAGATACTCTTCTTGCAGAGTTCAGAGCAATCAGTAAAACAGTTTTCTGTGTTAACAACCTCGAATCAGCCAGATTAGCTGATTGCTGATTCAGATAGAGCAAGTGTTAGCTTTTCTACCACAAAATTAAGATTCCAAGGAAGGGCCAATGTTTTTTTATGGAGACCTCTTATTCAAACCCCCTTTTTAAAAATAACATTTTAACGATGAATTGAAAGAGGAGGATCCATGGGCAAGCATGCTGAACTGGCTGATAAATGGACCTTGATAGAGGGTTAAGAAAGCTCATAGGATTACAACTCACACAAATATTGTAAAAACAGAGAACAACTAGCCCTTAACGGGTGCTGGCTGTGTTTGTTGCCACCAAATAGAAAACCTTTTCCATTTACTAATATATGATTTTCTAGTAGTAGGCTTTCTTGCCTCCATTAGTACTTGCTTGCCCTTAGTAAACAGTTGAAGTTGGTTGGGGTTAGGCTATATCAAAACCCCCTGATCTATGACAGTAGGTCCATTCTGTGAGCAAGCTTGTGATAATTGCCCCTCACCATTTCCAAAAGAAGGGAGAACCACTGTTGCCTGGGCCAGAATGGAGTAACCACACTGGTTTTGAGGGATTAATTTTGAATCTTCAGAAGTACCCTGGATATCAATGGAAAGGGTGGAAAAGCATACAGGAACATTCCTGTCCAAGGAAAGGAAAAGGCAATTGTCTTCCAGGCCTTCTAGCATGGAGTCCGGGAGCAGAAACTTGCCAACTGGTTGTTCAGAAAGGAGTCAAATAGGTCTGCTTGAGGATCTCCCCACAGAAAGAACAAATCCTGGAAGAGCCCCCTGATCTAGTTTCCATTCGCGAGGGTCTGCCATTGTCCTGCTCAGATAGCCTGCTGCACAGTTTTGTTGTGACTTAATGTAAGATGCCTGCAGAGTGAGGCCATGCTGTGAAGCTATATCCCAAGCTAAAATGGCTAGTCTGCAAAGGGGTGTATAACCTGGTTTCCCCTCTCTTGCTGAGGTACTACATAATGGTGGTGTTTTCTGTAGCAATCCAAGGAGGTCCGGAGGGACAAAACATATTTTAGAAAGTTGAGTGCCTTGATCAGGGAAAGAATAACTTTTATATTTATGTGCTTACACCTGTCCTTGGTGTTTTACATACCTTGCACTTTTATCCCTCCTGAAACTGCACCCCAAGCAAAGTCTGAGGCATCTGAGCAGGAAGGGAGAAGGGGAGACCTGTATTTAGGGAGTTTTGCTGTCTGCACCAAGTGATTTCTCTTTTGACAAACCCCAACACTGGTATTTGAAAAGACAAAGGATGTTGGTGCTGGAACCAAAGAGACTTCACATACCACTGTATCTTTCTCATGTGGAGTCTTGCAAGGAGTATTATGAGAATAACAGATGCCATAAGACCCAAAATTCTGAGATATTCCCTTACAGTGAGCAGAGTCTGCGTGGAAAACTTTAGAAATAAATAGAGATATAGCTCTATTTTTCCTGTAGAAGAAAAGCTATTTGAATTGAAGTCTCTAGCTGACAACCCAGGAGCACAAACCTGTGTGAAGGAGTCAAAAAAGACTTGAATTTTCTCTTGGAATCCCAGCTTGTGTAAGAGATAGGAGCTAACAGTTTGAAAAAGGCTATGCAAAGATAAGCAGGTCATCTAAATATGGAAAAATGTGGATATCCTGTAGCTTGCAATGAGCCATAACTGGATCAAGAACATCTTTTAAATTTAGTGTTATCGCTAAACTAGAATAAGGAAGAATTGGTAACAGGTTGTGAAGTGAGCCTCATTTTGAATCTGGGCACCATCACAAACAGGTGTAGGAAAAAAAGATCTAGAACTGGTTTCCAAGCATTTTCCTTCTGTGGCACTAAAAACATTCTTGAAAAAAAACCTTTCCCAACCTGGGAAGGAGGAACTGGTTCTACCATTCCCTGGGACAGCACATGCTGAAGTACAGGGAGGAATGAAAGAGTCTGGTATGGTGGATGATAAATTATTCACTGAGAAAAAGAAGAAATTTCCCCTCACTGCCATCTGTAACCTTGATGAATGATCTTCAGAATCCATTTGCCTGAAAGCTGACTGTTGTCAAAGAGAAAAGTGGTGATTCAGACTTTCTGGAAGGGAAAGGGACTGCCAGGCCTTGCCTGTCCTTTTTTTTTGGGGGGGGGGGTCCTGAAATCTTTTTGCAATCCCCAATTTGTTTTTTTAAATGTCTATTTACCAGCATTATTTTGTTGAGTGTATTTATTTTTATTTATTTATTTTGCCAAAATTGGATGAGAGGTTAGAGAATCCCATAGAAAATTTTGAAAAGGAGGTCTGAAAAATCTTAGAGGTTTATTGTACCAGCTTACTCCTTTCACCTCACTTTCTGATGGCCTCTGCAACACAGAAGCCAAAAAAAAACTCTGTCCAAAAGAGAATTTAAAAACTAATTTTTCCCATCATCTGAGTGGTTCTGAGAATGCAGCCAGGCAAACCTCCTCAAAACAGTTCCAGCGGCCATAGCCCTGAAAAAAGTATCAACTGAGTCATACAGATACACTGTACAGCAATGAGCAGTGACTTGTACAATGGAAGAAACTAAATTAATTAAAGATTTTTCCTTATAAGAAGAAATTGCAGACAAACATTCCTCATACTTTCATAATTAGAATAAACTTTAACATATAAGCCTGACAATTCAAAATTCTGAAAATCAAAGTTGCTGAGCATACACTTTTCCCATGCTTATCAGTAACCTTCCCATCCTTGTCAGAAAGGGTAGGATTGGAATTAACCAAATGCTTAGGGACCAGTAGTTTGTTCCATGGTCAAGTCAAAATGGTGCCTCTTTCGTTGAGAAAGCAAGCAGCAAAAGCCAGTAAAAATTTAGTCTGTAAAAGGTCACTTTTTCACATAAAAGCACAGTAAAATGCACTTCAACACACTTTGCCAGCCCCAAAGAGTAAAATAAATACAGTTTTGCCACAGAAAAAATGTTTTTCAATTACTTTAAACAACTTTTAAACTGACAAGAAAAAAGAGCACTCCCTTTTAAAAGTACAATACAGTCTTGTCACAGTTCACTAAAATATACACTCCTAGCTTAAACATAACTTTCCTAAATAGGGAAGTACAAAAAACAGTAGTCTGGATTCAATAAACTCTGTGTAGGTTCCACACACAGCCTACAAGGAGTGTATTCACGTACATGACACTGCATATTGTGCGGCATCGCTCAGGCTCAGACACAACCTTTTAGTGCCAGTAATGTGGTGAAACAGTTCTGAAGGATATAAAATACAGAACAAAACTGTATGTCATTATATATTGACTGTAAATTTCAGAGATTTCGCAAAAACCACACGTTACAAGGAACAGGCCAAAAATATGATGCAAATATCCAGACATTCTGCAAAACTGTTGACAGTCTGCCTTTTGTGTTTTAATTTCATTTTCTTTTTTTTTCTTTTCTTGCTAGTGTTTGTGCTATGTGCTGCTTGGCATAAACATATTTAGCTGTGCTCACCTGGTTTGCATGAAGTGCAGCAGTGCACAAACTGGAGGAATGGACCACCCAGGTTGTGGACAAGACCCAATTAGCCACGCATGTGAATCAGATGAATTAAACTAATAATATTGTGTGGCGTGCAAACACTGTAAGTGGCATTGTGTTATGATTACCAGTAAGAACCTTACAATAACTACTAAGATAGCAGATATCCCACTAATTCCATGGCAGCAGGTGTTAAGGGTAGGTGTGGAGTGCAGATGGTCCAGCATTCTAGTACAGGGTGTGCAAATTTTGTTTTACTCTTGTAAGATTACAGATTATAGCAATTAAGTGTAAGATACACAACTGTTTTCTCAACCTTCTTGTGACAATAGCTGTAAGTGCAGGAGAACCATAGACATGGTCCATTTGAATAGCACAATTACACAAGTGCCTGTATACCATATAATATTGAAATTGCAGTGCCTGCCACTGTCGCGTATGGCTTAACATCACACAAACACCATGCCCAGCAGTAGGCACCCTCTCCTACTGTTTGCATGATAGCAAGCAATGCAAAGCATTTTCAAATGTTGAAAAACCAAAATATGTGCACTCTCAGTAAGCACAAGACATGCAATAAGCAGAAAACAGCAGCATATAAAATGCAATTGGCAAGAAATGCTCATAGACATTGTGCTTGAACTATGAAAAAGCATGTCTGGAGTTGCTGGAGAAGGTGTGTGCTTTCAGGCACAGTGTTGGGGTGCCCAGGAGTCCAAGATTTTTGTTGGAGTCCAAGTTAAAGAGCATGGGCCCAGGTTGCTGCAGCAGGACTATTCAGACTCAGAATATAAATCTCAGGCCTGGAGTAGTGTTGCCAGGGTCTTAACCAATGTGACAGGTATCCCCCGCACAGATGAGCAATGCAGACATCATTTTGATGACCTCCAGAAGAGGAAGCAGGATACCCTCGACCTTTGTATTAGGGACTATTAGGTAGTAGACACCCCATAGATGTGTAAGTACCAATTTCAGTGAGCAATTGTAAGAGTTAAAAGCTGAATATAGTCAAAACTGGTATTTATAATGGTGCTCTGTTTTTTCCACAGCTGCTGAGGAGAGAGAGACTAGAATGTTCGGTCCTATGCTACATGTCTAGTATGGATGCAAGTAGCATTTGGTACGTATGCATCAGAACAGTACTGTCTAAATAGTATTTTAATAATAATAATAATTTGTATAGTAATTTTATAGCATTAAAAGTTAAGGGCCACTTAGCTGGTATTTAAGAGTTGTATCAAATTGAACATGCATATCCCAACTGTAAAAGAAACTATGCATGCCTTAGTCTGTAGCACAAAGCAATTGTGTCATATTCTGAAATAACAGTGAGCATGCATATCTAAACTGTAAAAGGAAAGCATGCAGGCAGTAGCTTGTAGGACAAAAGAACAGTACAGTATTTTATTGTAGTCCATAACTCTCAACTGTACAGATTTTCACAGAATGTCCAGATTTTTGCCTCATATTTTTTGTGAAAGACAATTAAGTTTTCAGACTTCATACCCTTCAGAAAATTCATGCTAATGCAAAATCTGTTACTCTAACAACTTTCTAAGTATGTAAGAGCAATGTGTAAAAACTGTCCCTATTTTTGGGCCTTTGTCCCCCTTTTATTTACAGCTTTGTCCAGATTTCTTAAAGTATTAGGACAAAGAACATTAACAATGCTTTATTTAAACATTCCCTTGCAAACCAACACATTGTGATTGAAAGAATTGATAAGACTGCAGTGTACTGGAATTAACTGGGCACAACTGAAATAATACTGAAATGAAAGTCTTTATCTGTTAATTACCCAAACTCGTGCTGAACAGGTGCTAGTCTCTCCTTTATAGGCCAAGTTTTGTGTACTTTTCAGAATGAATTCTCCAAACAATGTAGTTCATTTAACAAGGATTTACTAAATGTTCACAATATCCAAATACTGTCTTCATTAACAGTGCTGATTAACAATAACAGTCTGTAGAAATGCTGGAATGCTGGTTAGTAATAACAGTGCTGCTAAATGTATCCAAAGTTTCTGCACATTATTCTGATTGTCCTGAATGATGTAAACTGAAATAGTCTTTATTTGACCTGTCTTCTGCACTCAGGCTCGAGTGCCTGTATTGTAGCTTCCTTTCTGAAATGCTGAATATTTGATCTTTTCTGTATGTCATCTGTATGTCAGGTTGAACTAACTGACTTCCTAAACTGTATCTGAAGTATATTTTAATAATAACAAAACACTGTAATGCTTTACATGCCTCCTTAGCCTTGGTTCTCAGGCAGTGTCTTGTTTTGCAGTCTTTTAAGGGGCTAGCTGTCCCGTTATCTAACATTTCCTTGATTCTTCCCTTGAGAAAGAAAACAGAAAAAGAGCAGTCTGTAGCCTTCCCTTGGGAGCTGTTATCTCTCATGCTTGACCAGCAAGATTGTTATTCTCTTCTGCTTAACTGTTTTTTAAATTAAATACATTTTATCTTTTAGTCTGTTTAATGCCTAATAACTACTTTAAAATGGAAGTCCCTAATCTAGCAGTTGCCCCTGAGGCCCCTGATGAAAGTCTACAGGGGCCTGCTTTTTAAGTTACCTTACATCTGTATTGCTAACTATTGTATACAGATTTATGCTACCTGACTCATAATCTGAAAATAAGTTTTCTTTATTTGGTAAATAAAACTGCAATTTTAATTTTGACCACTAGGTGTCACTTGAGCATTTATGGCCTGTTTGGATTGAAATCTCTTAACTTTGTGATTTAATTATAACTAGGCAATTGTTTTTATCTGGTGAATAAACTTGCAATTCTAATTTGACCACTAGGTTTGAAGTCTGTTAACTTTATGATTTAATTTCCATACTACCTAAATTCATAGTCTTTACAGTCTTTAAGTCTAAGTTCTCATGTATGAGTAAGATATATCTGTATGCTGTAATGGTAAAATTACACTGTTTATTGCCTATATTTTTAACTTATGAACTGATGCCTTAGTGTACCATGATGCTTCTTTCTTATAGCAAATAAAACCTTTTCCCGTTGTTCACAGATTTAAATATTTAAACATTGTACTGTTTGCTTTTATTGTATAGCCTATCGAGCATGATGGCTATTTTCTGAAGACTAATTGAAATTGGCAGTAAACCGATAACTCTATAACTGGTCTTGAAGCATAATTACCATATACTGTATTAACTTGCGTCTATAGAATTTCTTTTATATTTGCTCTATAATGCTACTTACCTTTTTTAACGTTTCTTTGCTGTAATAGATGTCTACCTCCTAAATTTGTGTCTGAAATATTCTACGAATATTTATGAGCTATAATAGTTTACTAAAACCTATACTTTCTGTACTTTAGATCTATACCTTTGTATTTTCTGTTGTCCTTTAAAATTTCAGACTAATGTACAATAATTATGTAAAATACACTGTAATGTGTAAACTTGCACTGTAATCTGCAAACTAATTAATAAATTAAGCCTGCCCTGCTATGTATTGAGTGCATTGAATAACTATTACTACCTATTCTTTAGATAATTTGTTTTAATAATTTACTAAAACTTATACTCTCTGCATTTCAGGTTAATACCTTTACATTTTCTGTTAGTGTATTTTTTTAACTTTCTGACTAATGTACAATAATTATATAAAGTGTACTGTAATCTGTAAATTAACAAATTTAGCCTGCCATGTTATACACTGAGTATATTGAATAACTATTACTACCTATTATTTAGATAACCTATCTTAATGAGCCTGTAAAAATAATTCTGTCACTTTATCCTTAACTAATGACTAAATAATATAATTCTTTTACTTTACCCTTAAAACTAATGACTGAATAATGTGAAGTAACTGAGTATTATTTTTATATTCTGAGATTTGACTGAAATGTACTATACTGAACACATAACTGAGTATGAATGTCATATTCTGAATCTTGACTGAAATGTGATACATATTTATAGTGAACATTTAAAATAGCTGTGTATATTCTTGAAACTAAACTAATACTAAAAGAATATCTTTTGCCAGTGTTAATTGAACACAGATAAAAGCATAACTAAAAACTGGTACATGTTATATTCTGAAAACCAACTATTAGTACCTTTTTCTGTCAGTATTGTCTGAACATAGACTGAAAACTAGTACTGTTGTACAATTGTCTGAAAACATGAGAACATTTTGACAGTGTTACCTAAACACAGATAAACTGAAATCTGTTATTGTTATATTCTGGACACTAAACTATTAATATCTTTTTGTCAGTATTGCCTGAACATAGATAAAAACAAACTGAAACTTGTACTGTTATATAACTGTCTGAAACATACATACTTGCTTTAACTGATAAACTGAAAACTAGTACTGTTAAATAACTGTGTGAAAACGTACATACTTGCTTTCTTTAACTCATACATTTTAATTTTACACAAACATTGAAGAAATAACCAAAACACAGAGACAGTCAACTTCTACACTGAAGCTCTTGCCAGATTTTACTCTGCATTGTCCCAGTCACTGTTGAGGTAAAGAAAGGCCTGCTTTAATGTCAAAATGTCTTTTTATAGTTAGGCCTTTTAAACCTCTTCTTTTCATTTCTTGTGCAAGGCTGGGTGGCTAAAGTTCTTGACTGTATTTAATATCAGGTCCTTAAAATAACATTTGCATCTTTAACAATTATAAACTAATAACATAGCTTATTGTGCTGACTTTATTTACAATTTTCTGCATGAAATAAACATTTACTACTAATAAACTCTTGCAAGTCTATAAGCAAACTGATAACCTCAAATGAAACTAAAGTAGTAATGTAACACTGTGCATTTCTGCACCTATATAAAATTAATTTAACTGTTGAACTTTTTACATTTCCTCTCGTGACCCTTAGATTTTAACATACTGTTCTGTGAGTGAAACTCCACCCACTGTCTCACCATAACCGTTTCTTTAGCTGACGTCATTTAACTTTTCAGTACTACTGAATGCTGCAAGAATTTATCATTACTGTCTACAATTTTCTTGGATAAATAGTAAAAACTGTAGATACATTAAATTGATCTTCACCATACTGCATTATGGTATACAGTTGTCTTCTTCTTTTGGCTTTTTCACAGTTAGGGTTTGCTACAGCAGATCAACTGTCCACTCATGATTGGTGTTGAGTTGCCAGCCCGGCGCTCAACCATCCACAGAAGGCACACACACGCACACATAGGGCCAATTTACAGTGTCCAATCCACCTACAGCATGTCTTTGGGATGTGGAAGGAAACCGGAGCACCCAGAAGAAACCCACGTGACCATAGGGAGGACAAGCAGACTCCACACAGAAGGCACCCCAGCCCAAGATCAAACCGGAAAACCTCTTGCTGTGAGGCGGCAACACTAACCACTGCACCACTATGCAGTACTGTCTTTAATTCAGTTTGCTAAGCTGGCTGTAATCTGATCTGGTGTGTTTGGTAAACTGCAATTTCTGTATGAAATATATACAGTCTTAAACTGATTATAATGTACTCTTTTTATGCATAGGATCTGAACTCTTAACTGTACCCTCACTTTTGCGATGTAGCATTGACTTTACATTTTACATTCTGTAAACTAGCAAAACATTTTTTAATATTTGTGAATGATTTTATCTTTGTATTAAGATATTTTTATGCATTGCAACACTTTAATACAAAGCTCTTAACTAATGACTGCTAAACAAAACAATAACACAAAACAATCATTTGCCAAATCTGTAACTGTAAACACTCTATTCTGCGAATTAACTTGACTGTCATTTCTGATGTACCTTACAAGACATAGATGTATACGGTTACCCTTTTTTTTTAACTGGCCACACCCAATATGTCTTTTTGAGCATTTTAAATGTGTCTATTGATCTGGAATTTATTTTATCTTTAAACCATAAATCAGCAGGGTCTATATTAAATCGGCAAATGCTTAAAAAATGCTTTTTTATCGACCCCATGTAAGTGAAAGCTTACAATCCCCAACACTCAGAACAGTAATTTTCTTTCCCAGGGAAAAAATCGCTGTTCCACAAAAAAATAAATAAATAAATAAATAAAAACATCAAAACATTACATAAAGTGTGGGGCTTCACCCACCCACACCCCCCTACTTAAATGTACCAACTCTGAGATCGCACTACAGTGACAAAAATGGCAAAGTAACAAAGGCAGCCAAGCAATTTCTTTCTCAGGCAAAGAAATCACTTATATGCCATTTCGCTATTTTGCTGTTTTGTGCTTTCAAGTTCGATCAAGATGCATTTGAAGGATTGCATCTTCGATCACATAATAGGAAACCAATCTGCATGTTCCTGTTGTAACCAATTCTTCAAATTCTATACATTTGCAAAAATCTTTTCATTGAAGTCTAAAACAGGATATAACTCTGACATGTTCATACCTAGGACACAGCTGTTACACTTTGAACTGTTAGCTGCTGTAATCTTTGACCCTTTAAATCCTGACATAACTACATTTGTGTCCCTAATAAAGATTTATGTGTAACTGAAGTTGATTTGTTTGTCTTAATAAGTACATTATTCCATAATTTTTCTGTAAACAATGAAATATTGTCACTTCTTTTAACCTTAAACAATGATAGATAAATGCTCTGGTTTAGTACTGGACTGCCACACCCTTTATAGATGGCTATGGAATGCGTTCTTTCTTTATTCTGCTCTGAAACTGTAGCAATTTTACTTTGTTCTGGTCTGTTTTTTAGTTATACTTGAATTTACTTTATCAAAATCTGCACTCTGATCCATATTATCCACTCTCAGTGCAATATTTGCAACTTGCTTCTGAAAACAAGAAACTAGGTGAAGTACTGTGAACTTAAGAACATTGCCTGCATGTTATGTACATTGACTGTGTTGACATTTGTATGTTTAATACTGCAACATAATTCTGTATTTTGAATTACACGTAAACAAAAATGTATTACATTCTGAACATTTGTATTTGAAACTGTACTTCAGTTTAACTCTCTAAGTTCAATTGTATGTGCTGAAGCATTTATGTTTAAGTCTGAAACTACTGACAGAAGCTGACTCATTATGTGGATGCTTTCCTGTAGTCCGCTTGTGTGAGTTAATTCTTGAACTAATAACCTTTAACTTTAAAAGAACATTTCTGGAACACAGTTTTTTAGACTGCTTTACCCAGGTTTTAAATTTAAACCAAAGATTTACTGATATCCTAATGGTAGAAGTATTACTTGACATGTTGATACAACAGGTATGCAAATTACTTTTACTGATGAATTTAAACTTTTTTAACTAACTAAAAAGTGCATATAAAGTCTTACATAACTTTATGATTCTGGAAAAAAGTGTCCTGTTGTCTGAAACTTTTGAACCTTTTTCTTGCTTCTTGGCTGTGTGACGTCACACTGAAAACTTGAAAGTTTGTAGAGCTGTTAACTGGATAATGTCTTTTATGTTCTGAAGGAGCACTGCTGAAATTTGTTGATTTAGTGCTGGTCTGTTGAATTCTTTGAGGCTTTTTCTGAAGTAAACACTGGTGCTCTGCTATGTGCCTAATAGCTGCAATTACTATATGTAGAGGTTGTCTGCTCTCAATGTTTTCTGTACGAAGTTTACATCTGAAACATTAGTGTTTTCTTACCGAAAGGTCTGCTCTGTAATGAGAAACTGAAGTGCCATCATTTCTGGCTTATTCTGTATAGAGTTCACAGTCTTCAGTAATGGAAAAACACTGGTGTGCTGCTGAAAAGTCTATTATGAAATTGATAGACTGGAAAAAGTGTTACTCTAAACTGATAATGAAACCTTGAAGTTAAGCTGGCTGCTGCACTAAAAACTGTACTTGAAAGGGTTACTTACTGCAGCTGTTTCTGTTGAAGTTCTGAAGTGTTGCTGATAAGGTTGCTTGGAATACACACTCTGTAGAACATATGTTGAACAAAACATGGAGTGCTGCACTAAAAAACTGTATTTTAAAGAGTTACTCTCTACAGCTGTGTATGCTGAAGTTCTGAAGAAATGTTTTGCATGTTGCACTGATAAGGTTACTTGGACTGAAAACACTACTATTTCATAGTTCGTAGAACACATGTAGTTGAATGAAACATTGCTATTCTGTAGATTTGTTTGTATAACACACATTGTCTGACAACTGATGCAAGCTTATTATGGGGTTTTGGGAGTTGCTTTAACTGTTTTACCCCATTCATAGTGGCTCACCATTGAAAGAATTGATAAGACTGTAGTATACTGGAATTAACTGGAAACAACTGAAATGAGACTGAAAAGAAAGTATTTATCTGTTTATTACCCAAACTCATGCTGAACAGGTGCCAGTCTCTCCTTTATAGGCCAAGCCTTGTGTACTTTTCAGAATTAATACTCCAAACACTGTACTTCATTCAATAAGGTTTTATTAAATGTTCACAATATCTGAATACTGTCTTCATTAACAGTGCTGATTAACAATAACAGTCTGTAGAAATGCTGGAATGCTGGTTAGTAATAACAGTGCTGCTAAATGTATCCAAAGTTTCTGCACATTATTCGGATTGTCCCGAATAATGCAAACTGAAACAGTCTTTATATGACCTGTCTTCTGTACTCAGGCTCAAGTGCCTGTATTGTAGCTTCCTTTCAGAAATGCTGGGCATTTAATCTTTTCTGTATGTCATCTGTATGTCAGGTTGAACTAACTAACTGACTTCCTAAACAATATTTGAAGTATATTTTAATAATATCAAAACCCAGTAATGTTTTACACGCCTCCTTAGCCTTGGTTCTCAGGACTTGTCTTGTTTGGCAGTCTTTTAGGGGCCTAGCTGTTTCATTATTTAACATTTCCTTAATTCTTCCCTTGAGAAAGAGAAGAGAAAAAGAATAGTCTGTAGCCTTTCTTTGGGAACTGTTATCTCTCATGCTTGACCAGCAAGGTTATTCTTATCTTCTGTCTAATGCCTAATAAACTAACTAATAAGCTAACTAACTTTAAAATGGAAGTCCCTAATCTAACAGTGATTTCCTTTTTGGTACCCTGTAACGGGTAAATGTGGATCCTAGAGGGGCAACTGGGAAAACATGATGCAATATAGAAAAACCTGTTGTCAGTTTAAGTTGAATGCTTTCACTGCCCCAGGATTAAAATATTATGTTTCTATTAAGCCCATATTAAAACATAGGGCTGCAAAATTATGAGAGCAGTATGGTTGTTTTCACTAATGCAGTCTTTTATTTTAGATCGTGCAAGTTATATTTTACTGAATTGTGTAGTTTAAGATTTATTTTTTCTTTTTATGATACCTTTTAAATAATTTTATTATGGTAGTATATTTATATTATTAATTATGGCTTAGGTGTTATTGTGTTGTTTCTGTAGCTGTCCTAGTGGTATCAATAACTTAGATTATTAATGTTTTGCTAAAAAGTTAATACTCAACTTGTAATACATTTTGTATTTTTTTTAATTTTTAATACATTATTTAATATTCATTATGCATTCATAGTTTAGGAATATAACTATAATAGTTTTAGATGGATAGACTTCTTTAAATTTTAATAATATATATTTTTGGTACCATTTTTAAAACCATGTAAAGACTATTTTAGTGTGTGTTGTTATTCTGAAGAAGTCCTGATAAAAGATGGACAAAAGCACTTAATTACTTGTGTGTGATTTTAATAAAGAATTGTTGTGCTGTGTTTTACCAGTAACCTCTGTGTTTTGTGTGCAGGTCATTTATAACCACCTTTTTTTTGTTTTGTTTTTGGTTGCTAAGTGGTGGTTAATCCCCGCTTGTTATGGATTATTAGAATGTAACTTCCTGCCTGTATACCAGTGGCACAAATAACCTTCTGTAAACTGTAATCAGTATAATTGGAACATGCTCATGTGCAATATATGCACACATCAAGGATTGGTGGCTGCAATCTTTACTATAGTGTGCATCTGTTATAAACAGGGTAGTCTTAATAATAAGGAAGAAACTTGTTAGGTGTTTGTAGTGTTAAAAGTAAAGGTAACTGAATAGAGTCAAATAATTGTCTCAATGCTTTGTATGTCACATGTGAAGTTACTAATGTTCTCCCTTTTTTCTCTCACCCCAACAATTTTCTCCTTTTTTGTGTGTTTATTTTCTTTTTTTGTCTTTATTTTTTGTTTATCCCACAGCACAGTGGGGTAAGACTGTCCCATGGGATCCACCTGCCCCCACACCATCAGCTACAGCACCGCTGCCCAGCACATCTGGTGAAGTATCTGGTAGCACCTCCTCTGTCAACCCTGCACTACCCAGCCCCTCAGGCATAATTCTTTAAAGAAAAGAAATGGGGAAGACAGGAAAGTGGTGAAATGGGGAGCAAGCAGGGGAATGGACAAAGTGAAAGCAAGGCAGGAATGTGCTTGAAGGATATAGGAAAAAACCTTAGCTATCCATTTCTTTCAGAATAAATCATACAAATTTTGCTAAATTTGGACTGTCACTTCCAGAGAGAAGGTGACCACAACACAATCTGTTGCATAGAGAATTGGTCAGAATCATGTGTCATGAAGATATGTGCAAAATGGAGAGCTATGTATGGGACGATTTTATTTATATATCTATTTTTTTTTGAGAGAGAGAGGAATGTTGGGGAAGAGCTATAGGAATATCTGGGTGCTGTAAGTTTGGCAGGTGAAGCAATTGCAGACAGACAAGACAAACAAGAAAAGAGATAGGGATGGTGAAGGACACATGAGGTGGGTGAACACCATACTTGTGGAGTGAGGGTGGGGCATTGCTAACCCATGGGCATCAAGTTGGGTGACAGTGAGAATCGAGTCCTCATCCAGTAGACTGTCATCACTGTCACCTCACTGTGCCGATGGCAGCAGTGTCTGACATCTGTATCTCTTTGAGTTATTTAATAGAACAATAGAGAGCAGTGTCTTCAACTGGCATAGGTGTGCACCAACAGTAAGGTGCACATTTCTAAGCAGCATCCCAGGCAGTACGTCATGGGTGATAAACTTACCCCCTCTGCCACTGCTCCTGGAGGGGAGCCACAGGCCTATTTTCCAGGACAGACCTACCTGAGAGGCCAGGTAGTACAGGGACAGCAGAAGGGGTGCTACCAGTTTCTGCACCAGACATGATGAGTAGTGGTGCTGCAGCCGGTATAGTGGAGGCAGGTGGATCCTGTGGGACCATCGTACCCTGCCTGTGCTGTGGGAAAAACAAAAAATAAAAGTAAACACACAAAAAGAAAATAATAAACACAAAAAAAGAGAGAGAGAAAGGGGTTGGGGTGACAGAAAAAAAGGGAGAACATTAGTAACTTCATATGTGACATACAAAGCATTGATACAATTATTTGACTCTATTCTGTTACCTTTACTTTTAACACTACAAACTCCTAACAAATACCTTTGTTTACTGTTAAGACTACCCAGCTCTTAACAAATGCACAATATACTACAGATTGCAGTAAGCAATCCTTGATGTGTACATATATTGCACATATCTGTGATCCAAATATACTGAGCACAGTTTACAGCAAGCCAGTGGTGACACTGCTTTATGGCTATGACATTACATTGCAATATTGATGAAACCTTAACAGTACTGTCTATTTGGGAAGTGTGGATTTTGAAGGCACAACTTATGACTACTTTGTAATAATGAACTGTTGTTTTGCCCTCCACAGTAATGCATGCATACTTCCCTATTACAGCTAAGAAATGAATGCTCAACTTGATACAACTGTACAAGTAGCAAATATATGTGCCGTAACTTTTAATGCTAAAATAACCTCACTGTTGGGATGCATACATACCACATGCATCTCACATCCATGCCAATCTAGTGGCATGGGTTTGCAAATTCAGTTCCCGGTCTGTGACAGCTTCAGAAAAAATAGAACACAGCAGAGTACCATCAAGCATACCAATGCTGACTATATCCAGCTTTTAACTCTAACAAGTAGTGTCTGAAAGTGATACTTACACATCTGTGGGGTACCCCCAGTCCTGCATTCCTTGTTCTAATGGTCAAGGGTATCCCTTTTCCTCATTCTGTGGTCTTTGTAGTGGTTCCTACATTTTTCACCAGCATGGAGGGTACCAGTACCACTGGTCAGAGCCTGGGCCAGACTATTCAATGCCTCTGCCTTGTAATCCAAAGCCACAATAGTCCCTCTGAAACAGTCTGAGTCCATGTTCATTCACTAGGAGTCCAACAAACACTTTGGAATCCTGGACACTCCATCTTTAAGCACGGTATCTCAAAAACTCTCCAGAACACCAGCCATGCCTATCACAGATAAATACCAAAGCAGAATGATGTTTTCCCACTAATTGCAGGTATGGCACTTACTAGGAATCCACACTTTCTGGATTTACAACATTTTAAAGTGTTGCACAATGCTTACCATCACACAAACATGTTGCATGACAGTGCATGCTGCAGGGAAATGTGGCTGCCCAATGGCCAATAGTCTTAATTGAATGCATCTGGTGTATATTTCTGGTTGTCTGGGTCTTGCCTGCTACCTGGGTGGTCCATTAATCCTTGTTATGCAGTGCCACTCTACGTGCAAACAAAATGCATATAGCTGGGGGTGGCTTGGATGGAAGGCTGACAGCAGCTCAGATTTTCTGCTCTGCAGTATTTCAATATTTTTGACAAGATTTATTTGCAAAACACATTGATATCTTCTTGAAAATAATAAATCCCCAAACTGGAAGACTTAAGCTTTATATCAGTGTAACCTTCATCTTATAATTTTCATATTTTCCTGTCAAATTCTAAAGAAGGAAAAGAGAATAAATTATAACTGAAGGAACATGAATCAGCCACTCAACAGGACAACTCTATGAAAAAAGAGCCGCAGTCCATCTTTAAAATCATTCAAGATTTAATGCTGAAAATGTATAAATTTGACTTTAAAATGGACAAAACTAAAGAGGACACTACAAAGCAGAATGAATTATTAAATGATGTCCTGAAGCAAAAAAAAGGTTCAAATTACAGCACTAGAAGAATTAGTGTCTGACACTGACTGCAGACAAATAGAAGGGGGAAAATATTGAGTTCCTTCTGCAACAAAACAACAAACTAATTAACAAGATATATGATCTGGAGAATAGGTCTAGAATTAACAATATAAGAATTTATGGTATATAGGAGAGAATCAAAGGGGACAATATGGTTAGTTTCAAAACTACATGGCTCCCCAAAACTTTAAACTACTGGAAGCTTTATCTTTTGGAATTGAGAGAGCCCATAGATCATTATCTACAAATACCTCAAATAACAAAAATGTGCATCCCCGATCCATCATTGTTAAATCTTTGTCAAGATAAAGATCTTATTTTAAAATCTGCTTGGGCTCTCTCTCCTTTGAAAATCGGGGATCAAATTGTTAGATTTGACAATGACTACTCTTCTATTGTCATCTCAAAAAGAAAGGCTCGCATTCCCCTTATAAAATCATTGAAAAAGCTGGTATTAAATCTCAACTAATCTTATCTGCCAGAATAAGACTTTCTATACAAGAAGGAACAAAAACATTTGAAACACTTGAAGATGCCAACAACTTTGTACAACAAAGAAACCTAATAAATTCAGCAGTACTTACAGACATCAGTAGCACATTAAAAAGCCAAGCAACAACAAAAAATGAATGGTCTGTGAAAGAAAAGAAAAAAAAAACAGAGATAAATAATTCATGCACTTATTTGTAATATTTACAATGCAGTTGGTTATAAGTCATCTTGGAATCACACAAACAAGCTAATGCATTTTGTTTTACTTGTTTCCTTTTCCTTTCTCCTTCCCTTTCAAAAATAAGAAAGCATCAACAGTTAAACTATATGCGATGCTACAAGATTTACAAATGACTTTAGATCAGAAGTTATATATTCTATATATGTCAAGTGAATTTTCAATCTCTAGGGGGGGATATACAAAGGTATTATAGTCATATAATGGTGCTTTACTAAATTGATGTTTTACAACTATCTTTTACTGCTTTACTGCTTTGGGGAGTCATGCTGTGGCTTATAATTTGTGTTTCAAATAATAACAGTTATAGGTAAAATATGTTTACTGTACACTTACATTTATCTAAAATAATGCATTAGTTTAAAGTTTAGGGTGTTATTGTCTACTTAATTTATTCATTAATTGAACAGAAATGCTTAATTCCGTTTTTATTTGTAAGTTTGCCAGTCAAAATCAAGCATTTAGAGTAAAAATGAATGTTTTACATTGCTCGTGGCTTTTTATTACATCTGCAACTATTTCAAGTCTCAAAGCTTCACTCTATAAGCAAAACTTCATGCTGACTTACCTTAGTTCTATTTTATTTTTATTTATTTTATATTTGTTCACCGGGCTAGTCTAACTGGATATATGTCCATTTTCAGTAGAGGCCCAGGGAGATAAGCTCCGAGGAAACAAACAAAATCACATATACAAAAATTAATGTATACAATGAACATTGCAGGTGCAGTACAGAGAATAATAAAGAGGTCATTCGTTCATAGCATAGTGCAAAATATACAGATACAATTAGTACAATACAAAATGTAGTTGCAATACATCATAAAGAAAAAGATGTCAGCAGATTTATACAATATATTAGTATACAAATAGTCATAAAAAAAAAGTAGGAGCTGAAATTATACAATATATTAGTAAAAGTAGTCTCCTTAATGAGATTCTAAAGATGTAAGTAATAGTATAGAAGGACAAGGTAAGTTGTTATTAAGAAAAGGAAATTGATTACGGAGAAGAGGAGGGTAGGTTGAACCAAGTAAGAAGAGCTAGATGATCAGTCAGGTTTAGTACAGGGGCACAATCAGTGTGTTCTGAGGAAAAGTTTCAATTTGGTTTTAAAGAGTGATATAGAGGAAAGAGAGGAAATTTTATTAGGAAGAAGGTTCCAGGATTTTCCAACAGTATTAGAGAACAGAGTCCCCAGCCCTGTTGTTTGATTTACAAATATTTACAAGAAGTTTATGTGATGATCGTAAGGTCTTTAGATTGTTGTAGGGGGTAATGAGGGTAGATAGTATATGGGTATTGGTAGGTTGGTAAAGGGTTTCATGGGCAATGGTCAGTTGGTGGAATTTAAGCTGATTTTGTAATTCAAGCCATCCTAGCTGCTTTAGATTAAAACAATGGTGGGTTCTAAAAGGGTTACCTGTAGCAAATCTGGTTATGTTATTGGAGGAGTTTTCCATTGTATTAAGGTTGTTTTTAGAGAGATTTATGTCTGGTGCAGAAACTGGTAGCACCCCTTCTGCTGTCCCTGTACTACCTGGCCTCTCAGGTAGTTCTGTCCTGGAAAATAGGCCTGTGGCTCCCCTCCAGGAGCAGTGGCAGAGGGGGTAAGTTTATCACCCATGATGTACTGCCTGGGATGCTGCTTAGAAATGTGCACCTTATTGTTGGTGCACACCTATGCCAGTTGAAGACACTGCTCTCTATTGTTCTATTAAATAACTCAAAGAGATACAGATGTCAGACACTGCTGCCATTGGCACAGTGAGGTGACAGTGATGACAGTCTACTGGATGAGGACTCGATTCTCACTGTCACCCAACTTGATGCCCATGGGTTAGTGATGCCCCACCCTCACTCCACAAGTATGGTGTTCACCCACCTCATGTGTCCTTCACCATCCCTATCTCTTTTCTTGTTTGTCTTGTCTGTCTGCAATTGCTTCACCTGCCAAACTTACTGCACCCAGAAATTCCCAACATTCCTCGCTCTCTCAAAAAAAAAAAAATAGATATATAAATAAAATTGTCCCATACATAGCTCTCCATTTTGCACATATCTTCATGACACATGATTCTGACCAATTCTCTATGCAACAGATTGTGTTGTGGTCACCTTCTCTCTGGAAGTGACAGTCCAAATTCAGCAAAATTTGTATGATTTATTCTGAAAGAAATGGATAGCTAAGGTTCTTTCCTATATCCTTCAAGCACATTCCTGCCTTGCTTTCACTTTGTCCATGAGGCATAGAGGAGAGTAGAAATTAGATGGGTGTGAGCAATAGTTATTCTAGCTGCAGGAGAGAGGAAGGGCTTGATCCTGTAGAGAGAGCCTAGTTTTCTATTAACAGATTGTAGAGTATTGTTAATAATGATGTCGAAGTTAAGGTTATCTATGGTGATACCTAGTAGTTTGGTAGTTGGATCTGGGGATATGAGAGTACCATTATTGGATGTTACTGTGAAGTCTATTTGGGGGGACTTACAAGTAGGAGTAAAAAGGAGGAGTTTAGTTTTTTGGGGGTTCAGAAGGAGACAGCGCTGTGTAAACCATTGTTCGACTGTGTTAAACACATTTTGGGTAAGGGAGTGAAGTTCAGATATAGATGTGGCTGAGCATACAAGTGTAGAATCATCTGCATATTGTATGCATGTAGCTTGGGGGATTGCTAGGTGAAGGTCGTTGATAAATATAGAAATCAGGAGAGGTCCTAATATGCACCCTTGAGGAGCACCAATGTTAACGGGCAGATGGGTAGATAGAATGTTATGCCAAAGTGCAGCCTGTTGTCTGTTATCTAAGTAGGACTGGAACCATTTTACAGCTAGTGCATCTAGTGACAGGGATTTGAGGATATTTATAAGTATCTGGTGATTTACCATATCGAATGCCTTAGACAGATCTATAAACAGTGAAGAGGAAAGCATATTGAGGTTATGTTTTTTGTTACTACAGTCAGTAAAGGAAAGGAGGGCAGTAGTAGTGCTGTTGGAAGGTCTGAAACCATGTTGAGAGTTTGAAAGTAAGTTATTTTGGATTAGGTGGTCTAGCAATTGTCTGTGGATGCATTTTTCCATGATCTTTGCCAAGGGAGAAAGTAGGGCTAAGGGACGGTAATTGGAGAGTTCAGTAGAGTTTCCACCCTTGTGAAGGGGGATAATATGGGATACTTTCCAGATTTTAGGGATGTGTCCTCACTGATGGTTCTATTGATGAGAATGGTAATGGGATAGGTGATGGATTTGGCTGCCTTTTGTAGATATTCAGTGGGTAGTTTGGTCTGCTGAAGGAGTGCACGGTTTCAGTTTTTGGATAAGGGTAAGAATATATGTTGTTGGCCCTGGTTGGAAAAGAAATAGAGGAGATGGGTTAGAGTTAGAGTTGGATATAGTTAAGTTCTGAGTAGATAACTGACTGGCAAGAGTTTGAATGGCCTCAGTGAAAAATGTATTAAAGGCATTAGTACTCTGCTTGGGATTCTTCTGGTCTGTGCTTTGTGGGTTTGGTGTGATGGATTGATAGTTGCTGTTTAGAAGGTTTCTGAAGAAGGGTCTAGCTCCTAAAGGGCTGTAAAGGCTTCATTTTTGTGCAGAGATGTCCGCAAAGACATACAGGAAGTAAATAAGTAAAGTTCTGAAAACAATGGACCAACAAAAACGACATTGTCTTGCTTCCTTTTGAATTATATTTAATGCTTTTACCTGAAAATGTAATGCAAGTAATGAATCCATTATTTAATAAGCTTAATATATCAATTAAATTAGTGCTATTAAGTTTTAACTGCTTGCCTTCAGTTTTTAAATAAAAATGGGCATGAATTGAATGACTGACAAGTCAAATGTCTGTGATGTAATAGATAACTAGTTCTGAAATGTTTTGCAATGCTGGATGTTAGTAACCTTTTAATAAGTGAATGAAATTACTGAAAACATCCAGTTCCTGTTAAAAAACAGAAACCTTAACAACAAAAACGTGCTATATAGACAATGTTAAATATAAATGAATGTAATACAAATATTGTTTTATTTACAAAATATTAGTTAACATGTTTTGACTTTTAAAATAAGATTCTATTCAGATGGTGTTTATAAATGCTTTTATATGCATAACAAATATGAAATGGAGGACTAAGACAGTAAAAAGAAGGAAGAATTGTAGTGAATACTGATCAGTGATTACTTATACTTTGTTTATGTGTTACCATTTGCCTGCATTTTAAAATGTTGTGCTTTTTTGGATACAGAAAGGTGGACTCTATAATTATGTATACAAAAGGTTGATGTGGTAGAGTCAAAATGTTCTATAATTTAATTTAATGATATATTACTTATAAAAAGCATAATCTGATTTATTAATAGTGATTCTCCTTCTCGTCTATGTTCCATTGTGTAAGTTCAGCTTTTTCTTCAATTTGTATGTTAGCCTCTAGGAGTAGAAAGTTGCCACTAGATAACATGGTTTGGCAAGTTTTTGGCTTGTATGGTGCACATATTAAACAAGGAATACTGTATTCCATGCAGAGGATTTTTAATGTTTATATAGTTAAGATTCCTAATTTGGTTGTTTATAATTTGTCCATAACAACTGTTATTTTAAACTGCTTTAAACAATTATAGGGAAGCAATACATGTATCTTAATACTGCAAAACCTGTTATACTATGTCAGCATATAAAGTTCTCTTTTTAAATGTAAATGGGCTAAATAATCCCATGAAGAGAGCTAGTGTGAATAAGTATCTTTCTTTACATAATGCAGACATTGTTTCTCTTCAAGAAACACATATATTATCACACAATTTGAACATATTTTTGTTAAAAGACTATGGAATATTGATTAGTTCACAATATACAGAAAAACAAAAGAGGAGTTTCAATTCTATGGAAGAAAAGCCTACAATTACCAGAGATCATACATTCTTGTACAGATAATAATGGTATGTTAGCTTTAGTAGTAACTAAGTTTGGCAAAAAGCTTTACACCATGATTAACTTATATTCATTACCAGGAATATGCACAAAACAGTAAAACAGCATCTTGACATCATAACTTTATATTCTTAGGAGAGAGAATTTTAGCAGGAGATTTTAATTGTATTTTATCTTTAACAGACGCCAAGAATGCTAAACCTTTTAAAATGTCTTCTGTAGCTAGACATTTAAATAACTATGTAAATTCAAGGAATTTAAAAAAATCTATAATATAAAATTACCTTTTTCCCTAAAATGTTTCCATTATTCATATAGATTTGGCACAAAAACTAACACTGATAAAGTATTGGAACCAGCTCATTGTCCTCTAAAATAAAAGATGTCATAATTATGACCTGCCCTTTATCAGATCACAGTGCCATCACCTTTAAATTAACTTTTCATACTGATTTTGTTTTATTTCTTGTCAGAGAATTCCCATCTACATTACAACAAGACTTTCAAGACTGGTTTCTAACTGAAATAAAGCAATTTATTGAAGTAAACAATAATGGTGAGGTGTCAGACATGATTCTGTGGGATACCTTAAAAGTGGTTCTTTATGGGAAACTTAAAAGCTGGTACTTGTCTAAAAGAAAAGAGTGGGATAAGAGGTTAACCGATGTACAGAATGAAATAGATAAGTTGAAAGGTAACCTAACACCTAATGTTGAAAGGTAACCTAACACCTAATGATAAAAAAGTGTTAGATAATATAAATAAACCGAATAAGGAATACCAGGACATCTTGCATTACAACATTTCCATTAATTTAGAGAAAATCAAGTTATACTCCTAATTAGTCAACCCTAAAAGCCTACATAAAATTGCAATTAGATCAAAATATCTAAATGAAAAAAGACATATAAAGGAAATCATACATAAAGAAGATAAGAAAAGTATAAAAGTATCAGATATGAAGAAAATACTGGAATGCTTTAAAAAGCATTATGACCACATAAATAACTCAAATGCAGTGATAAGTAATAACAGTATCCTAAATAACTTCTTAAAGAACAATCAAAGAAAATTCTCTCATGATAATATTACCAAAAAATGAAACAACGTTACTCAAACCAAGTTCCACAGACAAAAAAGTAACGCTGCTGTCCAACACAGGTTCCCCAACACTCCAAATGTTTTATGCTCACCGCATTAAAACCAATAAGTGTAATAGTAAAAACAAAACACCAAGACTAATGCTAAAATAATTTATATCTTGTTTTATTGACCATAAGACCAATGATTAAGTGCTTTTGTCCATAAGTTATACTTCATCAGAATCAAACAACAATGAACAAATGTGGTATTAAATACACCTGCCAATGAACTAAAATCAATCAAATAACCAATATAAAATGCAACATCTTTATCACAGTTTCTTTCCTTTTGCTGTTTATATCCAGAGTGCTGATTTTAAAACATGCAACAATCCATACAAGAGTCTTCCAGATCATAAAGTAAAAGGGAACAATATAAAACATCCTAGTAAAATATATTATATAAAAAATACACTCCATAAAAAATTTTAAATAAATCACATACTGTTGGCCGTTAATGCTAACAAAGGGCAAACAGAAACAGATTTATTTATTTCTGGGAATTGGCAAGCATTCAATTTAATTTACCACTTCACCTCTTTAGACTCTAACAGAAACGTTTAATATCACCATCTCTTGGACTGGGTTCCACTTTTTCTAAAATCCCAAAAAGAAATTTTTTATGGGAAGAAAACTTTTATTATGTTTATAAAGTGCACTATTCTCATTACACTTATTTATGTTGTATACACGTTCATATATTCTTCTTTTAAAGTTGCATTCAGTTTTCCCTACATAGAAAGCCAAACATCCATTGCAGTTAGGCAAATAAATCACATATTGAGTTGCACAGTTACCCCTCACCATAACCAATCTCTGTTTTGAATAATAGCCTAATATCATAAATTTATCCTCCAATACATAAATACATTGTGGACAGCTACAACATTTAGTAGTCCCTAAATCCCCCTTGAAAAAGAGATCTTAATACCTGATTCAACATTTTCTTTAATATTTCTTCTTGTTTAAATGAAAACAGAAGTTCTGGGCCTAGCAGCTGGTAAATCGGTTCTATATTACAAGATCAAAGCTTTACTTAATCGAATAAGTAAAGCTCGAACTTGTAATATCGAAACCGTAAATTGTCGAACAGTTGATTTAACCCAGGGAAACACTTCCCTTGGCCATTCTGTGGAGTATGCCCATTTCTCCAATTTGGAGTGATCTCGGAGTTGGTATATTTAGGTAGGGGGGTGGGGGCAAAGCCTGTCACTTGATTTCGGGTGTAAAGTTTATTTTTTTTTTTATTTAGCCGACAATTTTAGCTTTTGATATTACAAGATCAAGCTTTACTTATTCTATTAACTAAAGCTTCAATGTTGTAATATAGACACAGTAAACCTCAGGGTTCATTTTTAACACATTCCAGTTTATTCTTATGATCTTAATTATGTCATTGGCATGTGTTGAATATTTAACCACCATTGCCCTTTCATAATACTTTTCATTACTGGATATTATCTCTTTACCATGTCTGCCCCTAAAAGGGGTTTATATGTAATGCCACATTATTTTTCCACATAACTTCTAATGTCCTTAATTATGTTCAGGGGTATCCTCTAGCTAAAAACATGTCACTAATTTTATCAAGTTCATGAGGAAGTTCTTCAAAGTGTGAGGTCATTCTTGCTGCCTGAATATATTGTCCTTTCAATACATTTTTCTTCTGTTTGTACGGATGGCAACTCCTATAATCTAAGCACATATTACTAAATGTAGGCTTCCTATAAATGTTAGATTTGAAGCCTTGACCTGTATCTGAAATCATTGTATCTAAATAATTAATTTTACTGGCATCAAACTTAAAGGTAAATTTTAGAAACTTAGAGGAACTATTTAAAAAGTTCAAAAAATTAGTAAAAATAAGATGAAGGTTACACTGATATAAAGCTGGGCCTTTCCACAAAATAAAGATATCATCCAAAAACTGACCATAAAAACTGATATATTTCCAATATTTGAGGTGAACACTGTGTTGGTTTCCCAGTCAAGTATCACCAAGTTGGCATACCTTGGGGCACAGAAAGCCCCCATGGCAACATCTTTAATTTGCTTAAAATATTCTCCCACAAAGAAAATAAAATTATAATCCAATACCAAACACATCAATTCTACCAAAATGGATATTTTATTACCAGAAAATTACTGTAATTATTCAGGCTCCTATAAAAATGGTCTATACCTTCTTTTCTAGGAATACTACTGAAGAGATCGATAAAGTTTATTGTCAAAAAGATTAAATCTTCAGACCATAACTCTTGTTTCAACCTTCCTAGATAGTCCCAAGAGTCCTTGATTAAATGGCCAATGTTCTGAAATACAGGCTTAAGCCACCTATCTATGGCCACCCCAATGGGGTAAGTCTTGGACTCCCTCACTGCCATAATTGGTCTAAATGGTGGGTTTGTAATAAATTTATGGACTTTGGGGATTCCAAAAATAATGGGGACCACTGAGTGGTGAACTTTAATAAAAATTGTAAATATCTCCTGTAATTCTTTGCTCTACCAACTATTCCTCTAAGAGGAAGTCTACCATCCAGTAGCCAATATGCATTTCATTGATAAAGACAGATACATAGGTTGTGGTATCTAATAATAAATCATACATAGCCATATTATAGTCAATGGTGTTAAACAAAATGACACCTCCCCCCTTATCAGTTTTCATAATACATATAGACCTGTCCTTACATAAAGCTTCAAAAAGTTTTCTTTCTGTTTCTATTAAATTTGAACTTTGTTTTTGACATTTTTTATCTGGTAAATTTCCTCTGAAATCACTTTCTCCAATGCATTTAGGGTTGGATGTAGATGGGGTTAAAAGTACTATTCTTTTTAACTAACTTCTTCTCCCCAATGGTATTCCTCCTGTTTACCTCTTGTTTATACTTGGTGTATAGTTAAATTTAGTTTCCTCATGAACAATTTTAGTTCAGAAATGGTGTCAGCTATATCCATGTTCCTCTGAGGAAAGAAAATTTAAAGGTTTCTGAAACAAGGAGAAGTGTTCATCAGTTATATGCTGGCTGGTGTAATTGTAAATACTGAACCCATTTCTAGCATTAACTGTAGCTAATTCTCCTTCATCTGATGGATAAGTTTGTTTTTCCCTTTCCAAGGATTCCCTTTGAATTCCCCTTGCTCCTGGTTCCTGAAATCATCTTTCCATCCTTTCTGTCTCTGTGGGGGGTAATGATAGTGAAAATCCTTTGCTCTATGAACTGCTGTGTTGGGTAATTGTTTAACCACAGTATCTTTTTTTGTTTCCCCTCCAAAATTATACTTAGGATTTTTTTTGAACATCTATAACTTTCAAGGGGTAGGCTTCATTATTTTCATATTGTCTGATATCTCTATTTAGTTTCTTATATTTTCTCTTAAATATTTTACTGTTTTTCTTATCTAAATTAGACAGTGTTTTATTATAAAAACTTTCCCATTGATCAAAAATAAGGTAATTAATAATCACATTATGTAATCTATCTCCTGTATTGTTACTTAGTGTAATCTCATCAAACTTTATTATTTTTTTCATTACTTCACATCCATGCCGATTGAATGTTTGCACAAAATCTTAATAAATTAAATCACTATAAACCAACCCCAAAGGACATTTAAAAATACGCAGTCCCTGGGGGACAATATTTAATTCAAGACATTTGCATAAGTAATTGTTTTCTATATGCAATGTTTTAATATTTTCTAATACCTTTCCCATATGTTGTATTAGTCCTGTTAAAGAATGCTCTCTAATATCATCTTTAAGTGTTCCATTACTAAATTCTGTATTCAATAAAATTGAACTCATATTGTTTATCAATAATGCTTTTGAACAGATTTCCCTCCATGCCAACATTCAAAGGGGAACTGTTAACAGTATCATTAGCCTTTGTAGACTTGGTGTGTTGCTTGTATGCTGGTTTGTTAGATGACTCACCCTTAGACAAAATGTTATACTGTAATAGATGACCATTATTCTTATCTTATCATTAAACTTAGAGTTCAAATTAAAGTCAGAAATCCCCTCAGAGCTCGCCCTCAATGTGCAAACTTGATTTAAATCTACCAGTCCCAAGCTAATGGCAGCATATGTTACCTAAGGTACAGTACCTGTTATTTCATGTCTTTTCACTGGTTCAAGGTTACTTCCGGACTCCTCTAACACCATTCTGGCCCAACTACTGGGGCCATCAGAAGGCAAAAGTTGTTTTTCTTGTGACGCAAACATCTTGCCAGTGAGAAATTCCATAATTTGTCCTCCTCACAAATTAGACAACAAGAGGGTGGAACCACTGGTACTAGCCTCAAATTCTTTTCTCCTTCCAGGTTGACTGATGAGCTTGACTGCCTTCGTGAGTTTACTTTTAACTATGGCTAATACCAAGCATACTAAGTTGATTTCCTCCCTCTGAATTGGGAAGAATACTGTGGGGATGTCATCCAGGGAATCCACTGTGAAAAAAAAGACAGCAAAACCAACAACGAACAAAAAAAAATGAAAAGATAATTTTATTTTTATTTTATTTATTTAACATTTGTTGACTGGGAATGTCCAACTAGGTTCCACAGAGCCTGTTTTCAGCAGAGGCCCGGGGATTAACAATTACTCAAACCAATTTCCACACACAAAAAGTAATGCTGCTGTCCAACACAGGTTCCCCAAGACTCCAAATGCTTTATGCTTGCCACACTAAAACCAATAAGCATAATAGTAAACACAAAATGCCAAGGCTAAGACTAAAATAATTTATATCTTGCTTTATTGACCATAAGACCAATGATTAGCGATTTCATCCATAACTTGGACTTCATCAGAATCAAACAACAATGAACACATTTGGTATTAAATACATCTGCCAATGAGCTAAAATCAATCATTTAACCAATAAAAATGTAACATCTCCATCACAGCTTATTTCCTTTTGCTGATTTTAAAAACATGCAACAATCCATACAAGATTCTTCCAGATCATAAAGTAAAAGTGAATATAAAACATCCTAGTAAAAATATATTACATAAAAATACACTCCATAAAAAATTTAAAAAATCACAAACTGTTGTCCCTTAATGGTAATACAGGGCAAACAGAAACAAATTCATTTATTCCCGGGAATTGGCAAGCATTCAATTTAATTTGCCAATTGTGGATGAGGGAGGTATTGCCTTTTCTAACACTTAATTATGTATAAATGTAGATATTATTAACACAGTACTTCTACTGATCAATAATTCTTATACATCTTATTGGAAGCCAATACACAAAACTATATTACTAGACCACAATAAAACATTATTTGAACCTTTTATTTGTATAGATAGGAATATATTTCTATGGCTAATTACAGTATACTTGCAAAATAAAAACTAACATCATTTTTCTTCATTAACCAAATATTATTGAATTTTAAAAGATTTATGTAGTCCAATCACCTAATCAAGAATTTAATCATATCCATATTTCCAATTGCCTTTACTAGTGAATGTATAATTTCTTTTGATATTAAGAAAATGTTAGATTTCAAAAAGGATAATTTGTTGTACTGGCATCAGTTCTTCTCAACAAATAAAATTCGCACGGCTGATTACTCAATAGCTAGATATAATCTACACAATTGTAACTGGATTGATATGCAGACCTGTAAAGAGTTCTTTCAACACAGAACTATAACTTCATTAGAAACACTTGACAAGAACATACCTTAAATTCTTGACATAATTTCTATTATTAATAATGCTTCTCTAAAAAGTACCTCATTTATATCCATTATATATTTAAATCTATCAGAACAGATTTTACAATTACAGATGTCTCCTATTGTAATTATTCAACTAAAATAAACAAGGAATAATTTACATTAAGTAATAAAAGGCTTTGCATGAAATCAGCAGGAAAAAAACACAGCTTCTCCCTATTGGAAAATATACTTGGAAGTTCCTGCATAGGGGCTTCTTAACTCCACATAAAAGTGCCAAAATATATAAAAAAAGAAGACATGAAATGGAGATGTAAACAATCTGATCCTGACCGGTTGCATATCATTGTAAATTGTAGAATGGTATTTGTTTTCTGGAATGATTTTAGATATTTCCATAAAGGTATGTGGAATGACAATTGTACAATTTCTGACTCTCTTATATTGTTTATTGTACCAGTTCTGGAAGTTATACCCAGAAATCAGCTTTTCTTCTTGGAAGGGTTTGTCCCAATATGCCAGAGAGGCTGAGGATATGACAGCAAATCATTGCCAACATAAATGCTGCAGGCAGCCACAGCTGTACTTATGAGCAGGTGCACATCGGCATGGAAGCATGCAGCTATTGCCCAAGACCAGAAGGTAACCAGGGGTGGGCCGGCTGCAGAACCACCTCTCAGCCCAATGAGGAATTCCTGGTGAATCCTCTGACACAGGACAATTCACATCAGAGTGGCCCACAATACGTCATTGATGTGGGTGCACCTCCTTCTCAGTCCCAGGAAGAACTTCCAGGTAGGCTTTGTTACATGAACAGTTCAATATTGTTGTATAGTAAAACAATTGAAATAAAAGTTACTTCTGTGTCCCATGTGTTTTTTTTTTTTGGGTGGGGGGGTTCGGGTGGTTAAATATTAGTAAAGTGATAAGCTCAGTTTGGAGTTGTCAGCAACATTCTTGTTAAAGTAACATGTCATACTGACTGAAAGGAATACATGTAGTACCTCCTTTCTTACTGTTAAATGTGATGATGTTGGCCTTTCCTCTTGCTTAACTTATTTCAGGATAGTCAGGAATCCAGCAACGTAGGCCTCCTGTAGGTGGTAAGTCCAGTAAAGTTATTTCAGTACTGCAGATCAATTTCTAGAAATCTAATGTGTCATTTTAGGCCTGTTGTGTGTATTGCTGCACTGTCTGTGATAGTGGTAGCCTTGTTAGTTGTTTAGCACATATTGCACCATAGTAGTGCAGGTATTTACTGTATGCCTCTGTTTCTCCCTTTTTATCACAGGTGATCATGATAGTGGGAATGTAGACCTTCTGCCACATGTCAGTGTCTCATAATGCACTGATTATGATGGTGACAAAACTGAGGCACAGTTGGAGGGGGGTGCAAAAGTTGAATCTGGCACAGACGTTGACATCTAACCACCCCATTCTTCTTCCCCGGACACAGCCAGTAGGCCTATGCTTACCCAGTCCACAGATATAGGACAGGTGGAGGGTGATGACATTCAGCAGGGAAATGTGGCTACTGCGGTGTCGAGTCTGGCCGTAGCCAAAATGTTGGCAAGGTGCCATGCACGAGGGTTATAGGGATGCTCACAGGTGGCCTAGATTCATCACCCAAAGACTCCCTATGCTGTGGAACAAAATCCCGGTACATGTGAGGCAGAGCACCTCGCTGGCTTTGTTCAAGAGAAATCTTGACCAATGGATGGGAGATCGCAGATATACCCCAGGGATTACCTCAGTGTCACTGCTCGACAGAGGCACAGCAAAATAATGGGTATAGTTCCCCATACTAAAGGGGTGGCGTAAGCCACAAAACGATGGGCTAGGCTTGTAAATGCCCTCGGGCAGATAGCCTAGTATGAACCTATGAACCTATGAACCTATGATGTCCCTCCCCTACTTGCTGCAGGTGTCTCTTCCTATGTCACTCAAAGTATGTTTAGGGCTGTCATGGAGGCAAAGGCACATTTAGAAATGTGCTCCAGACAAATGATTAGGGTTGTGGATGTGGCACAATCTGACATGCATGACTACCTCCACCATGTCACTGATTCCCTGAATCAGATGAATGACATGTTGGAATGAGGGGTGTCTGTAATGAAACAAGCAGTATCTGTGATGGAACGTCTGCTAGGAGGGGAACAGTATCCTTGTGGGCATAGGTCAGCCACAACATCTGCTGAGAGTCAACGTGGTCATTCCTGATCATTCTCCTGTAGTGTTAGTACTTCCACTGGTCCATCAGGGAGTGTGCTGTCCACACCCAGATGTGGCAGGCCTTGAGGTCATGGTTCTGGGCATTCCAATGAAGAGAGCATGTCAAACAGATATTGTTCACACTCAGGTAGAAGCACTCCATCTGACCTTGGGAGTAGAGGTGCCAGTGCAACTCCTGACAGAGCCAGTTCCCATGGACAGGAGTGACAATGATGAACTGCCACCTCTACCATGCATGGCTCATACCTGTCCAACATGCCAAGATGTAGAGCTAGCACTGAGCTTGGCTGTGTTCATGCAGTCTGTCCCACACTATTTTCACATGAAGGACACACAGACACACAGACACACAGACACACAGACACACACACACACACACACACACACACACACACACACACACACACACACACACAGCCTGCCTGCTTCCCTTTCTCCCTCACACACACTCACTGACCTTGTGTGTCAGCCTAGGCCTCTTGCCCCCTCCAGCACACTCTTTGCAAGTGACAACTGTGCTATATCCCTGTTTACTCTCTTTTGGATTCAGGGATACAAAAGCTTTGTACACTGATAAAACACCACTGGTGCAGAAAACCAAAACATGTGGTACTGTCACTTTAAATCAATTTAGATTAATTTATATTGAATTAAATAAACTGGTTGTTAAGGGTTTTGATATGTATTTAAAAATGTGGCTGTGTTTTATATACTGTATCCGCTGAAGGCAAAAAGCCGAGGTACCAGTTATGAGCTGTGAAGTAAAGAATTTTCAGCCCATTTTCTGCTCCAGTGGTGTTTTTTCAGTGTATTTTTGTCTTGGGTGTTTCTATCGTACAAAAGCTTTGTGTCTGATGCACAGGGTGCATAGCTACATTAGTGCTAGTATGCCTGCATTTGTGTTTTTGAACTGATAATTGTACCTGTCAGTTATATTTTCCTTGCCAAATGTTACAGTGGATAGCATCATCATGACAGTACTTTCTAGTGTATTCTCTTGTAAGGGTTGTGAAGTCAGGAACTGCAATGTGTGTCATTACTTTATAACTTTTCTCTTTAATGTTTTCCAGTACATACATTAGGTGCACATCGTAAGACATACCATCACAATCAGATCTCAGGATTGTATGACAGCACTGTAGTCAAACTCATCTGAACAGTAATACAGTGTAATGCTCTCTTTTGCATGAACCTCACCAGACATATGCAGCAGATAGACAGACCACAGGGCTTTCTCATCAAAATAACACGGGGCCTACTAACCATAAATGATGTATGTGGGTAGATTAAAAGACATGCCACTGTCATCTGTCTGGTATCACATTACATTGTAACTGTTATTCTAAGTCTATTACTTTGGTTCAAGCATTTGGGCTTCAGACATTTCTGGCTTTATTTTACATTAAGAAGGTTTGTAGTCTACACTCTGGTAGGAGAAGAGGGTAGCCTCTGCCCTTCTGAGCTGGAAATTGCTGGTTGAATGCACTTTGTGACTGTTGTTCTAAGTCTCTTTGTTATAGTTTAAGCACTTGGCCTCCAAACCAGTTATTTTACATTAGAAAGATTTGTGGTGTAGACTCCTGTGGCAGGTGAGGATAGCCTATACCCTTCTAAGCTGGGAGTTGCTGGTTGAGGCTTATCGTGTCTGTTATTCTGAAAGTGTCTTAGTTCTGATTTAAGCACTTAGGGTCCAGACCACATATTTCACACTAGGAAGGTTTGTTGTCTACACTCTTGTTGGAGTATTCTACTAAATTGCTGTTTTATTTAAACTGTTTGTTCTTCTGTTGTGGTTGTGATTTTCTGCACTTTGGGTTTCTAGTACTTCTGCATTTTATAACATAGGCTCAATTCAAGCCTGCTGAATCTAGACTTCTTTTGTGTCACTGGAGCACTAAAACCAGCCCTCTTACATTTAGAAGGCCCACTGTACCCTGTGGAAGAATTGTGCAGCCAAGAGCCCAGCTGACTTGGGGACTGCTGGAATAAGGCTGACAGTTGGTCTTATCCTTTTTTCACTTGTTTAAAATAGTTTAAATTTGCTTGTATTCCAGCGTTGTGTTTTGGGGTGTTTGCACTCAGTTTACTGTAGCTGCTCAGAGCTTGCACTGCTGCCCTGTGAGCAAGTCAGTTGTGCATTTTGAAACATTGACACATTTTTGTAATGCTAGCCATCCACAGAATAAACACATATTGTTAGTCTTACACAAAAGCCTGGACCATCTAGCCCACTCCTGACTAATTACTACAGCATATACCTTCCATAATGGATGGACAGTTTCCCACCATTTCTCCAGGCAGCCTGATTTACATGGGTATCCTGAGGCAAAAGAGCAAATGCCTCATGTATACTGACAACCAGTTTTACTGCTAAAACAAATTAACACAACATGTTAGAGCTGTATCTATACTACGAATTTGGAATCAAGTTTTTCACATAACAAACCAGATATCAAATATGCTGTTAGCGCACACAATTCACCAATTGCACATAAAATCACAACACATAAACACACATACATGGAGGTATTCGCTAGAAACCTAACTAAAGATCAGAGACATCCCAAGTGCAAACATACTGCACATAGTGCAGACCCAACAGCATCTACTATAAAATAATACACACATCAGTGTTTCAGCCAATAAGCCCCACAAGCAAAACACCTCAAAATGAAATGTCTTGCTCATAAGTGACTCCATAGTGAGACACACAGATGTCCCCCTCACCAGGCTGGACAAGGAGGTCACAGTCAGCTGCCTGTTAGGTGCCAGGGTCCGTCAGATCACACATGCACTCAAGCCTCTCAACAACAAATACTGTTATGACTCTGTCATAGTTCATGTTGCAGTGAATGACTGGAGACGTACCTTTCTGTACCATATGAAGGTGCTTGCCTCCCCCATCTTTTTAAGCAATGACAGAACAACTAAAGCCCCAACATAAAAGAATCCACCACAGACAAACTGAAGGTTATGCTGCTTAATGAAAGGAGTGTAAATCAGAAACCGCACTCACTGGAAGAACTCCTTACCTTGGAAGATGCCCATGTCTGTGCAGTCACACAAACATGGTTCAAGGCCGCAAAGAACACCCTGGCCATGCAGGGGTACAATGCCTTCCACATATTCACACATCAAAACAAGCATGAAAGAAGCAAAGGTGGAGGTATATACATCTTCATTCAAAACAAATGCACCACAAAACTGGTCTAAGAGTACAACTCGGTAGTGCTACTCCAAGTGCAACTAACTGTATGTAAAACCCCCATCCATATCATTGATTGCTACAGGTCCTCCACCATGAACCACGAGGACCACTCTGCCTACTAGGATATAATTGAGACACTCACTAGACAGCCAAACACCTTAGTCATGTGTGATTTCAACTATCCTTCCATCAATGTGGAGTCATATATGTGCACAAACACATTCACCCTAAGGTTCCTGGACTTTTTTGTTAATACACATGCTGTGTTGCAGTTAGTCTGCATCCCCCACAAGAGGCTTGAATGTCCTAGACTTAGTACTGACCAACATAGTGGTTCTCTGCACTAACATTTACTGTCTTTGCTTTTGTATATAAAGTGACTTTGGTGATACCCTTGCCTTTTTTTTTGTTTTTCAAGTTCTCTGCACTAACCCCTGTGTGCTGGCCCCCCTCATCAGCTCAGATCACAAGTCAGTCCCGTTCACATTTACAATCATACCAGACACCCCCTCAAGTGCAGAAAGGATAAAAGATTTATCCAAAGCAAACTATAGGCTCCTAACCGATGCCATAAAGAGTTGCAACCTCCCTGCTAACACTGCCAACAATGACTGCTATACAGAGGTGTACACAAATGGCCTGTATAAACAGTTATACAAATGTATAGAGTCAGCTGAACATGAACGGATCAAAATTAGTTCCTCACAGAAAAAATCAAGACAGCGTGCTGTAAAATCCAAACCAATTTAATGTTAGCGCTTTCGTACAAGCTCAATGTCTAAACTTGGCAGTTAAAATTGGAAGAAAAAGAGCTAATATGGCAAATTAAGACTAATGCATATACACTTCCAGGTCTTAATGAATATAGCTCCATTAAATGCATTCTCAAATTGAAAGCCTTGGATAGGTGAAGATATTTTAAAGCATGTAATATAGTACCCAAATAGTGTTGAACTAGAATAGATTTCTAAATGGTTGGGTTCAAATGTTTTTTATATAAAAACATGTATCTATTTTTCACATTTTTATAAGGATTAATAACGTTATAATATACTTAACATATACTACCTTTATAAAGTGGTTTTAATGAAAATTAGTTTTTGATAGTAGTTGTAATTTGATATACAAGGTTTTTGCAATTTATGTATGTAATAATGTTATGGTCCTTTAAATATTCAATATTACTTAATAGGATAATGACTTAATTAATGATTGTATATAAGCACTGAATCTTGGGTCTAATTTTGTCTGATGAAGTTCAAGCATTGGGCTTGTACAAAAGCGCTAACATTAAATTGGTTTGGATTTTACAGCATGCTGTCTTGATTTTTTCTGTGTTTTTAGTCTGTTTTTAGATTTTTAAGTTCCTCGCAGAAAATAAGCCACCCTGATGGGCAGCAAGAATACATAGGTTATACAAGTGGAAGAAAGTAATATCTAAAATAAGAGGGGAACTGACTCAGCAGAGGAAGGACACCCTCCACAGTTGAAACAAGGAAATTGGCTATCTTGAAAAGTCCACCAAAGCCACATATAAACCTAAAGAAGCTAAAGATAATTGAGAGGCATTCTTTAGCTGTGTCAGAAATCTAAAAGTGAAGGTCCACCTTTGTGCTGAGCTAGTAGTGGATGGTACCACTCATATTGACCCTGAGGACATTGCCAACCTGATAACAGACAGTTTGGGGAAAATTTCACTCCCACCTTGTCCCCACCAGACATACCCATCACCAGTCCTCTACATAGTAACCTTCTGTGAACCTAAGGTGATGTCTTCCTGGGATCCAGGTCAATGTCTGATCATGGCCTGGTGGGATGGTTGTATATGCAATAATCTGATATAACTGATTACATCAGTATTGTTCGTTGAGCATACGGGGATAAAAGTGCCCCGCATGCTGGTGTAAAAGGATCTCTGTAATGTCAATTAGCATCTGTCTCAGACACACACACATACTTGACTGCAGTGAGAACAGAACCCATACCTAAGTACACAGACTACAGAACACAGTACTATACACAAGCACCATGGCACATATCTGACTTTTATATTTCTGCAGGTGAACTTATAGTGGATGACATCAGCAGGCCATGTGGGAGAAAAGAGGTTGGAAGGGCTGCATGAAATGGATGTGTAGGTTTCTGCAAATATGAAAAGAGTAGCAAGCCATGCCACTGGGGAAGTAACTGTAGGATAGCACATCTATTCTGCTGAGTAAAGACATACACACACTCAGTTGACTGCTGTGAGAACAGAACCCCTACTAGACTACAGAACTCAGTAGTTTACACAAGTGCCATGGCACAAGTCTGACTTTTAAATGGTTGTAGGTGAACTTATGGTAGATGACATACCTTCAAGCTTAATGAATTTGTTAACTATGCATGATACTGAATGCATTTATGAGTAACTATTCTACATAATATTATCTTTAATATTAACTATCAGTTGTATCTAAATTGTATAATGCATCTTGGAGCTTTTCTCCGCAGGCCTCCACTGAAAATGGGTCAGTTCATCTCAGTGGACTTCCCCGGTAATCGAACTGCAAATAAATAAATAAATAAAATGACATCAGTAGGCCACATGGGGGACAACAGATTGTGAGGCCTGCAAAGGTACATAGGTCAGTAGCCTAACAGCAAAGTGTGTCCTAGGTGTGTAGAAACCTAGCTGTGTAAAAACACAAGTGCCCTTATTGAGTATAGTTGGATCTTTAAGTTTAGCAGAGCAAGGTTGTCAGCACCACCAAATGGCCCTGTCCATGAGGAACCATACAACATTATATATTACAATTTGAATTGTGGTTGATGTCTGTGTAAAAAAATAAAACACATGTATGTATTGTGAATATATTATGTATACTGAAAAAGTGCCCTGCAAAACTGATCATATGCACAGAAGATTAGCTGAATTTGGACGGTCACCTCCAGAGAGAGAGGGAAGCAGCGCGCAAATGTGAGCAGCATTGCTAATGTTTACTAGTATACCCCGGTCCCATCTGTACTCCAGGCCAGCTTTTCAAGAGCAGTAATTGAATGTATCCGTTTTCTAGTTTTGGGTTTCTCCTTTCTAGGCAATCTGGCTTTCCCCTGTTTCCACAATGCTGTGCATCATACAAACAAGATAAGCTTAGCCAAATTGCTTTTTGGGATGTGGTGCATCACACAAAAGTGGAATTAAAAGAAGACAAAGAGGAAAAGGTACTAAAACTAAGGAGCACATATGCAAAATCTGTAAAAACACAGTAAAAATTGATAGTATACATCACAAATTTCTACATTTGTCAGGATATGAACCCTCGCACCAATGCAGCTTCAGAAAACAGGGGGATGCCTTAGTCATCTTTGCAACACACACAGCTTTTCATCAATGAAATGAAACAAAGTCATTATTCACACAACTGACTGCATTAGAATGTACACTGCTATCAATCCATGAGCTGTGATTTGTACATTTAATTCTCTGTACTACATTTGGACATAGAGCAATTAATGATCACACAACCTGTCACAATTATGTTTACAAATAAAGAGCTGTTACCTTTCTATATTTGTTGATCATTCATCAGTTATCTAACACATGCAGTGTATAAGCCATTCTAGATCACTGGCCTTAACATGTGAGAGGATATTAAGTGGGAATAATAAAACAATGCAGTCCAGGCTGGATGGCACAAACACACATATATGTTATGGCAAAAACAAAGGGACACTCCTCTTTTGGGAGTGGGAACAAAGTTCAGTTAATATTATGACACAAGCACATCTGAAGTCTAAAACCACAATGTGTATCATCACTTTCTAACTTCTGTCTTTAATGATTTACCAGTACAAAGGTTTGGTGATAAACTGAGGCCCTGCAGGGAACAACAGACTTCTTCAGAGGTATGACTGTGTGAATCTTTCATGCCTGAGGCCTACTAATTACTAATGGACATATATAAGTAAAATAAGTGTCTGGTGTCACATTAAGGTACTTTCTGGACAAATCTAGCACTATTTACTTGCTTACTGTACCAAGTTAGAAAATACAAGGATATGCCATATTATTATTAAAGAATACACTCTAGGCTTAGGACTTACCTTGCAAATGGAGTAGTTGACACACCTTTAGTTCAGGGCTGACTTTGTCTGATCCAAGCATACACAGCCAATATATGGGAGGGTAAAGGTTGTGAGAGTTGCCTGATATCAATTTTACTATATGTATATGAGTAGGAGAAAGGTATTAGGTCCCTAGGTAGTCAGTGGCTGTGCTATGCATTGTCTCTTGGCCAAAGCAAGGGCATACTGAGCTTGCCTACATCTGCCTACAGGGACAGCAGCTGGGGGTTCCTCCTCTGAGTCCTCATCTGATTATGGCTGTAGTGACCTAGGTGTTGGTGGGGCAATGTGTGTTCCCTTCCTGATCCTGCTGCAGCTGTTTCTGCAGGATCAGATTGTGGGGCATAGCACTGTGAATATTTGCGCACATGTGTGTGGATTATACTGCAGGGCTCCACTGGATATCTAGGCACAGGAACCATGACTTCAGAAGCCCAAACACACACTCCATGATCTTTCTAGTTTCAGTGTGTGCCTCATTATGGCATTCTTCCATGGGTGTGTGCACACTTCTGATGGGTGTCATCAGCTACGGTTCCAGGGCATAGCCAGCATCCCCAGTAAATGGCCCTGTGGGATGTCCCCCCTAGCAAACATCTGGTACAGCTGTGATGTATGCTAGATATGGAAGTCATGATAACTGCCAAGGTTGCCAGCACACACATTCAAGATAATTCCCTGGGCATTACACACGACTTGGCAGTTGATGATGTGGTATTCCTTGTGGTTAATGTAGATTCTACCCTGTTCACCAGTTGGTGCCTTAATGTGTACATGAGTGCAAGCTATGGGACCCAGTACTTCAGGGTAGTGCGCTTCATGGTAAAAACAGTTCCATATTGCTGGCTGTCTCTTCAAACGTATGGGGGGAAAAATGTGTGCTCACTGGCATGTATAAGCATAGCCTCCAGAAATTGGTAGAGGATCCTGGAGGCTGATGCCTGTGACACACCCATCATGTCCCCAGATGGTCTTTGAAAAATACCAGTAGCTAATATTCTAAGGGCCACACATACCTTTGTTTCCACTGGGATGGGTTCCTCTCAGTTGGCTCTGGCTTTGAGCTGAGAGCGGCAGACCTCACAGAGTTCTTGTAATATTTCCCTGTCCACCTTGTAGCAGTCTACAATCTGCAGCTCATGCAGCACCTGGAAAGTTACCCTGGGCCTGAACACCCTTCTCCTTCTCGGCCTAGCCCTATTGTCAGCACCAGCAGCATTGGTTTCAATCTCTAACACATGCAATTGTAGAATAGCTGCAGCAGCCCCTAGCATTGTGTCAGTTAAAATTTCCTTGTCTCTACTCCAATGGTATTGAAGGATAAAGGAAAAACCAGGATGAAGGTTACATGGATAGTTTATACATTGTTGCATTATGCTCTATGCGCACCTCTGCATAAATAAGGTAAGCATAGGCAAAATTTGTATTTCCTCCATTCTTGTGATATCTCACAAACGTGGACCATAAAAAGTGAAGGAAAAGTTGCACAGCCTGTAGTCAAACCCAAGACCATCTATGTTCTAGCCCTAACACATACATGTGTTGCTACAGGAATAGTTACATAACAACACAGAGAAACCTGCCATTTTTTCCTCTGTTTCTCATAATTGTGCTAAGCGCTGTATCATGCAAACAATGACAAAGTAAAAAAAAGGTAAACCAGACAGAGACTACACATTTTAATAACCAAATAATGCAGATGACACGGAACTTGGGAACTGTGCACTGCTTAATGCACTTTCACCTTTCACAGCCCTAAATGTTTACCTCAGGCAAACATAACCTGATACACACCCATGATGTCAGCATTCACTGTTGCCATGCATTCAACACGAACACTGTGGAAGTGCCTCCACAAAGTGAACATCCCTACATGGTTACTTTTTTTTGAGATTCAACAATTCTAATGAGTTTGGACCTCATTTGCCACTTCACCATGCTGACAGCCCAGAATCTACATGGCTAGTTACCATGTAGGCAGGGAAACAGCATAGGAGCCCAGTGTTGTAACAGAGGAACACTGTAATCCATCAGCTGCATCTTGCATATGCTTACATTACAGTATAATACTCTGCTTCATAGATGTTCACACATTTTAGCAGCTTGCACTACTTACAAGTATATTCTTCATTTGGGGATGGGGAGCAAAGCTGCATTTTTGTCACGGCACTTAAAAAGGAATTATTATGATTGTTACACTAGCTTTCCAGCATTCACTCTGTGTAATTAGGTCAGAATGTGTGTGGTGTTAGATGTTAAGGGCAGTTCTGTACAAATGTAAGAGCTTTTACTTGTTCTTGTTTCCATGTAGACTCCTTTCCATGGCTGTGTATGAGAAGTTTTGGAATACACCAACACAGAGTCTACACGGTTGCTTTATTGGTTGTTGAATTGCTCCACCATGTCGATTTGCTTAATTAGCATAAAATTCAGCTACTTATGCTGTAATTTGCATGTCATGAAAGTTTCTGTGTTTGTGCATGAGCGCGCGCCGCTATGCCGAGTTTACTGAATCTAAAATGTTTCTCAGCTGTGTGTGCATTGCACCGAGATGTACACATGGTCAAAATTATCATGTAAGCTTTATTTAATCCCCCCAATTTTTATAATGTGGAAGTTTTTTTCCAAAAAGCAACTTATCTACCCAGCAACGGCAAGAAAGTTCTGAAGGGCTTGGTGCCCAAACCTGTCATTTTATTCAGCTCAACTTGAGCTGAACAATGATTTAGGTGCTTGGAATGTACCCTAAAGCTTTGGAAGTTGGCCAGGTTTTATACCCTTGGCAGGATATAACCCATAATGCTAAGGCTACTGCAGCAGTGATCAATATGATGAACATCTTAGTAGGGTTTGTACTTTGGTAGTAGGAAAGCCTGTACTAGTTTGGTGTCTAGTCTGCACCCCAAGAAAACTATATCTTGGTTTGATTTCATTGAAGACTTCTTTACATTGAATAAAAAACCCAGTCCATGAAGTAGAGACAAGATGAAGTTGGGATAAGTCAAGAGTATCTGCTGGGAAGGTGCCTGTATTAATAGCTTGCCCAAATAAGGGAATATCTGGATCCCTCCCCCTCCTCACCAAGTCTTGCCGTATGCCATGACTGGGAGTGAGGCACTTTGTGAACACACTGGGGGCTGCAAAAAGTCAAAAAGGTAAAGCTGAAAACTCAAAGTGTAATAAGCCAGTAGAAAACATCAGAAATGTCTTGTATGCAGGGTGAATAAGAATGTGGAGATAGGCATCCTTTAGGTCCAGCGACACAAGTTTGTGGAAGAACGAATGGTAGTAGAGTTTGAAGGGACACTATCTTGAAAGATGGAACATAGAGAAAATTGTTGAGGGTGAAGAGATACACAATGTCTCCAATCTCCTCCTCTTCTTGGGATGAGGAATAGCCTGGAATAGAATCCTTTTCCCATATAATTACCTAATCTTTCACCTCTTATCACCTCTCAACTACACAACTCCCCTTTCTCATTAAAAACAATTCCTACTAACTATATTAAAAACCTTCTTCTTAAACTGTAACCATGTTCACATTCTGTTGACAAACTGCCACCTCACTTCCTTAAACTTGCAGGTAATTCTATAGCATATCCTGTCTCCATCCTTATTAATCACGCCGTTAGAGAATCAACTGTCCCCACTATTTGGAAAAAATCCTAGATAATACCCATCCACAAGGGAGGGAATTCTACTGAACTCCCTAATTATCAGCCTATAGCAATTCTCTCTCCTCTTTCCAAAATTCTTGAACATTGTGTTCATAAACAATCTTATCCTAACTTATTCATGAAAACTGATTACAGCTACCCAGCATGGTTTTCACCCTTACCACAGTACAACTACTGCTCTCATCTCTTTTATCAACTCTGTCTGTCTTGCTAGAGATAACAATAAACCTGTGTCCTGCCTCTTCTTAGACCTTTCTAAAGCCTTCAACACCATCTCCCATGCCATCTTCCTCTCCAAGTTAGCCCAACTCAACTCATCCACTTCTACCATCTCTTGGTTCAACAACTACCTTACAGACAGGATGCAATCTGTGAAATGGCGCTGTACTTTCTCTCCATTTCTCCCTATTAATATAGGTGTCCCTCAAGGCTCAATTCTAGCTCCCCTTCTTTTTAACATCTTTACTAAACAGCTATACCAATATTGTCCCCATTCCTCCTCCATTCAGTATGCTTATGACTCCACTCTCATCTCTTTTGCTGATAACCCTACAGACCTATTACACAAAAATCCTTCAACCTTACTGAATCCTGGCTATCTAACAACCAACTCATTCTTAACTCTAAAAAGACAAAATTCCTCCTCTTCCTCCCAAAATCCCTCTACCACCTGAAATCATTTACCATCTCATCACTAAATAATACTTTTATTACCCCTGAAACCCATACTAAGCTCCTTGGTGTGACCATAAATGATCAGCTGAAATTTGATCTACGTGTACATCACTGTATTAAGAAAACCCACCAAAAGCTTGGTTTATTGTACAGAAATAAAAGGTTCCTCACCCCTGACTCTAGAATCTCACTCGCCCATGCCTACCTCCTTCCTAATCTCTTTTATGGCTCACAAATCCTAACTAATCAACAGTCTTCTTTTATTTCCAAATTAAAATCTACCTACAACAAAGTAGCAAGATTCGCTGCTAACCTGTCTTTTAAATTTCATCATTGTCTAGCTCTGAGGACACTTAACTGGCTAGAGTTTCCTAATCAACTCTTATTTTCTCAACTTCTAGTTATTCATTCTATACTGAATAAACCCTCCACTTGCCCTAGTTTCTCTGCACTTATCACCCTTTACACCCTCCCTCAATCTCTCAGAAGCTCTGATCAACACTTACTACAAATCTACAAACCTAAAAAATCAATCGGACACTATCTCTTCAGCTCATCTCTTGCCTCCCAATGGAACAAACTTTCATTGCCCCTGAGAAATATCTCCAATGTTCACGAATTTAAGAAAACACTAAAATGGTCTTGTCTCTATAATCATCCAACTTTCCTTCATAATTTTATCTTGTTTTTGTAATTGTTTGAAAAGACTAGCAACCTCCAGACCAACAAAAGGTTCTTGTTTAAGGCACACTCTAAGTTTAGCCTTAATATGAGCTGGCTGAGAATGTAACTATGCATATCTCCTGATCACAGAACCTGCACCAGCTTCTGTGAAGGAAGATTCTACTGCATCATAACTGTATTTTATGCTGCATTTAACCACTTGGGAAGCTTGGGCCCCATAGGTAAGGCCTGTGGTTTATTGTCGAGTTCCTCAAGGGAGGGCAATGTTTTAGTTAAGTTGCCCTGAATAGACAATAAGCATTTAGTCATCTGGGTCTGATACTTCAGAGCCCTAAACGCCAGAGTGGAAGACCTGTAAACTTCTTTCCCCAACCTGTCCATTGCCCTGCTGTCTTTATCTGAAGGAAGAGCAATGGCAGCAGGAAGCAGCTTAGAGGGCTTGTATGTAGACATTGAAAACACAAGTGTTTGCCACAGGATTTTTGAACAGAAATTTCAAGTCCTCGGGTACCTTGCAAAACCTATTGGGCCTTTTAAGAGCTGGTAGCTCAGAGTTAGGTGCAGTGGAAGTGGATGCAAAGGAAAGTCTCCAGAATAGGGGGTACAGGTGCAGGAGAAGGGGTGCCTACTTCCAGGAGCTTATAGCATCTCTTTTGAACCTTAGGAATCTGCTTTAATTCCATTCAAAATGCTTCATCATATTAACCAAATGAGGTTTCTTCAGTAGGGGAGTCAGGAGAAAGAGAATCTTAATCATTGGAAGTCACCTGTCCTAGACAGTGCATCTAGGATGAGTAGGCCAAGGATTGATCATCTAGCCTGATTTGTCCTCTTCATCCGCAGAAGTATCAACTAAGTGCCTCTTTTGGGGAGTGGTAGGAGAAACAGTAGTAGGGGTAGGCCCTGCAAAGGATGGTGGTCTGAGTGGCATTATGACCTTAAACAGGTTCTGTGAAAAATGCATCCCCTCCTTTTTCCTTGGCTGTCTGAAGGGAAGAAACATTTTTAGTTTTTTGTTTCTTTTTCCTATGTACATCTGCTTTGACTAAAACTAAACACTGAGGCTTTGACCCCTGACAAACTTCAATGAGTAACCTTGGGAATTTCTTCTCAGACGAGAATGTGTGGTATGTCTTAACAGCTTGTTAATTTAAAGCAACATTGTATCTTAAAACATACTTAATGAACCAAGTAATGTACTCATGCAGTGAAACCTGAAACTATGAAGCAATAAATGCATCAAAATTATACCACTCAATACTCTTGGCATTGTTTAGTTAGAAAAAGACTTCTGAACAACACAAAATCATTTCACAGCCTTTGTGCTAACAGAAAGAATTTTATATTAATAGAATAATTAACCCCAGGAAGTTTATCTGCCCTTAATCTTACTTGCCAACTGGACTCATGGCATTCTAGTAGGACATTATAGTTCCCAACAAATTCGTCCATGCTTACTGAATCCAATACAAAGAACTGAAATTCAGACAAGTGAGAGAATGCATAGCCAGAGCGCTCCCACTGTCCTTTTTCTTAATGACTGAACTGTGTTCATACTCCTAGCTAGCTTCCTCACAGTTTTTTCTATATAAAATCCAGAATAGGAATCACAGGTGGCCAGGTATGTCATTTATGGACAAAGAACGGATAAACCTCCTTGGCTTAATGATTTTATTAATACAAAATGCTTTCTGTTAGCACAAACACTGTGAGATGATTTTGTGTTGTTCAAAAGTCTTTTTCTAACTAAACAATGAATAAAGCATTGAGTGGTATAATTTTGATACATGTATTGCTTCATAGGGTTTCACTGCATGAGTACATTACTTCCTTCATTAAGTATGATTTTAAATACAATGTTTATTTAAATGTACAAGCTGTTCACATGATGGTTTAATTGGCTCAAGTGGGTCATATGATATCACGACTCCATTTTATAAATGTTAGGTCTGATTATGTATTTTTATCTCTGAAGAAGTTCAAGGATATAGCAAATGAATGAAAGTGCTTGGTTAATCTATATCAGTGTTGGAGACTGTTTCTTTTACTGGCTTCAGTGGAATTTTTTGTTTTGTGACTTCATTTATTTATTCTACGCCTCTTTGGTTAGTCTGAGGATTTACACTCGTACATCTGCTTATGTACTCTTTTGCCCATGAGTTTAGGTCATACATCAGACGTATGGCTCTTTGAAAGATTTTGGATCTGGTACTCTGACTAGATGTCCAGTTTGTTTGGTGTGATAACCCAACAGTTTGGAATGATACAACAGTGATCTAAGGAAGGATATAATCTGTTGTCTCATCTTTTAAGTTCTGCCTATTTTCATACCTACGAGTTGTGTCAAAGTTATATAAAAGGAATGGACAATAAAATTAGAGATATGTATGCTAATTGCCAAATTATGCCTATTAAATCAGGAAATTTAGAATGACTGCTTAGAAGTGTTGTCATAAATTCTTCGACACTTCAGCAAATTTAAGAAAGATGTTTTCTCAGGCATATTCAAACTACAGTGGATGTGAGACATGGGAAAGTACAAACGTGTAGAACTTGCCAAAAAGATATTTGAGCAGATCACTATTGCAGTAGACATAACTACTGGGATATGGCAGCAAGTATCTTCATTCTTCCAGCCTGCATTACAGAGCTTAGATTGCTTCTACTTAAGTACACTGGACACCATCTCCCTGGGACATCAGGCTAACCCCAGTATAAGGCTGATGTCTGCCTATTCCATCCTAGAGCTTTCCTTGCCCAAAATGGAAATAAGAGAGTCTTATCAGAAAATACTAAAGCAAAGTTGGAATATGCAAGCAGCAGTGAGTAGTCTCAACCTGATCGGAAAGATTGGAAGAAAAGTAAGTAGCTTTCCCAGCCAGCTACCCATACCCAAGCAGATCCAAAGTCATAGACAAAGAAGGGAAGATGAGAGGTACTACACCCCATCCCAGGATGCCTACAATAAAAAATATGAGAAGCAACCATATTGTAGGAAGAATGTAGTACTGTAACCATAATCTCCTCAAACATTTATGTTAAGTTCCTACACAGTTGCATTGTTTTTCATTAAATCAGTGTTGCAGTAGTCATAACAATTTGAACAATTCCTACTACTTCTGGATGACAGGAGCATCCTGAGAAGAGGCACCAGTTTGTAGCATGTCCTGTAGAGTGGCTGTAGCAAATCCTGCTCTAGTCTAGGAAATAATGTCATGTCTGTAATGCTTTGAGGTGTGTACAGAAGTCCAGGTATCTGCCTCTAGAATGGCTTGGATGCTGACTTCCTTCATAAAGATTGTAGTTACGGCTGTGCACCTGCTCCTGTGGGCTTTAACTGTGCCTAACAGACATATACCTTGGCAACAGGAACAAAACTGCATATAATGCATTAGCCATTTAGATGTGGTCTGCTTAAAAACTGGTTCTCCTTTTTCTGATGCAAAGGGACTCAAATACTTGACTGGATTTCTGGCATCCATAGTCCTGTGCATCTGAGCTATATGTGCACATTTACAGAAAGCAGATTTATTTATTATTATACTACATGAGCTGGAGATAGTGCAGTGCTACAGGGTGGACAGGGACATACTTCAGCAACTCACTGAGCTCTGCCACCCTCACCTCAGACCCAGAGCCAACAGAGGGGAACCCATCCCAGTCGAAACAAAGGTATGTGTAGCTTTAAGAATACTACCTACAGGTACTTTCCAAAGACCTACGGGGGACATCATGGGGGTCTCACAGGCATCCGCATCCAGGGTACTCCACCAGTTCCTGGATGTCATGCTAAGACATGCCAGTGAGCACATTTCCCCTAAGGAGAGGACCAGCAATATGTGTCTCTTCCACCATGTAGCAAACTACCCCAAGGTACTGGGTGCCACAGACTGTACCCATGTCCACATCAAAGCAACACCCTGTGAAGAGGGTAGAGTCTACATCAACCCCAAGGGTTATCAGTCCATCAACTACCAGGTTGTGTGCAATGCCCAGGACATTATCATCAATGTGTGTACTGGCAGCCTTGGCAGTTATCACAACTCCCACATCTGGCATGCCTCACAGCTGTACCAGGCATTTACAGGGGGAACATCCCATATGGCTATCTCAGTGGGGATGCTGGCTATGCACTGGAACCATTGATGATGACACCCATCAGAAATGCGTGCACCCACACACACACACACACACACACACACACACACACACACACAGAAGAACACCACAATGAGGCACATGCACAAACTAGATACATTGTAGAGCATGTGTTTGGGCTGCTCAAGTCCTGATTCAGCTGCCTTGACATATCCGGTGGAGCCCTGCAGTACTCTTCAGCCACATGTGCACATGTTCATAATATCTGCCATGCTACACAATATGATCCTGTGGAAACAGCTGCGGCAGGAACATCACAGAAAAGATTGACACAGCCCCCCCACTATTGCCAAGGTCCCCACAGGCACAGGGGGACTTGGAGGAGGAATCCCCTGAGCCTCTCCCTGTAGGGAGACCTGGGCACATCCAGTATACCCTGGCCTTGGCAAAGAGGCAACACATAGCACATACACTGACAACCCAGTGACTGACACCTCTCTCTGACTTTCACACACAGTAAAAAGGATGCCACACACACATCACACTACCTGTACCTTACCATGTATAGGCTGTGTACTGCATCCATCTGACAGAGTCAGCCCTCGAGCACTGTCCTCACAACTGACAAAGGCACAAGGTAAGTCTCTTCTTAACAACAAATTAATGCTGTATAACGTTGTGCTAGCATATCTATGGTATCGCTGCATGTATGCGAAGGAATGGGGTTGCCTACAGGGATAGCAAACTGTTAACTGACAGCTATGTGGGACAATAAGAAATGCCTGTCAAATGCTGGCTTACACAGAATATGCAGTAGCCCCCTAGGTGACAAAATTCACTTCAGTATATGTGGGGGCCTAACAAACTGTGGGGTCATAGGTCACATGCATGTATGGCAATGTTGGAGTCCCATACACACCTCTCAACTTCTCACAGCAAGTCAGCTGTACAAAGCCAAATAGAAATGTGTGGCAAAGGCCCACAAATGGGGACAATGATGAAATAGTCCACTTACAAACAAACAAACTGAGATCACAGAAGGTCTTGCAGTTGCCTTAAGTGTCCAAAGGGTAAGAAGTCTGAAACTTAAATATCTGTCATAACTGTCTAACCTTCAGCCTCTAGTGATATGCCAGTATTCTCCAAGACAAGCACAATACTATGCTAAATGAAACCAAAATGTAAAGCAAACATCTGGGCAGTCCGTGGAAATATGTACAGTTGAGAGGTATGCCCCCCCCTCCCCCAACACAACCATCTGCCTATAACAATGCAGGAACATTTATGTTTGTAGGGTAATAGCAGCAGGGCACACATTCCCAGGTCTGTCCCAATCAACTTGCTAACTTCTAGCATGTCCATAATATGCAGGGGTCAATGAGCTATGTCTAAGCATGGTTGATACTGTCAGGAAGTAGGCAGCACTTACTGTTGGCTGTTGTGACTTAGTCGTCTAAGTACAGTACTGTGCTTAACAGAGTGCATGTTTCCAGACTGTCCGTGCAAACTGTGTTGCACGCCAGCTACACCTACAGTAGGAGTAGCATACACTGTCCAGACGTCAATATCCATTACTGCAGGAAAGCTGGAAAATTCAGGGACAGGGGGCCACACATCTGGACACTACACAGCTCGGAGTAACCTACATAGTGCCTGCTAGACAGGGGTCCAGAGAAGTAAATATTGTGGGAAGAAATATCCAGTGAATTGTTATGGCTAGGCTTGTATAGGCCCTAGGGCTGATAGCCTAGTACCAACCTATGAACCTAGGTAGGACAGCAGGTCTTTGAAAGTCAGTGTAGTGCCAGGTTATAAATAGCTGCCTCCTTACTGTGTCAGCATTGACAAGTCGCTGGGCACCAGCCATACCCATGGAATGACAAGGTGTCATAGAAGGACCACAAGTATGCCTCGTATATCTGTTCTGCCTGCCAAACTACTTGCAAAACAATAAAGGTTGATGTGAAAACATCAATGGCATACAGTGGAGAAGCAGACGTTATACCCATAAAAAAATGCAAGCTAATACCAAACCATTCTTCAAACTGTCTATGTTTGGCACAGCAAGATTAACACTCTGTGCTCATGTGTGCACCTTTGTCTGACTGTTATATATGAGCCTGTCCAGATGTCAGTCTGTGATGGTTTGACAGCTATGGTTGACAAGTAGCCTTATAATAACATTGCAACACAAACTGTCTGAGGACCACAGCAGATGTATGGGGTGCAATGATGGACTACCTGCTAAACAGGTTCTGTTGCTCTGACTTCTACATCTCAAAAACTGACCACAACCTTCTAAGTGAGGCTATCAGTAGCTACACACCACCGCCCCCTCAAAAGATGCAGACAAATATGCTGAACAGTATGCGAGTGCAGTATACAAGTACCTGTACAAATGCATGGACTCAGCCATACCCAACAAAACTAAAACCTGCTTCTCATGGAAACACAAACCTATGTGGTGGACATCCTCTATCAACAGGCTTTACAACAAAAGGAAGCAACTATTGTCCAAGGGTAGAAAGGCATAAATCCCCAACTGGAAAAACTCCCTCCTTAGCCTCAACAAGCAAAGTAGATTACTAGCAACATCCTCCAAAGCCAATTATGAATTGAAACTAGCCTCTGAAACAAAGGCTAACCACAAAGCCTTTTTCAGTTACATCAGAAACATCCATGGCTAACACCAGGTTTGTTCTGAATTATATCTTAATGGTGACGCTTACAATGATCCTGTTAACTTAGCCAACCTGCTAGCAGATAGGTTCCGTGCAAACATCACCCCCCTGTCCCTGCCCGAAGGCACATTCCACATCCCCAATACTTGGCCCGGACCACATATCTCTATAGATCAAGTGTTAAAGTCCCTATGTAAGCCAAACACAGCTGCCATGGGACCTGACGGTATCCCAGGCTGTAGTCTGCAACATCTCCAGCAAGAAGTAGCCTCGCCATTGAGCACCCTACTCAACCATATCCAAAGTATAGGCCTCATTCCAGCAGAGTGGAGAATTGCCATTGTTATCCCTTTGCACAAAGCTGGTGCCACTACTGACCTTGAGCACTATTGCCCCATTAGCCTGACAAGTCTGATCTGTAAGGCCATGGAGTGTAGTATCACCATCATCATAAACAAGGACATATGCAAACTCCAAGCACATGACCCCACCCAGTTTGGATTCATCAATGGCAGATCTTGCCTGCTGAACCTGGTTGACATCTTTCAGACTGGCACCAAGGCACTTGATGAGGGAAATTCAGTACACACAGCTTACCATGACTTGCCCAAAGCCTTTGACACAATCCCCTACTCGGGAACCATCAAAAAGCTAACAAAACTTGGTGTAAATCACTATGTCATCATGTGGGTACCCAACTGCCTCACTGATAGGACCCACAAGGTCATAATAGGTGCCACTATGCCCGATAGCTGACCTGTCACTAGTGGTGACTCCTATTGTTTGCTATCTACTTCACAGAGTTCCAGGAAAAGACAAAAGGCCTGTGGCTGACCAAGTTTGCAGACGACTAACTTGGGGGCTGTCACTGACTCCCCAAAAGATGTTAACATAGTTCAAGAGGGTCTCACAGCAACAAATGACTGGTGCCAAAGTCATAGCCTTATGTTAATTGCAAAAAAAAAAAAAAATTAGCATACCAGTCATCAAAAACACAGCCCCTACTGACTACCACATTAGCGGCAAACCCCTAAGCACACAGCCTGTGCTGAGAGACCTGGGTACACAACTTGACAACAATCCCACATTTGACCATCATGTAGCGGCAGTGTTCAGAAAAGACTTTTACTTGGGTCATCTCATACATAAAGGGATTGCATCTGGAAAAAATGAGGTTAACTCTCTGTACTCCTCCCTCATTAGACCAATAATTGAGTACAACACCCCATTTGATATGTACCTCTCCAAACACCTGCAACAACTGGAAAGGCCACAGAAATTCCTCACAGCAGAATCCATGGCCTCCAACACCTGTCCTATGTGGACAGGCTCAAATCAGTATCACTCTAGTCTGTATCATACAGATTGCTCCGAGGTGACCTGTGTCTTACCTACAAGGCAATTTTAGACCCTGCTCTAGTAGAGATGCTCTACATCTGTACATCTATATCCTCATGTAGCACCCCATCAAAAGTGTCATATTTAATATGTGACATGAACAAACCCTCCTGGAGAGACAGGTGTGTCTCCCAGAGGCTGACCCATCTCTGGAATACACTCCCCATACACGTCAAACAAAGTATGTCACTGACCCTATGCAAGTACAACCTTGATGAGTGAATGGCCAACCAAAAATCTGTCCAAGGGGTGCCAACTGTATCCCTCACTGACAGGGCCGACAGCTGCTGATTGTGGTTTCTTTTCTGGCAATATACTCTGGGCTAGGCTTGTAAGGGCCCCAAAGCCAGTAGCCTAGTAATCACCTATGATTCCATGAACAGGTAGACTCAGAGGTTTGAAGTGCATAACCATGTGTGTGATGTTATGACTTCCACCCCACTCACACCAGAAATACAAACACATAACAGCAGCAACGTGGAGAAAGCCTGTGACTGCACTACAGAAGGACAAAGAGACACATATAAGGGGAGGGGGAAACCACTGGCCAGACAAATGGAGAATGTGCACACCAGAACAAATTGTGCAGTAACATAGGTTACCTGCAGTGTATGCAGTCAGTAAACATCACCCACAACTATACAACACATGCCCACATATGTGGGGCTCCACAACAAATACAAACCCAAAGGACACCTCAGAACCAAAAACACATGAGAACTCCACAAACCTCCACACTGCATTCCATGCACAGTCCACACACCACTGTCAGGCAACCACTAAGGCCCAGCTATAATCCCAACATATTACTTATAGGAGACTCCATTGTGAGACACACAGATGTGCCTCTCACCAGGCTGCATAAGAGACAGTAATGGTTACTTGTTTGTCAGATTCCATCACCCGCCATATCACACATGCACTGAAGTCTCTCCACAACAGGTACTGTTATGAGTCTGTCCCAGTCCATGTTGGTGTGAACTTCAGATGTACCTCCCTGGACTAAAGGGAGACAGACATGATCGAGCATGCTGAATGTGTGTCCCATGCAGGTATATCCACAGGCTTAAGCAGAATTTTATTGTCATACAGAATGATGCCTCAATACAAACATAAAATGATTGGCATTAACAAGTGACTGACTTTCTGGTGTTGTCCCAGGGGGATCCAGTGCTAGACAGCCTGGGAAGATATGATCAACAGACCACGCTTATTTTCTACAGATGTCCTGCATCTGAATCACTTGGGCTTCAGGCTTCTGGCAAAGGCCCTTGCCCCCATAGTGGCTGTTTGAGGGAAATTCATGAGGTCGATACTACCAACATGAAACTCTCAACAAAACGCAAATTAAAGGTCATTCTGCTAAACGCTATGAGTCTAAACAGGAAAATGCACTCACTGCAAGCATTCTTAACCCTGGAAGATGGTGACATTTGTGCACTCACGGAAACCTGGACCACAGCTGCAGAGAGCAAACCATCCTTACTTGGTCACTCAACTTATCACACAGCCAGACCTCAAAATGTGGGCAGCAAAGCCAAAGGAGGTGAAGTATAAATATATATTAAACAGATACACACCTCCAGGCTGGTCAAACAGTCTGACACACATGAGACACCCCAAGTGCAGTTAACCATTGACAAGACCCCTATGCAAATTATAGGTAGCTTCAAGCCAACATATTTGACTCAGGATACCCACCCCACATACCTGGCCCTCTACAAATCTATCAGCATTCAACCCTTTACCCTGATCCTGGCTGACTTTAATTATCCAACCATAGACTGGAAAAAACAACCATGCCAGAACAGAAAATCACAGAGATTCCCCATCTTATCAATGCTAAATCCATAGGACAGCTACTTGATACCGCCACAAGATTTGATACATATGTTGGACTTGGCAAGAACCAACATGATTAACCACTGCAGCACCTCTACGGTATCATGCTCCCTGGCAGGATCCCACAAAAAAGTGGTCACATTTGATATCACCCTCTCGAGCCATGATAAAATAAAAATGCCTCCCAAGCTGATCACAACCACCTGAGGGATGGTATAAACAGCTGCACAGCCCTCTATTTCACTACAGGAACAGGCACCAATGTCCAAATGTACACTGAAGTACTACCTGACAGGATAACATCATCATCCGCAAGGGAGAGTAAAGTAAACCTGTCTGGAAATATCTGCAATAAAGGAACTATATAACAAAAGGATAACACTGCTGTCCAGGACCAAGAAGGAGCAGGTGCACAATTGGAAGCAATCTCTCCTTAGCTTGAACAAACAAATAAGATCACCAGTGAAATCTTCTAAAGGCAACTCAGAGTCCAAATTGCCCGCATCTAAGACAGACAATCATAAGGCCTTCCTCACATATGTCTGCATTCTCAAAGGAAGCTCCCAGATCTGTGCAGAACTGGTGGTCAAGGACACCACATACACAAATGCTATATATATAGCCAATCTACTGGCTGACAGACTCATCAGAAATGTCCCCCCATCAGTAAAGCAGGACATCTCCAGTACCTGACCACTCAACCCTTATCACTTGGGAACAGGGCATCACTGCCCTCTCAAAGCCAAGAAGACAGCTTCCATGGGACCTGAATACATCCCAGGCTGCAACCTACATGAACTCAGGCATGAACTGGCAAGCACCATTACGCACCCTATTCAACCAAAGCCTGAATATTGGCTTTGTCCCAGCTGAGTGGTGGACAGCCACGGTCATCCCTTTACACAAAGGTGGAGTGCTCACTGATCCAGGAAATTAAAGACCCATCAGCCTAACTAGTCTGATCTGCAAGGCTATGCAATGGATTATCATGGACCGCATTATGACAAGCGACTGTATCTATTTATCTATTTATTTATTTATTTATCTGCATGTTTAATACCTATAAGAGCTTGTATAGATGCAATATTGCACATTTTTAAAGCATTTTTATCAACATTTATTTGTGCAATGAATTTCACTAGCTTGCTGCTAGATTTGATATTACGGATTTCACTGGTGCTTTAAATCTGTAATTAGAACAACTGGAATTGAAGTTGAACTAATTAGTTGTTAACTTCAAGTAGTATATAACAATCCAGTTTGGTAATGATTCTACATCTTGAAAAAGCCTGGTAGGAACCAGGCGAAAGCGCTTGACTGATTTTTTACCTTTTTATATTTCTTAAAGAATAAAAGTTGTTGAATATCTCTCAACTAGTTTGCTCGTGATTTTCTTCAGTTGGACAAATTTTGGATCCTTCGAACCAAGTCCTGTCACCCATGGTGGTTTTTAAGCTTTGGATTTTGTATTGCAGTGGTTTTTTGGTCTTGTTGTGCGTTACCATGGCGGAAGGCTTGGATCAAATTAATTTTCTGGACACTCCGGTACTACTACGTAACGAATTAGATGGCCTTGATTGTCACGCAGGGAATTCAACCAGGTACTAGTGCTTTTAATGCAAATGAACAAGCTTCTAAGTACACGCAGTAGCAGTTGTAATGTTTCATTACCTGGTAATCAGCAGCAAGGTTTGGATAAAAGAAATGCCAACCCTCACTCTAGAGAGCCGAATGGCGTAGCAAGAGGGAATTCTTCTGATGATATTTTACTGGTGGGGGCTGATACCCAGGAGGAGCAGGAAGCTAGACAATCAAGTCGGAACAATGTGCATGGATCCCAGCATAAGGATTTTAATTTTCATGCTTGGACTGAGAAGCAGTTTACGTTTAAACAAGGTACTGATTTCTACACTCAGGGGCATTCTAATTGCATGGAACTTGACTTTGAAAAACTAAATGACAAGTTATATGCCTATAAAAACACACAATTAGAGATAGATTACTTGAGGGAATGCATACGAGTAAAGCGCATCCCTAAAGGTCTGCGTTGTTATAAGTTCCCCAACAATGCAGTTTATGGATCTACTTTATACACAAAATTAGTGGAATTATTTGATAAAACGGGTCTGGAAATGTTAAATCTTATGACCCAAGACTATGAAATTAAAGCTAACACCCTGTTAAACGAACTGACTATCCTGAATGATAACATTGTTCAAAATAAGAATTTTCTGAGTATTAAAAGAAGTTATGACAATGTTTTCAACGAAATAGATCAGCATTGTGTAAAAATTATTGACCGCAAAATTAGGAAACTAGAGCGAGACTTGTTTGAATACAGGGATGGAAAGGCATATCCCTTACCAGGGAAATTTAAACATCATATTACTAATGATGAGGTAGGGACTGGTTTTGCTGGTAATTCAGACAATCCCAATACCCCACTAGTCGAGCCACCTAGGAGGAGTGAGCGGTTGGTGCAGAAAAGTAGCAACAACCAACATCAGGTTTTTCAGTATCCCCAGGGCAGACCAGGGGAGGAACACAACTTTTACCAAAAGAGTTGGAACAGGGAACGCAAGTAATGGAGAACAATGGAATTTGTCTGATAGATAGCAATAGTGAAGATGAGTCTACAGACAAATACCAGGTTTTTAAGAAAGATGGTCTTGCAATATATAATTTTACAGATATTTTAATCTCACCAGAATTTTTTGAATTGTTTACCAGAGGCTTTCAGTTTGTGCCCCTACGATCCATGGATCTACCTAGAACACTGGTGGATTTGAAACTTTTTATTAGAAAATTAAGCTTAGCTTTGTTTTTTAAAGGGCAAACTGCTGTTAATCATGTTAACATTAGGAGCAGTACCTTTAATCCACCTACCCATCCCAGTCTAAAAATTTTTGAAGAACTGGTGGAAACGGACCTAAGAAAGAAGCATCTTCTAGGTTCAAACTCACCACCTAACAATTTTGATTTTTACTTACAGCAACTAACTAACTCATTTAAAGAGGAAGGTATACATGTGATGAAACCCGACAAGGGTGGGTGGGGGGGGTGGTCTTAATGTATCACTGGGCTTATGAAACACACATTTACAATATGCTGCAGGATGAAGTGACTTACGAACTAGTTTCGAGAAATGAGCTCAACATAGCATACTCTAAGATTAACTATATGTTGAGTGACCATTTAATGCAGGGTTTTATTAACGAGAAACTATATAATTATTTGTACGTTGCTAAACCTAGGATCCCGGTTATTTTCGGGATCCCCAAGGTACATAAAGGATTGAACCCACTGAAATTTAGACCGATAGTAGCAGGTGCAGGGGGAATTACAGAACCTTTGGGTAAGTTTATAGACCAGACCCTGAAGAATTTTGTTTCAACTTTGAGGTTAATTTGTAAGGACTCTTGGGAATTCCTCAGTGACATTCATCAAAACCTATACCATTCCAATTTGTTGATGGCAACCATTGACATCATAGAGCTGTTTCCGAGTATTCCCCATGTGACGGGATTGGAATGGTTTAATGAGGTCCTAGCAACAGAATCTGAATTTAGTAATGGTATGGTTAATCTATTGGTGGAATTTATGGAGGTGGTGCTTCACAACAATTTTATATATTTTAACGGAGAGATTTTCAGGCAAAAGAAAGGGGTAGCAATGGGCACAGCCTGTGCCTCTACATACGCTAATATAGTACTACACCTATGGGAGAACAAGTTTATATTTTCATCTAGCTGGGTAGGGTGAATTGTATATTACAAGCGATACCTAGATGACATCTGTATACTTTGGAATGGTGACATGGATAGTTTTCTGGACTTTGTCACTTACATTAATTCCACTACCGGTTTTTAGCTTTCACACATGAAGTCAATGACAAATCACTACATTACTTGGATGTTCTTTTAAGTAAGGACCAGGTTAACAATCTTTTTCAGTCCCAAATTTACAGGAAGAGAACCTTTTCTAACACCTTTTTACACTTTGATAGCGGTCATCCGTTTTATCAGAAAAAAGGTATTGTAAAAGGACAACTCATTCGAGCATCTAGAATGACAAGTACCAAGCACTTTTTTTAAATGAGGTTGATTTTCTGAAGAAACTCTTTTTAGAGAGGGGCTACCCAATTCATCTGGTGGAAAATTTGATCAAAGAAGTTTTACAAGAGAGGGAATCAAAATACCCACCACTACTTGGTAAAGGTAGGGGTTTGATACCAACTATTGCCACTGACCAATGTTTACAAAGCAGTAATTTTATTTATACCTACACTAGAGACTCCCAGCATATAGAAGCATTCATTCTTACATATTGGCCACTTTTGACATTGCAGGATAACATTAACAAAATCATTCCTGGCAAGCCTGGTTTTACAAGAAGGAGAGATACCAACTTAAAGGGTTTGTTGGAAGGTGGCTACAGGTACAAAAAGGATTTGTATCTTTGCAACAAAGTAGGTACTTTTAAATGTGGTGCATGTAAGCAATGCGCCTACATTCACGACCAAAGTAATCTCTTTATTCCATCCAGAAATTTTAGAGTTAGTACCCAGGGCTACTTTAATTGTGCATCCAAAGGGGTGGTTTATCTCGGTACCTGCACTGAATGTGGTAGTTTTTATATAGGCAAGACCGAGAGACCACTAAGAAAAAGGATATATGAGCATCTATATGAGATTTCAAAGGAAAAGGATACCAACGCCTTTTACAAGCATTCTTTGGTCTGTAGTAAAATGAATTTAAAATTTCTGGTTTTGGATCAAGTCACTCAGGACCCCAGAGGGGGTGACTGGGAGACCCGGTTGGAAAACAAGGAATTGATGTGGCAACTTAAGCTAAATGCCACGAAAATTCCAGGTTTGAACGAAGGTATTAGTATAGCCAGCGTTCTAAAATTAAATAGAGAAAAATTATGAGTTGGTCACACATTACTTTTTAGGTTTTATTTATTTATTTTTTTTTATTATATATTTTTTTCTAGACTGGGAAGTCCCTACTGTATTTTATTGTTTTGGTAATTAATGGTACACTTAATTTTTATAATTAAATTGGGCCTTATAGTCTAGCAAACAACAATATAAGTTGGTGCTGCAGAAGATGTATATGAATGAAACTCATGAATTATTATTTGCTACATGTTTTTAATATGACAAGCGACTGTATCTATTTATTTATTTATTTATCTGCATGTTTAATACCTATAAGAGCGTGTATAGATGCAATATTGCAAATTTTTAAAGCATTTTTATCAACATTTATTTGTGCAATGAATTTCACTAGCTTGCTGCTAGATTTGATATTACGGGTGTCACTGGTGCTTTAAATCTGTAATTAGAACAACTGTAATTGAAGTTGAACTAATTAGTTGTTAACTTCAAGTAGTATATAACAATCCAGTTTGGTAATGATTCTACATCTTGAAAAAGCCTGGTAGGAACCAGGCGAAAGCGCTTGACTGATTTTTTACCTTTTTATATTTCTAAAAGAATAAATGTTGTTGAAAATCTCTCAGCTATTTTGTTCGTGATTTTCTTCAGTTGGACAAATTTTGGATCCTTCGAACCAAGTCCTGTCACCCGTGGTAGTTTTTAAGCTTTATATATATATATATATATATATATATATATATATATATATATATATATATATATATGTTTGGGTTTACTATTAAATGTTCGAATGCACTCCGTGCGAACGGCGACCCCGAAACACTGAAACCGTTTCGATAGCGAACCGAAACCGCGAAACTCCGACGATCGACATTACCGGCCGCGCAACACCTCCACACCCATGCTACCATGGGTCGGATGGGGGCGAGATTTTGCCGTTCGCACATCTGGGCGTCGGTGTAGTGATGTTCGCAGTTCCGCGTTCGGGCAATGCGCGTCGCACAAAACGGGATCGACAATTTGATAGTAAACCATATATATATATACCTGACAGGATAACATCATCATCCACAAGATCTGCAATAAAGGAACTATATAATAAAAGGATAACACTGCTGTCCAGGACCAAGAAATAGCAGGTGCACAATTGGAAGCAATCTCTCCTTAGCTTGAACAAACAAATAAGATCACCAGTGAAATCCTCTAATGGCAACTCAGAGTCCAAATTGCCCGCATCTAAGACAGACAATCATAAGGCCTTCCTCACATATGTCTGCATTCTCAAAGGAAGCTCCCAGATCTGTGCAGAACTGGTGGTCAAGGACACCACATACACAAATGCTATATATATAGCCAATCTACTGGCTGACAGACTCATCAGAAATGTCCCCCCATCAGTAAAGCAGGACATCTCCAGTACCTGACCACTCAACCCTTATCACTTGGGAACAGGGCATCACTGCCCTCTCAAAGCCAAGAAGACAGCTTCCATGGGACCTGAATACATCCCAGGCTGCAACCTACATGAACTCAGGCATGAACTGGCAAGCACCATTACGCACCCTATTCAACCAAAGCCTGAATATTGGCTTTGTCCCAGCTGAGTGGTGGACAGCCACGGTCATCCCTTTACACAAAGGTGAAGTGCTCACTGATCCAGGAAATTAAAGACCCATCAGCCTAACTAGTCTGATCTGCAAGGCTATGCAATGGATTATCATGGACCTCATTAACAGGGACATTGCCAAACTCCAAATACTCAACCCCACACAGTCTGCTTTTGTCAAGGGGAGGTATGTCAGTTAAATCTAGTTGACTTTCCTGAGACAGCCACCAAAGGCACGGATGAGGGAAAGACGGTGCACACTGGCCACCTTGACTTGGCCAAAGCCTTACACACTATTCCCCACTTGGCCATAGTACATAAACTCTGTCAACTAGGCATCAATCCATGTGTTACCAGATGGGTAGAAAACTTGCTCACTTTCAGAACCCACCTAATCATAATAGGGGTAGCCAACTCAAGCAGTACACCCATAATGAGCGGCATACCCCAAGGATCAGTCTTGGGGCCTCTGTTATATGGGATATACTTCCTGAGGTGCAGGACAAAACCACTGGCCTATGGCTGACCAAGTTGGCAGATGACTGCAAGCTGGGAACAGTCATCAATTCCCAAAGTGATGTGGACGTCCTCCAACAGGGTCTCACCAAAACAAATGACTGCTGCCAGAAAAATGGCCTCAAGCTGAATGCCTGCAAATGAATCATCATCCCCTTCTGGGAGACTGACGTCCCCACATATTATCACATTAACAACAATGTCCTACATACACAATTAATGGTGAGGCATTTGGCCACCCAGGTTGATAGCAACCTGAATACTGAGCACCACATTGCTCCTGTTGTATAGAAAGCTTCACAGATGGGCCAACTCAAAAGTAAGGGTATCTCATCCAAGGACAAAGAGGTCATAAGATCCATGTATTCTACCCTTATACGGCCAATTATTTTGTACAATGCCGCCTTCGGCATGCACCTCACAAAGCACATGCAGCAGCTGGAGAGACCACAGAGGTTCCTCACTGGAAGAATCCAGGTCCTCAAACACCTACCCTACACAAATAGGCTAAAAGCACTATACCTCTACTCAGTTCCATACAGACTCCTCAGAGGTGACCTCTGTCTGGCATACAAAGCAATCCAGACCCTGCCTTGATGGGACTGCTACACATCTGGAATTCAAGGTCCACTCGATCAACCGTGGTCTGTGATATCAATAGGACTTGTTGTTGTGACAGATGTGTGTCCCACAGACTCCACCATCCATGGAATACACTTCCTGTCCACATCAAGCTGAGTACCTCAATACCCCTTGTGGAGTGCACCCTGGATAAGTGCATGGGAAACAGAAAATACAGTCCTGTGATTCAACTTGTGTCCCTGCTGGACAGGGGCTCTGGGTGCTGACATGTCTTAACATGGGCTACACTCTTTGTCTGTGAGGGTTATAAGGGCTTCAGGGCCAATAGCATAGTAACCTCATATCAACCTATGAACCTATAAACAAATGTCTGCCAGTGGTTCACCACATTACTCTGTACTGCTCTGCAACTGAAATACCAGGAAATCACAGTGCTATGTAGGATATACCACACATATTATGTAAATCTCTGCTCAATACATTGCACTCTGTACCCATACCAGGATACAACTTTTCAGTTAAGAAGGATGCCACACAGCCAGGAGATCCCCAGCCAGTATGTCACTGAGGTGCTGGACTGTTTACATAGCTTCATCAGCCAATTGGCACTAGCCATACATCTCAACAGGCTGGATTCTGTGAGAATGTTTATAGTTTGGCTCATAATTTTGGTCTGTTCGTCATAAATCTTGTATTTCTCTGTTAAATCACTGTGATGATCTGAGGATTTCTGTCAGTAAGTAATGACACAAAACATTTCAGTGCCAGACATCATATATGTCAGAAAATGTCTGCTAAAACAAACCCTGTTACTCTAGCAACTTTCTAAGTTTATAATAGCTATATTTACAGTATCTCCGTATGTTTGGGCCATTGTCCCCCCATTTTGGCAGGCTGTCTCCAGATGTCTTGCATTAACAGGTTGAGAGGTATGGCTGTAGCACACAAAACCCTGAATACACCTATCTCTGGAATGGAGTCCCACTCTTACTATAGAAGGTCATACTGGGCATGCTCCTACACAGAGAATTACTGCCCATGTCTAAACCCACATCAGACTATACAACTGTATTGTGCATACATATCTTTGCATGCAGACAGCTATATATACCTTAACTGTCTCTACCCACACCCATCACAGAGGATTACCCTCAGCTAACTGTAGGTGGCCCATATGTGATATATCTGCATCTGTTGTGTGGGATACACAGATATATATATATATATATATATATATATATATATATATATGGGAAACATATAAAAATATTTCAAGCATACACACACACAGACATGGGAAAGAGAGAGATAGACAGTGAGACATAGACAGAGAATGAGTCACAGACAGAGACACCCTGAAAGGCATAGAATGATGTCCTGCTGCAGACAATTGCATACCAGTTGTAACCAGTCACATGTGCCTGCATGAAGGTGAGATCCATTGTGTAATAGTAGTGAGGTAGGGTTTGTAATATCACATCATGTGTGTGTGTGTGTGTAGATTAAAGTATTTTGAGGCATTTCCCACCTAGTACACTTTCCATTGTCCTACTGTACAAGATCTGCTGATGTAATTCACCTTAGCAGTACATTTGGACACTTGTCAAGCCTATAAGCTCCATGGCATGTGTGATAACTGCATAACACTATAGTACAAATAACTAGATAGGTAGGGGTTCTAATCTCAATAGTGGCAACTGTGATGTATGTGTGTGTTTGTGTTTGTAGATTAAAGTATTTTGAGGCCTTTCTCACCTGGTACACTTCCCCTTGCCCTACTTTACAAGATCTGCTGATGTCATTCACCTTAGTAGTACCTTTGGACACTCTCCAGCCCAATAAGCTCTGTGGCATGTGTAATAACTGTGTAACACTATAGTACAAATAACTAGATAGGGTAGGGGTTCTAATATCAGTCCTGGCAAGTGTATGTGTGTGTGTGTGTGTAGGTTAAAGTATTTTGAAGCCTTTCCCACCCAGTACACTTCTCCTTGCCCTACTTTACAAGAAATGCTGATGTCATACACCTTAGCAGGGGTGGCCCGTGCTATTGGACTGCCGGACTGCAGCCTCCCCAGCTGTAAAACAGAAAGAAAAGAAAATAGAAAAGAAGAAAATAAAATAAAAAAAGATTGCAAATAGCTGACCTTCGCGCATGCGCACTAGCAGCATTTTTGATATCCGGACTGCTGCTGAGACAGTCTGGAGCATGTGCAGACTTGTCTCAGCAGCAGTCCGGATTAGGAAACATTCAAGAGCAGAGATCCCAGAAGTCTATGCAGTTGTAACTGCATAGACTGTCACTGGAAAGGGATCGGACTCGGACTGCAACATTGGCAGGCTGGGAGTCTCGTTGGGGGAAGAACATCTCACTGGCTGTGGTGAATTTAATGCTCCAATGGATGTAGGGAAGGATGTAGTGCGCAGGCAGGCTTGTAGTGCTCCAACAGCTGTGGATTTAATGCTGCAATGAAGGGATCTACATCCATCCAGGTAGTGTGTGTGTGTGTGTGTGTGTGTGTGTGTGTGTGTGTGTGTGTGTGTGTGTGTGTGTGTGTGTGTGTGTAAAATGCCCCAGGTGCTATATGGTGGTGGGTAGAGAATAAGGCTTGAATCCTGCACCTTGGTCCCAGGTGGCAAGAATCCGAATTCCCTACCCACCACCATTTGTAAAAATGTTGCAGATTTTTCCCTCATACTTGTTCTGTTCCTCATAAAATCTGCGGTTTCTGTATTTTTGTGTCCTTGCAAATCCAGTAGTGCATTGGTGCAGTGGTAGCATTGTTGCCTGACAGCTACATGTTCTCTGGTTTGATTCTTGGCTGGGGTGCCTTACCTTCTGTGTGAAGTCTGTATGCCCTCCCTGTTTTTGTTTCCTGTATTGTCCTCCCATCTTACAAAGACATGTGTCTGTCTGGAGTGTTTCTCCCTGGGCCTCTGCTAAAAATTAGCTTTTGTTCCAAGTCAGACTTTCCTGGTTAGCAAATGTTAAAAATGACACACATTTGAATATCACACTTCATATTCTTCAGAAAGTGCATGGTAACACAAAAGCTTTTATTCTAGCAATTTTCTAAGTATATAAGATGGATATTTGAAATTTGTCCCCATTTTTGGGACTGTATTCCCCCATTATTGGCTTCATCCAGGTTTTGTGCTAAGGTTGAGAGCTATGGTAAGAACTGAATTCACTGAATATGTTTGGGGGCTATATTCCCCCATTACTGGCTTTGTCCGGGTGTTTTTTGCTAATAGGTTGACAGCTATGGTGAGAACTGAATTCACTGAATGTTTGGGGGCTGTATTCACCCATTATTGGCTTTGTTCAGGTGTTTTGTGCTAGGAGGTTGACAGCTGTGCTATGGTGAGAACTGAATTCACTAAATGGTAGCCATTTAAGTTTCTGTCTTCCTCTTTCACAAAACAGCTGATTTGGCATAGTGGTATGTTGCTCTGACTGTTTTGCACAGGGTCCTCTGGGTTCAAGACGTGGCAGTGAAATGTATGGTGGTAACACAGCATTTTATTCTAGCAACTTTCCAACGTTATATAAGCAATGTTTAAAATGTGTCCCTGGTTTTTGACCTTTTGTCGTCCCCCCCCCCCCCCAATAAATTTTGGCTTTTTCCAGATTTCTTGTGCTGCAAAGTTCAGAGATACAGCTGAGCGTTGAGTAGATTTTACAAGGAGCTGAGAGCTGCAGGGGAACAAAAGTTTAGTGCTGCTTATGCTAAGTCTGCTTGCATTGTTAATAGCACAACAGGTAGTGTACTTGCTTTTGATGCAGAAGGCTGTGGGTTCTACCTCCCACAGTAGGTAGATGCATTGCTGATACTGTACTGTGTTGTAAAGGGGGTGGATGCTGCAGTCCTTTTTGGCAAAGATACCTAGTAACTATGAACCTGTTATCAGTTTGCTATCCATTCCCTATTGCGGTATTACTAGCTTATCATTTTTTTAATCCATGCAACTTAGGCAATTTATTCTTCAAGGGCAACAGGCACTTTATTTGTAGATGAAACAATGACATATAAAGTTGTTTGCTAGCAGCAACCTCTTTATTAGTTACAGATTTCTTTAATGTGGATTTTACTACTTCAGAGATTGTGCATATTTACTGATACTGGTGGACTATAGAGGGTTGAGTAGACTTTTTATGATGGAAATGTTCTGAATTGGGCAGTTTTGTCATTGGTGTATGCATTTTGTTTCACTGTTTACTGGAAACATGTTCAAAACAATAAATTTAAAATGCCCTCTAACAACTGTACTGTATTGTACAAGGAATATAATGTAATACAGTCAGGAAGGTGTATCATAGAGCATGTGTATGTTTCATGTTCAAGGGGCCTATGATTTTGAAAACAGCCCAGAGTTAATCTTTATCTGCCACTGGTAAAATGTATTTTCTTTGAATGTGGGTTTCAATGCTGTTTCAATGCATGTGAGTTTCAAGGGCAGAGAAGTTTTAATGCTAAGTCTATTTTCATTGTGAGACTGCATTGCTTTGTTTAACAGATATCTATTACGGTGTGTGCTGTAAAATGCAAATTAAAACTTTCAAATGAAATCAAAATCATTGCAGAAGTAAAGCAGTATGCACATTACAGTGTTTATGGTAAATGAGGCAAAATAACCAAGGAATGGTACATTGGAATGGCTGCAGGGGGGGAGGCTCCATTCGACTATGATTTTGTGAGGGGGGGTAGCAAACTCAGATAGCCCCGGTTGAACTATACGTCTCAGTTGTCCATATGTTTGCAGAATAAATAGATATTTGCTTCTTATTTTTGGTTTGTTCCTCATAAAATTTATGATTTTCTAGCAAATCATTTAGGAATGAAGTCACTAATTGATAGACATTGAGTTTCAGATGTCATAACCTTCAAAAAATGCATGCTAATGCAAGACCTGTTATTCTATCAACTGTCTTAAGTTTATACAAGAGCAATTTTTAGTAGTGTTTGTATGTTCCCCCAATATAGTTGGCCTTGTCCAGATTTCCTGCATTAAGAGGTTGAGAGGTATGTGCAAATCGCTTTGTAGAATTAGGAATATTCAAACCTCTCCATTGTCCCCAATTTTGGCTCAAAATGTTGCTCTCCCCTAATAATCCCTCCTCAAAATGGCAATTTTGGAAGAAAATGTGGAGGGTTTACAATTATATATAATTGTAATGATCAGAGTTATAGATTACTTTTATTTCAGAAATGCATGTAGATGCTGTTATTTTGTTAGCTGCTCAAGTTAACAGTGTTAATATTAAAAAGGTGTCCCTTTTTTGACAGGTTCCCAGCTGTATTGTGTGGCAATTTTATATTTTTGCATCACATTTTGCTCTGTAAAATTGTGGTATTCTGGCAAATAAGTGGCAAGTCATTAAAGATTGAAGTTAGAAAATAATGACAGACATTTGAGTTTCAGATTTCATACCCTTCAGAAAATTCATACTAATGCAAGACCTACTACTGTTCTATTATCTAAGTTAATAAGAGCAATATTTAAAATTTGTCATTTTTGGGCCGGTGTCCCACTTCTAGTTCTATGTATGGCTTTGTCCAGATTTCTTGCTCTGAAGTTGATCAGAGCCATCACTGTCAGCCAGAGACATTTCAAATTGTGACATACTTGTTGCACCCCACGCCCCATTGTAGTGGCTCTGGATGTGTCCAAGGAAGGCAAGGAGCAGTTATGCAGTGTAAGTGTGCAGAGTATTCCCTCATCCAAGGTAGACCACAAGTACAACCGTGGCTTTTCATCTGTCCTTGATTTTTCAGAATGTTCTGGTTTTCTGTCATATTTTTATACTGTTGATTTATGCTTCTTATTATTCAGGAAATGCATGCTTTCACAGTGCCCTGTTGCTCTGTTTACGTAGCAATGATTTAATGACCATCAGGTAAGCTTGTCGGAGATTGTAAGATGCAAGTAAGCTTTAATAAGCATACTGTTAAAGAATTACCAGCATTGAAAGCCTTTTCGTTGTTGCCATGCCGAGAATATTTACATAACTAGATAATGTATAAGCCTTGGGTATTGAAATGCATATGACAGTATTTGTAATAAAAGGACAGGATTACAGTATTTTCAGAAGCTCATTACATTTGTTGGAGACTTGCAGTCATCTTTTGTTGGAGACTTGCAGTCATCTTTGCAGGCTTACCCGTAAACTAAACAGAATGTCAATCTATCATGTGTGGTCCATAATTTGTGCAGGAATCCTTTAAGCAATTTATCTTGAGCTTGTTTCTTGTTTGTTGTTCATTTTTTATTTTGATCATGTCTTCCCCACGAAACAAGTAGATAGTTGTGTCAGGCAGCAAGTCTTTTTTGGATAAGAAACATTTTTACAAGTGGGGGTATCACAGAGATTGCTACTTTCAGCATGTAACTTGGTAATTTTATAAAGCTGAATATAAATTATAATTAGAACTGCAGTGCAAGAAGTAGTGGTTTGAGTTGAGTGCTGCTTGTTTTTTTATACTTGATTTTGACTGGCATTCCAGTAATGTATTTAAAAAGTAAGTAAGTTGTCATGTAGCCAATGCTGACATACGTCCACGTGGCCAACACTCTACTCCCACCACATGTTCAAGCACAGACATTGCACAGTTGAGTACTGACAATGTCTCACCCCATTATCTATCCACGACATCAGCAAAATGACATACGGCATCACCAATGCTGCTGAGGTCGTCATGCATGGCAGGAAGTGCTGCATTCATGACCCTGAGTATCTATCTCATGCATCGTTCAGAACGTGCCTGTGCCTCCATGATGAACTGAAAGATGTGTCGGGTGACACCTGCTGTGACACCTCTGACAGGGGTCGGATGGCCAGAAGTCCTCTTTCAAACACCCCTGTCCATCTCCCTGTGCAGGACATTGCCAGCTCTTTGGCTATGGCTACTGTCTACACTGACAGTTACCACAGTCACCATACCAGCCTGTCAGATGCCACTACCCTTTGACTCTCCATTATCTGTGGCTGATGGGGACTGGGTATGTGTAGCCATACTGATCATGTGCGGGGACATTGTGGGTGAAAGTGGGATATCAACCAATGGCACAGATTCAGCCCCCAAAAACCTCACCTGTGCCTCACTATTACCACCATCATCAGAGTCTGTTAAGACCCTGACAGCAGGTTTTTGGGGGAGAGAACCCAACACCCATGTTCACCTGGGAGGGAAAGACAACATATGTAATTTACTACCTGCACTATAATGTTTGCTGATACACACACACACACACACACACACACACACACACACACACACACACTCCTGAGAAAGGCTGGCATAGGTTTACTAGTTAGGGCCCCTTTTGGACACACTTACAGGTAGTTCTGACTGCCACAGTCCAGCTGTATATCAGTTACTGTAAGGCCATTACCAAATGGTGACAAATCCTAGTGTGTGATGTGCCTGTTAGCCAAATGTAAGTGTGACCAAGACCAAGGCTATTGGAATGGGCTGTACAGTGTCACCAAATACATATGCAAGTACTCTAAGAGCTTACTTAGTTCTATACAGACAAGACACACTTACAAGGTTCAACTATATTTAATGATAACTAATAAAGGAACAAGACAATACAAAATCAATACAGTGACTACAGAGTTTAGACTCACGGGGAATATGTTAAGACAAAATTTCAGGACAGTTTGAAATAAGTACAGCAAACATGTAAGGTAGTAGGTGCATAAGTTCATAGGATACCAAGCTATTGGGCCAGAGGCCCTTATAAGCCTAGACAGGGATTCTGTCCATTTCCTTCAAAGTAAACACCCATTTCCCCTGTCCACCAGGGACACAGGTGGAATGCCAGAGGTTTATGTTCTGTTTCCCATCCAAGTTCTTCTTAAATAGGGCTAGAGAGGTACTCTGCTTGACATGGAGAGGCAGTCTATTCCACAGATAGCCAGGTATTTTGTGACACAAATCTATCCCGGCAACCCGTTCCATTCATGTCACAGACCAGGTTAAGGCCTTGTGTGTGGGTTGCATGAGTGGAGTTTGTCATACAAATTTGCATCAACTCAAGGCTGGGTCAGAAATGGCCTTGTATGCCAGACACAGGTCTCCTCTGGGCAGTCTGTATGAGACAGAGTAGAGGGACAAGGTTTATAGCTTATCTGTATAGCATAGGTGTTTGAAACCCTGCATTTTCCTGGTCGGAACCTCTGTGGTCTCTCCAACTGCTACATGTGCTTGGCAAGGTACATGCCTAAGGGGGCATTGTACTTGAAAATGGGTCTGATAAGGGAGGAGTACAGGGATTTTATGTCCTCCTCATTCCTGGATGACATACCCTTTTTTATGAGGTGGGCCATGTAGAAAGCCTTCTGTACAATGGCGGCAATGTGGGGGTCAAAAGTCAGTTTGCTATCAACCTGGGTTTCCAAGTCCCTCATGACTGATTGCATGCTTTGTACATTATTATCAATGTCATAAGTACTGGGGATGACATTTTCCCCAAAGGGGATAATGATGCATGTCTTGGCATTCAGTTGGTGGCCATGCTTCTGGCACCAGTCATTAGTTTGGGTAAGGCCCTCTTGCAGGATGTTCACATCAGTAGGGGAATTTAAGACAGTGCCCAGCTTGTTGTCATCTGCAAACTTGATCAGCCACAGACCCCTGGTTTTGGCTTGTACCACAGAAAAGTATATACCAAACAATGGAGGCACCAAGAGAAATCCTTGGGTTACACCAGTCATTACAGGTCTACTACTAGAGGTTGCTTCCCCTACTTTGACTGAGTGGGTTCTATCAGTGATCCAGTTAGCTACCCATCTGGTAACATACGGGCTGAAACCTAGCTGGGAGGGTTTATGTATTATGGCCAAGTAGTGAATACTGTCAAAGGCTTTGGCTACTTCAAGGTAGGCACCATGCACCATCTTCCTCTCGTCAATGGCTTTGGTGAGTGTTTTGAATAACTCAACATAGTTTAACAGGCATGCCCTCCCTTTGACAAAACCAAACTGTGTGGGGTCATGTTTTGAGATTTCCAATGACCTTGTTTATTAGGTCCAAGATAACGCATTCCATGGCCTTCTCAGGCTAATTAGGCAGATGCATCTATAGTTGCCTGGGTCAGTGGATGCTCCACCTTTGCACAGAGAGATGACAGTGGCTGTCCCCTATTCAGCTGGGATGAAGCTGGTGCTCAGGCAGTGGTTGAATATGGTGTGAAATGGAGCTGTGAGCTCATGTCTGAGTTCATGTAGGATACAGGCAGGGATGTTATCGGGTCCTATGAAGACTTAATTGCTTGCATTTGAGAGGGAATTTAGGACCTGCTCCATGGTAATGAGGGTAGTGGGGCAGGTGCTGGGGATGTCCTGGTGTACAGATGAGGGTGACAGGGGGGGTGAAGGTTTCACTGAACCTGTCTGGCAGCAGGTTGGCTATGTCTACGGCATTTGTGTATGTGGTGCTATTGACCACCAGTTCAGAGGAGATTTGGGTGTTGGTTTTGAGATTGTGGACATATGTGAAGAAGGCCTTGTGGTTGCCCTTGGTGGATGTGGCCAATTTGGACTCGAAGTTAGCCTTAGAGGATTACACCAGTGACCAAATATGCTTGTTCATGCAAAGGAGTGATTGCTGCCAACTTGTCACCTGCTCCTTTTTGGCCCTGGACAACAATATTTTCCTTCTATTATACTGTGCATTTATTGCTGCTGTACACCAGACAGGTTTACTCTTCCTTGAGGTAGATGATTTGGTCCTGTCAAGTATTGCTGAGTCCATACAGCTATGTAGGTGCTCATATATTTTGTTGGTGTAGGCTTGGACACTAGTTCAAGTTCCACCTGAAGGGAAAGTGGCTGTGAAGCTGCTTATATGTGCTCTGAGGAGATAGTATTCAGCTTTGGAAATGTTTTTCTGTTTGACCCTGATGGGGGGGGGGGGGGTCAGGGGAAATGGTGACTTCAAAAGTGATCACTTTATGGTCGGATCTTACCAAGGATGATGACATAGTAGGAGTGCTACAGTGGCTACTCATGTTGTTTACAACCAGATACAGGATATTTTCATCTCTCGGAGTGTCGACCACCAGAGGCAATGCATTGCCATTGATGAAGTCGAGGAATCTGTGGGGGTTCATGTTTATGCTAGAATAGGTCTTGCACTCTATGTTTGGGTAGTTAAAGTCACACAAGCTCAAGGTAGAAGGTTGAATCTTGATGGGTTTAACTAAGCCCTGATAGGTGGAGTGGGTGTCCTGCATCATGGTTGTGGGTCTGTAGCTAGCTATGATATGAACATGTGTTTTTCCAAAACTTAACTGCACTTGGTGTGTGTCATGTGTATAATACAATTTGACCAGCCTGGAGGTGTGTATGCCTTTGATAAATATTGTAACTCAACCTCCTTTGCCTCTGTAGCCCTCCATTTGGGGTCTGAAAGTACAGTAGGCTGAGTAACCTGGTAAGGCTGGGGTGCTCTCCACAGCTTTGAACCAGGTTTCAGGGACTGCACAAATGTAAGCACCCTCCAGGGTAAGGAATGCTTGCAATGAGTGCAGTTTCATGCTAAAACTCCTAACATTTAGCAGCATGACCTTTACATTTTAACTTAGTTTTTCATGTTGCTAATATTGTGCTCATGACTGTCTACTAAAGGCACTATGAGGAGACCAGAGCCTTTGCCAGACATGGCCAGGAGAGACGGATGAAGGCCATCTCTGGCAAATCATTATGGTCTGTCATTCGTGTACTGGCTTTTGAGTGAGACAGCAAGAAGCCTAGGTTCTTAATGTGACTGCATCTCTCAGATATTGTGTTCTTAGGTAGTAGTAGTAGAGGGTGGTCTGTGTACATAATGCAGCTGCTACTCTGTCTCAGCATGCCTATATCAACCACAGTAGCAGGAAAAAGTACAGGAGATTGTCTGTCCACGGTTATCATTATCTGTGGAACAGAGGTCAGGGATAGTAGAGTGGGTACTATCTGAGAAGAGTACCCATAGGTGTGAGTATGGCTGGATAAAATCAATACAGTAGCTGCAGGTGAGGGCCTCACTCACACAAGAGTGCTGGTAAGGGACAAACAGTGCAACTAAGATACCTCACAAAGGGTTAACACAGCACAGCTGCAGTGCGCAATGGACAAACAAGCACAAACCCACACAAATGGTGGGTTTGAATAGCACAAAAACAAAGGTAAACTAGAAACACTGGAACTGACCAACCAACCCTTGTCCCTGAGTTCGTAGCTCAACACTCTATGCCAGATGAGTTCTAACCAGTTCACCTACAAGTGAAATACCTCACAAAGGGTTAATACAGCACAGCTGCAATGCGCAATGGACAAACAAGCACAAACCCACACAAATGGTGAGTTTGAATAGCACAAAAACAAAGGTAAACTAGAAACACTGGAACTGACCAACCAACCCTTGTCCCTGAGTTCGTAGCTCAACACTCTATGCCAGATGAGTTCTAACCAGTTCACTTACTCTCAGTAAGTGCAGGCAGGCTCTGGCCAACACAAAATGGCATAGAAGCAAACATAGGAATCACACAAACAGATCTGAATACAGCAAAACACGCAACCAGACTATGCTAAAGATATATCAAGTCTATGTAGGTCAATGTAACACAGGAGAACAGATGCACACAAACATATCACAGTAGTAAACAAGAGCAAAGTGATTTAAACAAATGCAGCAATTAACCAACAAGAAAGCTCAACACTGAGCCCTGTTCCAGAAGTCTTCAGTCAGACAAGTTCTAACTGCACACTCCTGCCACTAGGGTGTAGGGTAAGCCTCTCCAAAAAGATGGCCTAGATTACTGCTCACCTTCTACAAGCAAAGCTAGATTTAGCAGGTCTGCATGTAGTGTATGCTACAGCAAACAAGGCACACCAATTTCATTAAGGAACAGTTGAAATAATCAGGCACAATACTCCTTTAACTAGCAATTCCCAGCTCAGAAGGTCAGAATCTACCCTCTCCTCCCACAAAAGTGTAGACCACAAACATCATTCTTGTAAAATGACTGACCTAAGTCCAAGTGCTTCAACCAGAAGTAAGACACTTTTAGAATAACAGACAGTAAAAGCCTTCAACCAGCAAAGCCCAACTTACAAGGGTGTAAGCTACCCCTCCTGCCACAAGAGTGTAGACCACAAACCATCTTACTATAAAACAACTGCCCTGAAGCCCAAGTGCTTAAACCAAAAGGCTTGAAATGATAGTTACATTTTAAACAGGCTAATAACAAGCAGTAATACATGCAGCAGACTAAGTGCAATTGAGTATTTGTAAGAACAGGCAGAAAAATCAATATAAAGTAATAAAGTATGAAGAAACACAAGTACAGTCAAATCAGTTTTTATTTAGGTTAAGTGTAAAGGGATGAAACACGATACTTTAAGTTTGGGAAACCAAGGTGGGGGGCCCTTCCCAAATGATCTCTCTCTACTCAGTAGAATAAGCTGATGGGATGGGACTGGGAGGAGTGTCCAAAATGAGATTTACAGTAGGGGTGGGCAACTCACAAGCCATCAAATTTAAGTACACAAGGACTGGGTGAGTGGGAGGGGAAACGCTTATAACTCCAAACGAACAGAAAACATAAAAAATTTAATAGTAGAATAAGATATAAAATAGAAGTGATCAAACCTTAAATAAAGGTCTTAAAATTAACATTACATGCAGAGATGACTGATACTCAGAGCAATGCAGAACACACAAACTATTCAGCTAACTACAGGTATTTCTAACTAAAAGAGCAATGCTATCTGTCAATGCTCCAACTGCTTAAATGTTGCTATTTACAGTTTGCAAATGGATTCTTTGGTAACCTTTTTAAGTGACCCTAGCCAAGAACTCTTAGAACTGCAACAGAACAGTAACTTAAAACTAAACAAATATAATACTAGAATGAGATACAAAACAGAAGTGATTAAATGTTAAATCCAGAGCTTCAAATCAACATTAATTGCAGAGACGACTGATACTCAGAGCAATTCAGACCACACAAACATCAGACAGATATACTACATTCTTATCTATATGTAAATGGTTTTACATGTCCCTAGTTCCTTACTATTAGCAAGGCAAATGCATATGAGTGGATAATGTCAGATACACATACACATACAACATGCAAAGGTCTTTCTCTGAGACAGGTCTGGAAGTAATAATCAACATTCATGGTGGCTTAGCTCATATTACATCAGTGTTTGTCACCTGCCTTCACTTTCCAGGCTAATAGCAAGTAACATACATTTTAGCATCTCTGCATCAGAAGAGAATATCTGTCTGATGTTTGTGTAGAACTGGAAGACATAACACAGTTAAGCACCTCTACATTTTCAACCTAGTAACTATTTATGTTTCAAGGCAACACAAAAACCTCTATCTGTAGACATTTAGGTCTGCTTGCTGCACTGAAACTGGGATAACACATTCATAAAATAAGTTAAACTTATTTACTTGATGTTTTGCAACTCATGTCTGTATGTTTATGGCTTCCAGCTTCTACTATTAATACATTCATTTGCACAGGTAATACTTAATACACATTTCTGTTCTATGCCAGTAACCAGTTAGAGCAAGATATCTGGACAAAGGCACAAATAAAGGGGGGACAAAGGCCAACACATAGTGGCACTTTTTAAATATTGCTCTTACACACTTAGTTAATAGAATACTAGGTTTTGGATTCACATGAGTTATCTGAAGGTTATGACATCTGTGATTCACATGTGCTATTAGTTTATGACTTCTCTCTTTAATCATTTGCCATGGATTTGCCAGACAAAACACAAATGTAGGAGTAAGTGAGTAAAAATATAAGGCAAACGTGGTCAGTCTGCAAAACTATGGACAATTGTAAGATATGAGCTCAGTATATAACATACAGTTCACCCACACACTTCTGCACCAGTTGTTTAATATCCATATAACATATATAGGGCTTGTACACTTGTAAGACATGCATATGTATATAAATATACAAAAATTACATGATTATTTACAACTTCACAGTTAGGTGGGCTGTCATTGTCACAGTCAGTATTGTACAACAGATAATCCAGTAGTAGTCATAAGTTAGCGGACTCTTGGTGGGGTGACTCAGGGGCCAGAGCTGTGATCTGTGTCACTGCAGGCCATACGTCTCAACCTGTTAGAGCAAGATATCTGGACAAAGCCATAAATAAAAGTGTGACAAAGGTCCAAAAATAGGGACGGTTTCTAAATATTGCTCTTACAAATTTAGAAAGTTGTTGGAATAACAGGTTTTGCATTAGCATGACTTTTCTGTAGAGTATGAAGACTGGAACGGAATTGTCTGTCATTATTATGGAACGGGACTGTCATTATTTTCTAACTTCAGTCCTTCATGATTTGCCAGAAAACCACAATTTTATGCAAAACAGACCAAAATTGTGAGGCAAAAATCATGACATTCTGCAAACATCTGCACAGTTCAGAGGTATGCTGCAGACCTAGCCACCAGGGATGGCTGTAGGTGCTGGACAGCAGACTAACAGCAACATGAAAGTCCACGAAGTGTTTCTGAGAGCTACTTTGTAAATTCCAAGTCCCCATGACTGCACCCCCCAATCTGCATTCCATTGCATACTTAATTGTTTGACATAATTGGTATAGTGCTGTACTCCTTTTTCAGAATAAATCCACAAAAGGTGTTGTGAAAAGTCGCAGTCTGTCTTCCTGACAAAAGTATCAGACCTGTTTAGCATAGGCAGCAGCTTGCCTTTTGTAGGTAATGCTCATGAACAGGTGATGACATGTGCACCAATCTGTTGCTCCCATTTGCTAACTGCATCCAGATCAGCTGGGTTGCCTTCCCATTAGCCAATCTCATGGCAACACAGTGCTATAATTAAGGCCTTTATGTGCACCTTGCCCCTCTTCCTGGCCTGTGAGGGGGACATTATGGAGGTGTGGGAGCTACAGCATCATAGAGGGTAGGTGGAAATACTGTCCACTGTTTGGATTGATGTGTCCACAGTTTTGCATGCTATGTCTGCATACCTCTCACCCTCTTAGCACAGGAAATGTAGACAAAGCATGACAAAATGTGTGGACAAAGGGTCAAAAATAGGGAGAGTTTAAATATTGGTGTCATAACCTTAGAAAATTGCTGGAGTAACAGGGTTTGTTTTGACATTCATTATCTGAGGGATATGAGGTCTGACACTCAAATGTGTATTATTATTTAGTGACTTCCATCTGGATATCATCCCATTGATTTAGCAAAATACCACAAATTTTATGAGGAACAGGCCATAAATATGAGCCATAACCCTGAACATTCTGTGGAAACCTGTACAGTCACATGTGACACTTTGCAGCATTTATTTGTCTGTGTACTGGTTCTATGTCTGTGTTAGAGGCCCAAGTATACTGTGACTTTGGCCACTATATGTTGGAGTACTGTGTGACTGGCTATCAGGATGTGTTTATAAAACTCATTTACTGTACTCATGAGGTCAGTTGGCCTACTGGTATATTCCTCTAACTGCAGTTCAAATGGTTCTGTGTTCATAATTTGGCAGTGATGTTTTTCACCCTAAAGGTATATCCCTGTACTGCCTGATAAATTTACAAATTAATCAGCATACCAAAGACTGCACATATTTTCACAAAATGTCTGAATTTTGTGCTCATATTTTTGGTCTGTTCCTCAGAATATTTAAGTCCACAAACATTGTTCCCATTGGATAATTAGATTTAAGAGGAAGAAATAAATGTGGAGTATTTTATGGTGTGTAAAGATCTGATGAAGCAACAGTGTTTGTGAAAGCACTTATAGAAATAAAATTACCCTTTGGGTTTATGCTGTGGTGGTTTCTTTCAGTCTGTTTCTGCTCTGTGAAGTTTGCATTTTAAACATTTCCTCAGAATATTTGTTGTTTTCTGGCAAATAACTGGGATAATCTGAGGTCTGATGGCACTAAATAATGACAGAGCTTTGAGTTGCAGACTTCAAATCCTTCAGAAAATGTATGTTAAAAGAAACCATGTTACTCTAGCAACTTTCTTATATGTATAACTGCACTATGTAAAATATGTGCCTATTGGTGTGCCTTTGTCCTCCATTTTGTCAGTCTTCATCCAGATTTCTTGCACTAAGAGGTTGAGAGGTATGTGCATCCATAATTTCCCAGAGCTGATTTGGTATAGTGGTGTGTTACTGTGACTGTAGTTCAGAAGGTCCTATGTTTATGACTCTTCAGCTTTGTCTTTTTTCCCTAATGTTAAATGACTGTAATGCATGATATGTTTGAAAAAGCATCACAAATTCTCACAGCTCATTTGGCATAGTGGTATGTTGCTCTGACTGTAGTGCACAGGGTCCTGGGTTTGAGACTTGGTGGTAATATCCTTTTTCCCTAATGTTAAATGACTGTAATGATTGCTATGTTTGAAAAAGCATTATAAATTCACACAGCTCATTTGGTGTAGTGGTATGTTACTGTGGCTATAGTGTACAGGGGCCCTAGGTTCGAGACCTGCCAGTGCTGGTTATTTTATTGCTGGGCAGAACAGGGGCTGATGGAGACACAGTGATTAAAGTAGTTTTAAGCAGGTTTGCACAATGCGCCCTGATGCCAAGGGGTGCTTAGCTTCCCTTAGCTTTGCTCAGCACTGTTTATTCCCAGTTAAACCCGTGCTATTTCCAAAAAAAAAGAAAAGAAAAAGGTGATAGAAAAGTGGTGAAATGGGGGCAAGCAGGGGGAAAAACATTATGAAAGGCAGCTAGGGATGTGCAGAATGGGTGTAAGAAAGGATCATAGCTCTCCATTTCTTCTGTAGCAACAGCTGTGAATGATGTGGACAATTTGCAATTTGGAGCCTCACACCACACAGGGAGGGCTGTGGGCGACATACATTGGCTGAGTAATTCAAGGGTAAATTGATTGATGTCAGTGTACGTGGGACCAAAATGCAGAGCTATGTATGGGAAGTGATTTTTTTTTGGGGGGGGGCAGATGCATTTTTTTTTTTTTAAGGTGAGAGTGGGATGTTGGGGAAAGGTCATAGGTACATTTGGGGAGATAAGTTGGGTAGGAGAGATTGCTTTTCCAGACAGGGGCAGTGTATGACACATGAGGGGAGTAAACAACTTGGACAGGGAGGGTGGTTGGGAATCGAAGGCCCATGTGCCTCCAGATGGAAACAGTGGGACTGAGGTCCCCACCCTTGGACAGTCACCACTGCCCCTTCATGGCATTAAGGTGGCTGGACAACACGGGCAGGCTGCCCTTTGAGTTGCCCTTGATCTGGCTAAGGCATACATCCAAGTCTGTCTGGATGACCCTACACACCATGCCTCGGAACTGTTTGTGGATGACTGGTTACTCTCCATGCCCGTGCCCGGGGGGGGAATGGCCCCATCCCCTGAGGCGGTTCCACCCGAGAGTGGTGCAGGACCAGCAGAGGAGGCAATTCCAGGTAGGGCCCCAGAAGTGCTGGGACCCAGTGCCACATCCAGATGAGGCAGGACAGGCAGATCTGCTGGGATCTGCCTTCCCAAACATGGTATGGTGTTGAGGTTTTTCAAAGTGTATTGTTAGTCATGAACAACACATTTCAAAATTAGTTATAACAGCAAGCATGGGTGTTCCAATTAACCCAGAACAATAGAAGTGAAACAATTGCATAGCAAACAGAACATATGCATAAATGGAATAAAAGTCAGTATTGTAACAGGATGCCAGTTACATTTATGGCAACAGGCCACCGACAATGGTATTTGAACAAGGTATGTTAATATGCAACCAATGAAATGTATGTACAGTAATAGAACACAAGTCCCAATATTAGGTTTTGAGAACAACATACCTGTAGTATACGAATAGAAATTATTTGTGCAGATAAGGGGTGGGGGAGAGAAAAAAAAGTCAATTACCAACTGTATAGGCTTATCCTTTTCACAACAGTATTGCTCAATACTCTACAGGTCTGCCCTCACTTTACATCTACCTGTGGCCTATAGCTTCAGTAGCACATACACACCTGTTAAACTGTCAACCTGGAATGGTGTGGGGCAAACTATGATAACTCTAGGTACATAAGTAGAGGGGAGTCGTACATGACAGGGTTACATATATGACTAACAAGGTGTACCCTGCACTGATGCTATGTGAGTGTGCTAATGGCATACTTGTACTGAATTTATGTGTGCGCACAAGGTTATTGGCAACAGTGCTCATTAGCTGTGACAACGGGACACTTGACAGACATGTCTCGGGAAGACTGCATGGTCTACATACCTATCCTGCTGTCCTTTGTAGGCATGGGTTTGGACACTAGAACATTTGTACACAATTTATTACTATACCTTTCATACAGCTAATACAACCATTTCTTTACCTGTGAGCCCTGTGGATAAAATATCTGTTAACACTACTTGACTGTTTCTACAAATACTTAGGATTACTTGTGTGCAACCACAAATACATCTTTGTACCAGGATTCAAAGCATAGTCTGTGTGTGCAAAAATGAATGACAGCTATTTCTCATCACGCTGAGCTACTGGGAAACTGCTATCTCTTTCTAGACTGATTTCTGTCTAATACTCACTTGGTTAGACAGTCTGATCTTATAATCTAAGTGTAGTGTCATCAAAGACTGTAGTGACAGTTGAACATACATGCCTGAGATTCATGCATGACAGATAGTGTACTGTGTATTAATCCTTTGAAAGCAGGTGTACACATTTAACCCATAGTAGATGTGAATATGTGTGATCTGTACAGAGCATAGCAGGGTCCTGGGTTGCATACCCGACCCATATGCATTTGGGCATCATATATTTTCAGTGTCCACCTATTACACTCTCATAGTTGCCTGCATCAGCATACCCACATTCAGGACTGCATAGATGTGAAATTCAAAGGTTAACACAACGCAATGCTGCAGGGGACACATTATAATACACTGCACATTATTCAAGGTTCAGATCTTAGTGCAGGACATATGTAATATTTCATTTATATCTTGTTTTACAGGCCCATGATCTACAGTTTTGCTTAAAGTACAGTTTTGTACCTACCATAAATGTAGATGTTCAAGTGTTGACACTGCTGCAGTCATTACACTTGGGTTAACCTGCTGTCAGGCGGTCCCGCAGTCGGCCAGAGTTCCAAAGTCTTGGTCCGGCGTCGGTTGCTGTCGCCTCCTCCCTAACGTCAGTGCCACAGGGGTATATAAGATGCAGCCGACGCCATTTTTTTCAGTTTTTCTTGCCCCAGATGTCAGGTGCCCCCAAATAGGTAGGCAATTCAAATTGCTAGTAAATAATACAAAAGAAAAGCAAACAACCATTTTCAGTTACCAGCAAATACTCCCCATAGGTAATAAAGGGTAGATGCCCTAGGTAAGTACCAGAAAGTAAGAGGGGAAGGAGGGAGGGGTAACCTGGACTGCATCAGTGTCAACACTCAAACTTCTACATTTATGGTAGGTACAAAACTGTACTATGTTCATTGTGTTACACTGCTGCAGTCATTACACTTGGATGGAATCCCAAAGCTGAGGTAGGGAGGCTGGATCTATAAGGCATTAGGGGTGGCTATAAGGCCCTGCAGTACAGCAGTGGCAAAGCCAGCTCTGGATTTGGAGTATAAAGGCAAATGGTAATGTTTGGTGAAGGTATGTACAGAACTCCATGTTGCTGCTTCCAAAATATCCTTGGTAGGTACTCCTCTGAGCTAGGCAGTTGAAGTGGCTGTTGACCTGATGGAGTGAGATCTAATGCTGCTAGGTACAGGTTTCCCATGGTGGGTATAGCAGAAATGTAGACAGTGTCCTATCCATTTTGAAATAGTCTGCTTTGAAATGGCTTTTCCCTGTGCTCCTGCAGCGTATGCTACCAATAATTGCTCAGATTTTCTGAAAGTTTTGGTTTTGTCCAAGTAGAAGCGTAACTGTCTGTGAATGTCCAAAGAATGTAGAAGTCTCTCCTCCTTGTTCTGTGGTTTTGGATAAAAAGTTGGCAAGTGAATAGTTTGGTTTAGAGCCACACTTGATACTACCTTTGGCATAAATGTAGGGTTAGTTCTTAAAGACACCCTGTCCTGGTGGAAGATGTGGAACGTTTCCACTGTCATTAGTGCCTGTAATTCTGAAACTCTTCGTGCTGATGTTATTTCCAGTAACAGAGCAGTTTTCCAAGAGATGTATTTTATTTCTGCTGTGTTAGCTGGTTCAAAAGGAGGTAGAGTTAATTTTTCCAAAACAAAGTTGAGATTCCAAGTTGGTGTAGGTGCTCTATGGGGTGGTCTTATGTTTTTAGCCCCTCTGAGGTATTGTTTGAGGAAAAGGATTAGAAAACATTGGTGGATCCATGTTGTAATGAGCAGAGATAGCTGAGACGTGGATCTTGATTGATGAAAAAGAGAGGCCCTTGTCCAGCATTTCATTTAAGTATTGCAGTATCTGAGGAATGTTTGGGACAAGAGGGTCAAGGCTGTGCGCTTGGTTCCAGGCACAGAATCTCTTCCATTTATCTGAGTATGCTTTCCTGGTGCTAGGCCTTCTGGCCTCCAGAATGATATCCATAACAGCTTTGGAGAGAGGCATTGCATGCTTGACTACGGAATTTTCCATGCAGCTAGGTTTAAGGTCTTTAGCCATCTGTGAAGTATCTGATTGTTGTGTTTTGTCAGCAACTCTGGGATTTGACGCAAAATCCAGGGTGGTTCTTGTGCTAAGTTCTTTAAGATTGGGTACCAGTGCTGGCGTGGCCAGTCTGGTGCAATCAGTATCATTTTTGTGTCTTCCTGCCTGGCTTTTATGAGTACCTTTGGAAGGAGAGGTAAAGGAGGGAAAGTGTATACTTGTAGTTTTTTCCAGATGAATGAGAGGGCATCCACTTTCCATGCTTGTGGACGGTAGCTCCTTGTGCAGAATTTCTGTAATTGGCAGTTCTTTGGGGAAGCAAGCAGATCTATGTCCGGGCTCCACCATTTTTGTGTTATCATTCTGAATATTTGTGGATTCAGTTCCCATTCGTTTGGGTCCATAATGTTTCTGCTTAGGTCATCTGCCAGTGTGTTGTTCTCTCCTGGCAGGAACTGTGCTTGCAGATGAACTTGGTAGTTTAGAGCTGTGTTCCACAAGGTCATGGCTTGTCTGCAGAGGGGGTAGGAGTGTGTGCCCCCTTGCTTGTTTATGTACCACATAACTGTGGTGTTGTCTGTCTTTAGTAGTAATTGTCCTGGATGCAGTAGGTCCTTGAAAGCTATAATAGCATTTTGTACAGCTAGCATTTCTTTTTGATTGATGTGGAGATGTCTTTGCTATGTGGGCCACTCTCCCTGGATACATTTCCCTGCCATGTGTACTCCCCAGGCGTAATCTGATGCATCTGTTGTCAGTGTCTGCCTGGCTCTGGGTTGAGTGAAAGGCTGTCCCTTGTTGAGGTGACAAGCTTGTGCCTACCATCAAAACTCCGGTTGTAGGCAAGGAATTAGTGGTATAACTGTTTCCAAACTTTGACAATGTTGAGACCATACGCTCTTTAGGTACCATTGTAGTTTCCTCATATGCAGTCTGGCATATGCAATTAGTAGTATGCAAGAAGCCATGTAGCCCAAGGCCTGCAGAATTTTTCTTGCAGGGAGTTGGGTCTTTGTTGCCATTAATTAAAAATATTGAGTCAGTTGTCCTTGCTTGTCTGGCGTGAGATAAGCCATCTGGGCCATTGTGTTCAAGCTGGCACCCAGGAATATTATCTGTTGTGAGGGCACTAGTTTTGATTTTTTTTTTTCGTTTACTGTGTACCCCAGGCAACTTAATAACTTTTTTACATACGCCAGATGCTTTAGTAGAGTGTCCTTGCTCTCTGCTTGAATCAGGCAGTTGTCCAGGTATGGATAAATTTGAATTCCTTTTTGCCTGCAAAATGCAATTACTGGTGCAAGGCACTTTGTGAAGACCCTGGGCACAGTCGATAAGCCAAAGGGCAGTGCAAAGAACTGATAGTGCATTGAACCAGCTAGAAATCTGAGGTATCTTCTGCAGTTTTGTCTGATAGGGACATGCAGGGATGCCTCTTTGAGGTCCAAAGTCACGAGCCAAGCTTTCTTGCCCAGCATGGGAAGAAGCTGCTGTAGTGTCAACATTTTGAATTTCGGAACATCCAGGTAAGTATTTAGTGTAGAAAGGTCCAGAATGGGTCTCCAGACTTTGTCCTTTCTGGGAACCAGAAAGAGTCTTGAGTAAAACCCTTGTCCTTGTTCCTTTGGTGGTACCTTTTGAATAGCTCTCATGTCCATGAGTGCTGTAATTTGTTTTTGAGCCTCTGCCCATTGATTTGGTGGCAGATTTGTCATTCCTTTTAGTCTTGGCAGGGTGTGAAAATGGAACCTGTAACCTTGAGATACAATGTTGAGAACCCATTTGCCTTTGGTGATGCAAAAGTGCCAGTTTTCCTCCTAAGGGGGCTGCCAAGAGAGAACTGTTTGGCAGCTGTAGTGGAAAGTCACTGAGTCTGTTTTTTATAAGGTTGAGGCCTGTCTTCCCCTTCTTTCTGGCCTGGTGTGCCCCATTGTCGAGGCCTGTAAGGGCCTTGTGTCTGACCTCTACCTCGTGGACGTCTGTACCTGCCCCTTTGAGGTCTATCTGTGACTGGAAAGTACCAATTCTTTGTTGGCCAATTTCTGCTAAACTGAGGAGGTTGAACCTGTAAGAAATATTTCACCGTTTGCATAGATTTTGCCTTATCCGCCACTTCTTTAATACCTCCTCTGCCTTAACTCCAAACAGCACATCCCGCTGCAAAGGTGCATCCAATAATTTGACCTTAACATGATCTAGTAACGTATGTTCTTTTAACCAAGCATGCCTTCTAATTACAGAACCTGTAACTGCTGCTCTACAGGAGGCCTCTAAGGAGTCAAACCCACATTGCAAAGTATGTTTCCCCACTTGTTCAGTTGCATGCAATAAATCCTGCATTTCTTTTAAGTTAGGAGGATCTGAATCTGGAAGCATCTTTTGTTTCAACTGAGACATCAAAAATTGCTGATATTTTAGCATGTGAAACTGGCAATCAAGGCTCTCGTTGCTAAAGTTGCAGATGTATATACCTTCTTTCCCCATCTGTCTAATGCTCTGGAATCTCTGTCAGAGGGAACTGGGTTTTTTGCTGATGAGGCCTTAATCCCTTTGGGTCCCTGAGAAATAGTTTCAGGGTCAGCAACAGGGCTTTTGTACAGAAATTTGAGAGAGTCAGGGACTCTGTAATATCTATCAGGTTTAACTGGGGCTGGGGGTAAAGAGTCAGGGTTCAAACTGGATTCAGTGTACACATCATCCACAATGTCTAAAACTGGCGGGATAGCAAGGGGTCTGTCTTGAGGCAATAAAAGGAAGTCTCTGAGCCTTTTCTTGGATTCTGAGTAATCCTGGCCTTCCCAATGGAAATGCTCCCTCATGGTATATAAGGTCTCCCCAAAGGAGTAATCCTGAGGCGGAGAGGCTGATGGAATTGATTCCTCAGCATCAGAATCCTCATAGGGGGGGGTAAAGAATATCCTAGGTCCGAGGAAGAGTCTGAGGAAATGGACACCTGGTCAGAAGATTCATAGTCTGCATCCTGTCTGGGCCTTTTATCAGGAGGGGGATGGGACCCCCTGATCAGGGTGATTAGGTCCTCGGCCATTTTTAGCATTTGTTTCTTAGGCATGGAAGCCTGTCCTGGAGAGAGTTGTGTCTGTTTCTTTGCTTTTAAGGGGGGCTTAGACTTAACAGAGGGTTTAATGGTTAATTGGGTAGGTCTGAAAATACCCTCTGTAACTGTGGATTGCTCAGCTACTTTGGTTCCCTCTGTAGGTTTAGGATCGGTTAGCTGAAGACCTAGTGCATCCAAAGGCCCAGCCAGCTCCACGTGGGAGTCGGAGGCGGTCTGTGGTCCTGCAGAAGCGGTTGTCAGGTGCTGCGTAGGTGCCTTGCTGAAAACCGGAGAACTGGCGACCGGCCTAGAAGAGGCCTCATTGTCAGTTTTGGGCCTCGGATGCCTATCTTTGTCCTTGTATTTTTTTATGCATTGCGGTCATTGGAATTTCCAATGGCATGTTGTAATTGAATTTTCTACCAAAATAATGTCGGGCAAAATCAAACCGTTTAATAGTGCGCTTGTTAAACCTAGCACAAAACCGACAACCAGTGACATTGTGGTAAGGGCCTAGGCATGGAATACAATAGGAGTGGAAATCCTTATGAGGTATTTGCTTCCCACAAGAAATACAGTTAACGTTTACTGACATTGGTCTGAGGCAAGAAAAAATTTCCCCAACGGGGTACTTAGCTCTTTTAGAAGACTTCGGTTCTGGATTCGGAAAGAAAATCTCAGGAGCCGGACGACCGGCATTTGCAAACTGCTTCTGCTTCGGGCACCTCGCGGCAAGAAATACTGAAGAAAATGGCGTCGGCTGCATCTTATATACCCCTGTCGCACTGACGTCAGGGAGGAGGTGACAGCAACCGATGCCGGACCAAGACTTTGGAACTCTGGCCGACTGCGGGACCAACTGACGGCAGGATAACCCAAGTGTAATGACTGCAGCAGTGTAACACGATAAACATCAGCTGGTTATCAGAACAACCTCAGTTAATGCATGCTGTCAAAGCCATATTTGCTGTGAAACACCTGTACACATTCTATTGCTTCAACACCATAATACCAGATTAAACACAACAGTTTGTGGTATAAACCTTTACTTGAGTAACATGACACAGTGCTTTATTACAATTGGGATTCTACAGTCAGTAGTACTGCATATCCTGTAGATCAAAACTGGTCTGACAAACTTTTATTCAGTACACTCAGAACTATATATATATATATATATATATATATATATATATATATATATATATATCGCAAGATATATCTGTACTCACCATGCTGTCGCTGCAGCCTCTCCTGTCGTCCTCCATGGGCTTCCACATTACAAGCCCTCTCCTCTGCAGGTGTGGGGAAAAAACACACCATTTTGCATACCTGTTTATCAGATATTCATTCATACTATAATTTGATAAATCACCAGTTGCTATACTTACAAACTTCAGGGGCATTCCCATCCCAAGCATCTTGGATCCATTGGGCCGAGAGAACCCCCTTCCTCCGTTTCAGGTCATCATAATGATGACTGACCTTCTCACCAGTGTGAGGGATGCCAGTGGCATTGGTGAGCTCAATTGCCAGACTGTCCCAGGCCTCAGCCTTGCATTCTGAGCCCTGGTACTGGGTCTGCAGTAGTCTGATGTCATGGTTCTTTACAAGGAGCCTAATCATGTCTCTAGACTCCAAAATGCCCCAACACTGCACCCAAAAACATGTTCCTTCAACAGCACCTTCCATAGCTCCTACAGGGATCAAACTCTAATGAGTTCTGTCTGTATTCTCACCTGTGCAGTTTAAAATAAGGCTATATTCCCACCCTTTTCTGCCATTGGATCATTTTCGAAAATGCTAAGCACAGGTCAACAGTACACAAACCCACTAAGCTGAGTTGAGCAGTGCTTAAAGTGGAAAATGCTGAGCAGTGCACAAATCTGCTTAGCTGGGCTGAATGCTACTTAGAATTAAACTTCTAAGCAATGCTTAAACCGGCTAAGCACTGCTAAGCATTGCTCAGTTTTCATTTTAAAAAAATATTTAAGAATTGCATATTAATTAATCATTACTGACATATTAAGTGTATATAATTTACTTTACATGACGTCCCCTATGTGCTTTCATTACATTACCTTGGGGTGTGACTATACTGTATGGGATACTTGTGTTTACATGGGGAATTTCACATCATATATCTACTGACACTGGAATTTTGGACCAGCTACACTACCCTGGTTAACAAATATCAATTACTACATCATTAAATAAAAAAAAATAGTTTCACAGTGCTTTCCCATGTAACCGCTGAATGGCCTGTCTTGGTATTAGAACCATGAACTACTGCACACAAAGCTGGAACTCTAACCACTAAGATAAGTCACCATTGAATATTCCAGCTATAAATTTGTATATAGCTCTTACAACACATTTAAGCACTGCTAAGCAAAGAGCCGCAGCACACAAACCCACTCAGCTATATTTTAAACTTCACATTTAAAGAAAAAAAAAATTATACAACCATTTTAAATAGATACATCTAAATATATAAAAATGTCATCACGTCAGTTGCAGGCCACATACTCTTCATGACAACCCATGGTAATGCAAAACCTGTCATTCTATCAACGTTCTAAGTTTGTATGAGCAATAATTAACAAATGTCCCTATTTCTGGGTGTTTGCCCCACTTTTAGTACTGCCAGCTGAAAATGATGACATACATTGGAGTTTCCCTCTGCATACTGTTCAGAAAATGCATGCTAATACAAAACCTGTTATTCTATTAACCTTCTAAGTTTGCAACAGCAATATTTAAAAAGTTCCACTATTTTTGGTCCTTTGTCCCACTTTTATTTCATGGCTTTGTCCAGATTTCTTGCACAAAGAGGTTGAGAGGTGTGTGTCCAAGGACACACTTTTTACTGTAAAATGTCATACGGCACTTTCACAATGCAGGGGGTGTGTTACAGTTCCTGTCTCACACCCCATGCATTGCTTTCCAGACAAAATTTTCTTTCAGTGTCCATGGACACTGAAAGGATTTAAAAAGTGCCATATGGCATTTTGACAATGCAGGGGGTGTGTTACAGATCTGCGAGCACTACTGCAATATGGCCCCATGCACTGATTCAATATCCATGTACACGGGTCCATCTCAGTAGTGCACCTTCATTAATATGTAAGGTGCGCTGACGAGAGGGAAATGCAGACACAGACACCATTCACTTCATGTAGGAATAATGCTATTCCTACAAGGAGTTTACTGAATCCTGGCCTGAATCTTTTACACTGATAAATTTGTTTGGGGGAGGGCAGCTTTCCATACCTCAGGAACTTCAGAGTGAATATTCTCTGACAATACCTAAGGCATTTGTTGTGAGGGTTTAGTTGGGTGGTCTCAAAAGAAAAGCAACCCCACTTTCAAATTGCTCTGTGTGGTACACCATTCCCAGTCCCTGTAAATGTAAAGTAGAATGGGAATCTGCTGTTCCACTGGCTGGGAATGTTGGCTCCAAGTGGATCTGAGGTATCACTGGAACTTTCTCTTATGTAATCTGGCATGAAGGATCATCAGTATAGTTGACATATATCCCAAAGCCTTAAGACATACACTGGCTCTGACCTGCTTCTGATAAAAGTTGGAAGTATTTCTGTAGCATTTAATTTTGTTTGGTGGAAGGAATACTGTTTGCACACTGGCATCCAACAATGAGCCCAGAAAAATCAAATACTAACTCAGACACTTTTTCCCTCCCATATATAACTGACCTCCTTATAATCCACATATGTCCATCCTTTCCCCCATCTCTATCTTATTTAAGATCCCTATCTCTATATCTCATGTTCCACTGCATTCTAATGTTCTTTATAAAACAAACATACTAGCATCAAAAACTACAATCTCCTCTATAAACTCTAACCTGCTTACTTTACTCCTGAAAACTCCATTTTTATAACAGTTAAATAACATAACATCCCAACATATTTCTAACACATATATCTCTCTACTAACTGCATATATTTCAGTACATAATATGTTTGACATTTCAGCTATAGATCCTAAAATGTACAAACAATTCTAATGTGCATATATATCTGAATCACAATGAAAAATGCCATAATATTTTAATACATGTATGTAAAGTGATTATCTTCTGTATTTTGTAATTTTAAAAACTGGACGTTTTTCTCCCTGTACAATGAAAAAAAGAAGTTATATACTTACCATAACGTTCCATGTGTGTTGTCCATCTCGACCTTTATTCTCACTGATGAGTCGGATCCGATTTGTCAGATCTGTCTCAGCCTTTTCAAAAGATCGAGGTGTTCAGCAAAGCTTGTGGGCATCCTTCTCTACCCATAATGCAGCTCTCCAGCTTCCTCAGATCTTGTTTGTCCACCCAGGAAACAAAGTGAGTAAAAACTTGTCTTATATGAAATAATACACACAGTACCTATATTTATCAGTGGGACAAAGGTAGTATTTCTGAGGCTATGGAGATCCATGACTCAAATATCTACTCGGTCTTCCAGGTGTTTTGGAAGAGGGCATGGAGGGTGGGTTGTGAGATTAAAGGTCATGATGGACAACACACTTGGAACATTACGGTATATACATTACTTATTTGTGTGTTGTCAATCTCACCTTTATTCTCACTGATGGGATTGTGTCCCAAGCAGCCCGACTCTTGGGTGGCTCATGAGAGAATATTCCTGAGAACCACAGAACCAAAACAGGCTCCACTCCTGGAGGCCAAATTCAGTTTATAATGAGTAATAAAGGTATGAGGTTTTGCCCACATAGCTGTAGCACAGATATAGTCCCAGGGTAACCTTGCTTGGAAAGCTGCATCTGTAGCTACTGACCTGATGGTGTGTGCTTTAACAGGAAAGGGAAGAGGCCTGTTTTTATAGTTGTAGATGTAGGATATACAAAATGTGAGCCATCTAGATAGGCTAACCTTTGAGACTGGTTGACCTTTTCTAATTTCAGAATAGGATGTAAATATTTGATCCAGAAGTTCTGTGCAAGTAAAAGCATAACTGCCTATGTTGAGAAGATGCAGAGAGTATTCACCTTTGCTCTGGTAATTCTGGAAGAAAACTGGCAGCTCGATAGATTGATTTAGGTTATTTTTCGACAACCTTTGGAAGAAGGAAGGATTAGTGCATAGAGAAACTCTGTCCTTAAGAAAAAAACAGGAATGGGGGCTTGGTAGACAAGGTCTGCAACTCTGAAACTCTTCTAGTTGAGGTAATAGCCACTAAAAGGAGTGTTTTCCAAGATAGAAACTTCAGATCACATGTGGCTAAAGGTTCAAAGGGGGGACAAGTGATGTTTGTTAATATGAAATTCAGATCCCAGGGAGGAACTGGGTTTTTGTATGGGGGTCTAATCATCGTTGTTCTGTTCAAAAAGGCTTTACAGAGTCTGTGCAACGTAATCATAGAGCAGTTTTCTCCCATGTGAAAATTTGAAATTGCTGCCAGTTGGACTAATAGTAGAAGCAGCAGTGCCCTCATGAAAAAGTTTTGCTCGGAATTCTAGTACAGAATGTATGGGTGCAGAAAAAAGATCTATCTGATTTTTCACATGCCCATAATATGAACCTATTTTATTTACTCTTGTACAATCTCCATGTAGAAGTTTTATGGAAAGACAACAAAATATGTTTTACCAGGGAGGAAAGAAGAGGAAACATGAAGATCAAGGGAAGTGGAGTATCCAAGCTGTCAATCTGAGGTCATGTAGGCTGGGATGTCCCATTCCTGATGGATGCATCAGAAGGTCTGGAGCTGGATCCAGAAACCATGGTTCATCCAGAAGATGAGGCTGTAGGAAGGGAAAACAGATTTGACAAGATCAATAGGGTGCAATCAGGATTATTGTAGTCTCCAACAAACTTGCTTTCTGTATTAACTTGGAAATCAGGGAAATGGAGGGAAAGCATAGAGGAGTCCAGGAGGCCAATCATGAACAAATGCATTCCTTGGTGACTTCCCCAAGGGAGGGATCAGGGCAAAGTAATTGCTGCATTTGGCATTGTTGGGTTATGCAAAGAGATTGCAGCAAGGCTGGCCCCATTTTTGGAAAATCTCTTCTGCAACTTTCTGATTGAGGGATCATTCGTGTGGCCATAATATGGCCCTGCTCAATATGTCTGCAATTATGATGGATTTCCCCAGGATGTGCGTTGCAATGAGAAAACGGTTGGAGGTTGTTGCCCATTGCCAAACCCTTACAGCTTCTCGACAAACAGCATAAGATCTGGTTCCTCCTTGTTTATATACCAGACTACTTACATGTCTGACTGAATTGTTATCATTCCTGCGGGGGGGGGGGGTGTCCTGAAATGCTTGCAACACCACAGCACTGCCCTCATCTCTAGGATGTTTATATGCAAGTGAGCCTCGTGTTCCTGCCCGGTGCCTTGGACTATCTTCCCCCAGACAATTCCTCCCTCTCCCTATCTGGGAAGCATCCGTGGACACAATGGCTTGGGGTTGAGGGGGGATAAAGGGACAGCCTTAACATACTGAAGGAGATTGAATCAACCACTCGAGAGCCTTCTTGCAGGAGTTGGTTATGAGAATCTTGTGGGACATTGGTAATTCCAGGATTGACCATTGTGTGGAAAGTAACCATTGAAGTATCCTTATATGTAAGCAAGCTAGAAGAATAAGTATGATAGATGCTGCCATCTTTGCCAGAACCTGTAGCACTTGTTTGGAAATCAGGGAATTGGAGGAAAAGCATAGAGGAGTCCAGGAGGCCAATTTCAGGACACACTCCCCCCTAGGAATGATAATTCAGTCAGACATGACTGTTTTGCAGTGGCTCGACTTTTCCTGATTAAGAGTTTCACATGTAAGCAGAGATTGTGCACTCTGTCATGAGCGAATCTTGCTATCACCATGGTTGTACCTATCTCTATAAATATTAAGTTTTCAGATGGCTCTAGAGCAGATTTGTCGTAATTTATGGTAATGCCTAGGGAAGAGCAAAGCTGAAGTGTATAGTCCCTGGCCTGTAGCAGGAGATGCCTGGTTGGGGGCAGTTATGAGCCAGTCATCCAGGTATGGAAATGCTTGGAATCCTTGGCATCTCAGGTGAGCTACCACTACTGCCATGCATTTGGTGAGCACTCTGGGGGCAGTAGTGAGACCAAACAGCAGAGCTCGAAAAGTACAGTTGTGTACACTTACCATGAATGTAGATGTTTGAGTGTATTCACTGTTGCAGTCATCACATTTGGGTTATTCCTACCAGGGTAGCCCTCCGCCGGCCCGAATACCAGAGACTTAGTATTTCTGCATTGGATGCTGTCGCTTGAGGACTGATGTCAGGTCGTCAGTGGTATAAAGTAAGGCAGCCGATGCCATTACATCAGTTTTTCTTGCCCTAACCTGTCACGAGCCCCCAAAGTAGGAGGCCAGGTTCTGGTGGAAGGACCCCACCAGTGGAAAATAAATATCAATATGTCCCTTGTAAGAAAGGAGAACAACAAGGAAGAATAGTAACAAAAGGAGGAGGAGAAAAAAGGGGGATGGAGGGAGGGAAACCAGGACTGCAACAGTGAATACACTCAAACACCTACATTTATGGTAAGTGTACACAGCTGTACTATGTTCTTCGTGTTTCACTGTTATAGTCATCACATTTGGGTAGATTCCCAAAGCTGAGGAATTGGGTGGAGGCAGTCAAGGAAGCTAGGGGCTGGCTAGGATGCTATGCAAGACTGCAAATGCAAACCCTGCCCTAGATTTGGAGAAGAGAGGCAGGTAGTAATGCTTGGTAAAAGTGTGAACAGGTGTCCAGGTGGTAGCCTCCAGGATGTCCCTGGTGGGGACTCCTCTGAGGAAAGCTGCAGAGGTGGAGGCTGCTCTGGTGTGTCCTGACCCCCTTAGGGGGAGCCTTACCATGCTGTTTGTAGCAGAAATGGATGCAGTGTGCTATCCATTTGGAAAAGGTTTGCTTGGAGATGGCTTTGCCTTCTGCCCCTTGATCAGACTTTCTGAAGGGTTTAGTCCTGTCCAGATAGTATCTGATCTGTCTGTGCAGATCTAGAGAGTGAAGAGTCCTTTCCCCCTTGTTCTGGGGATTAGGAAAGAAGGTGGGAAAATTAATGGATTGGTTGAGAGCCACACTGGACACCACCTTCGGCATGAAGGATGGGTTAGTTTTGAGGGATACCCGGTCTGCATGGAAGACGATGAAGCTGGATTCAAGGAAAACATCATCCACCACATCCAGGACTGGGGGGATAGCCAAGGGTCTGTGTTGCAGAAGATCTAGGAATTCCGAGTCTCTTTTTAGTCTGAGGGTAGTCCTGAGTCTCATACTGGAAATGCTCCCTTAAAGTATGCAGGGTTTCCCCAAAGGAAAAATACTCTGGGGAGAGCCTCAAGGAATGGATTCCTCTGCATCAGAATCCTCATAAGTGGAGAGGGGCTGCATGTCTTCATAGATAGATGCATCAGATTCATCTGACTCTTGTTCAGACAAAACTACTGGGGACAGATCTCTTTTCCTTTTTGAGGGGGTAGCTTGGCTTCCCCTGATCAGCATGATAAGGTCTTCTGCCATTTTAAGCATTTGAGAGTGAGGCAAGGTAGCAGGTGCCTGAGAGTGGGTAGTCAGTTTCTTGGGTATGGTTCGAACCCTGGGCCTAAGGAACTTGGTTGTTTTTGAAAGTTTTTGAAAGAACGGTAGTCGCGACAGTAGACGTCGGTTTGTGTTGAGATTCGGAGGTGCAAAGGACTTCCTCGAAAGCTGGTGCCTGCTCAGTGGCTCCGGATACATCCAAGGTAGCGGCAACCGCAGGATCCTTAGATGAAGAAGAGTTTTGCGGCATACTGGACTCCAAAAAGGTCTTGGTAGCGGCCTGCAAATCAACTGAAGTGGGCATCAGAGACTGTGAAAGCGCCTCACTGAGTACTGAAGGACTGATGCCTAACTTAACAGAAACATCGTCAGAAGGTTTGGACGTGTGCGGTCTGTGTCTGTCTTTATCTTTACATTTTTTCAGAAATTCTGCTGTCAGATGGCTTACCAAAGCCATATCAGAATTCAAGGACTGTAAACAAAAATATCTGGCTACAATAGGGGCCCGACGATGGATAGTTCTGGCATTAAAGCACAGAAGCGACAACAAGGGATGTCGTGGTCTGGGCCTAGACAAGTGAAGCAATAAGAGTGGAAGTCTTGGTGTGATATTTGCTTTCCACAGGCAAGACAATTATTAACTTTTTCTGACATCAGTTAGTGCAAGAAAAAAATAATCCCCAGTGGGGTACTTAGCTTTAGAAGGCTTCAATTTCAATTCAGAAATGAAAACTCAGGTAGCAGCCGACCGGCACTCATGCGAACTGCTTCTGCTTTGGGCTCCATGGCAAGAAAGACTGATGTAATGGTGTCAGCTGCCTTACTTTATACCACTGATGACCTGATGTCAGTCCTCAAGTGACAGCATCCGACGCAGAAATACTAAGTCACTGGTATTTGGCTCGGCCGAGGGCTGCACTGGCTCGGATAACCCAAATGTGATGACTGCAACAGTGAAACACAAAGAACACCTGGAAATGTACTGACTTCTAGCTGGAAATGCAAGAATCTCTGGATCACCTTTCCATTAGGATGTGGTAGTATGCATACTGATGGTCTATAAAGCACATCCAATTGTCTTTTTCCAGGTATGGAAGTAGTAACTGCAGTGTCACCATCCAGAACTTTGTCTTCTTCACTGATTTGTTTAGTTTGCTGAGATTCAAGATTGGTCTCCAGTTCATTGTTTTCTCTGGAACTAAAAAGAATCTTGAGTAAGTTCCGCATCCTCTCTGATCTACGGGTACTTCTTGGATAAAGTTTTCTTAGCAACTTTTGAATTTCTAATGTTGCTTGATACTTTTGACTGGGTGGAATGTCTGGAGCTGACTGGGAGTGGGGCAGGGAATCACATATCCCCTGGATATTATGTCCTGCACCTACTTGTCAGTTATCTTTCACCAGGTTTTGAGATGCAGTGACAATTGTCCCCCGACTGCCTCCAGAGGCAAGCAGTCAGGCACTCCTTCAGGAGCACTGAAAAGGTCTGCCAAAGAAAAAATTATCTGGAACTCTGATTCAGCGGGCCTCCTCTGCCAGGAGGGTGGTGTCTCCTGCTATTGTTCCCCCCTCTGCCTCTGAGAAAACTACCACCTTGTGTGTCCTGTAAGACATCTGTGATTTCTTGAACCACATCTTTCCACTACCTCTTTGACCCTTTGGGAATGATCTGGTAGGTGTGGAAAAACATACTCCAATGGCAGACAAGGTCTTACCTTCCTGCTCACATCTGGTCAGCATATATTTTACTTTAGGCCCAAAGAGACACAAGTCATCGAAGGGAGTGTTAACAAAGGAAGATTTAAAGGGTTCCACAAAATCGCAAAGGCACATGCAAGCCTGTCTCCCAGATAGAGATGCCTGAATCCACCATCTGACTCGCTCCATCTGCTGCATATGAAATGAGTCACATGGATGAGTTGACAACCGGAATTGAGGGTAGGGAGCTATGCGTTGACCTTATCTGGCACCGCATCAGCTACAGCTCCCTGGAGGGAGTCTGATAGTTCCTTTAACAGACCCTCTGAAGTCTGGTGAAATCAGTGAGATAGTTCAGTGACTAGAAGGTAAAAGTAACTGATGAGAAGATGCACTTCCCATATCTATCCATAGTCCTGGAATCCTTGTTAGAAAGATGAATAGAAGAATTGGTCTTGGAAAGTTCCTTTTTGTGGCAGCTGCCATGACCATGGCATCAATTGCTACACCTTTGGTTAAGAAAGCGTGATCCTTAGGAGATGTAATATACTTGTTTGGCCTCCTAGGAGTGGGTTCTACGGAATCTGAGGTCTCCCTAACCATCTGTGAGATTAACTCAATAAGCCCATCAGAAGGCGGTGTCACCCAAGAGGATGAAGGATGAGATCCGAAGGCCTTCAGGTATACCTACTCCTCGGACGAAGGTGATGAGGACTGCCAATCATCTCTCTGTTTTAAAATTTCTAGGATGTCTCCAAAGGAGATGTCCTCAGGAGGAGACTGTGGGGACCCTTCTGCTTTATTGAGGTCAGTATCAGAAGTGACAGACTCCTCTGGGGAGTCTACATGCGGCTTCTTGCATGATCTCTTCTGAGGGACTTCCTCAGAGGGGTATTCTAGGGAAGATTCAGAAGCGGGGGGTAGTCCCCTGGGGGACATCTTGAGGCCTGGGATCCCTGGGGTCCTGTGGATGGGAGTGAGTAGGTAAAGACAACTGCGCTGATGAGGGAGGAAGATCAGAGTAGGACTGTGCCTGAGACTGGGGAGAAGTCATCACCCTCCTTGTGACTTCGAAATCAGACCACCCCTTCTCTGAAGAACACCCTGGAATCGACAAACCAGATGTCGGGGCCGAAGGAATGTGTGGAGCAGATGACAGAAGCTCCAATGATGAAGTGGGAGCTAAGCCCATCCACACTGAGGCCCCAAGAGAAATGGTCAAATCTGAGGAGATCTGAGCCAGCTCTGAGGACCTGACCAGCAAGTGTCAGCTCCTAGAGGCCTCCTGCTCCAACTGGGCAGAAACACTCAGGGCAGATACCGGATCCGAGGAGCCAATGGGTCCCTGACCCAATACAGACACTAGCTGGATATCAGAGTCTTCAGGTCCTGAAACAGAAGGATGTATCAGAGTAGGAGCAGACGCTGAAGGGGAAGGTTGTGTTTGATCAGACTCCTTTGAGTTCGGATCCAAAAGTAACTTGACTAAGGCATGTGTCTTTAGACGTCTCTGCAATACCTTATCCACATCTTCATCTGAGAGACTCCTAGTTGATGTGGTAGACAGTGTTGGTGATCTGGATCTGGTCAAAAATGGAGAAGGGAAATGAGAAGTAATCGGCGCCAAGGATGCAGGTTGGATCCGATATCAGTACTCAGTAGGCAATGGGTCTTTCAGAGCTAAGGAGTCAGTAGTGGACTTTGGAGCCAGAGATTATTTTGGCTCTGATAAAGTTCTTGATCTGGAAATTCCTGTCTGCTCTGAAGATTCTGCCTGAGTGGACATTTTTGTTTGTTTTGATTTCGGCTCCTTACAGGATTTCAGAGCCAGAGAATGTCATTTGCCCACTCTCTTGGACTTATCAATTTTGGAGAAGTGGGATCAGGGGAAATAGCTTCAGAAAATGTGGTTTTCAATAACCCCTTCAAGATCAATTTTTTTATGTTCCCTTTACTCTTCCCTCATTAGGCCAATCACCGAGTACAAGGCCCCATTTGGCATGTACCTCACTAAACACCTGCAACAACTGGAGAGGCCACAAAAGTACCTCACAAAGAGCATCCTATGCCTTAAACATTTGTCCTATATGGACAGACTCAAAAACCTCCAACTATTCTGTCTCATATCGCCTACTTAGAGGTGATATCTGCTTGACTTACAAAGCTATGTCTGACCCAGCTGTGTTACAAATGCTACAGCTAAAGAAATCCCAGTCCCTCTGCACCACATGCTCCAGAGACCTCAACCTCATTACCACAATCAAAAGAACATGCTGGAGGGACAGGTTCATAACCCAGAGACTGCCCATGCTATGGAATATACTTCCCATACATGTCAAACAGAACACCTCACTGGCTCTCTTCAAGAGAAATCTTGATGAGTGGATGGGAAAAAGAAAATTCACCCCAGGGATCACTCCAGTGGCTTTACTTGACAGAGGCACTGGGAACTAAGGTTGGGTACCATGATGCCAGGGTAATCCTATGGGCTAGGCTTGTAAAGGCTCCAGGGCCATTAGCCTAGTACACACCTATGAACCTATAAGTACTCTCTGGTTGAACATGTGGCATGTGGAACAGGACTCCTGCAGATGAAAGGGCCCCAAACAGTACAGACAAAGTAAAACACCACCACCAAGTCACATCTTTTATACACAAAAAAAAACAACTCAATTAATCAATTATACACTTAAACAATTAAATACTAATTGTATTAAAATTTTCCAATTACAAGCCACATTAATCCCCAGAGGGGATAAAGTGCCATATTTTAAAACAAAAAGAGCTTCTTTATATAGAAGCTTCTTTTTAACATCAGTAAATTCATTACATTTTTCCACTTTATCTAAAAATTGTGCCTTGTAAACCTGTTGGATCACCATTATGATACTGTAAAAAATGTTAGGCCAAAGGGCTTTCAAGTTTGCCATACTTAATGCTTCTGATATGCTTCTGTAAGCATAACTTGAAAGCCTGTTTACTTTCCCCTATATAAAACATGTCACACAGACATTTCAAAACATAAATTATATATTCTGTATTACAGTGAAATTTATTTAATACATTAAATCTATGTTCGTTAATATACTCAAAAGTACAGACTATATGTTTACATGAAATACATTTACCACAGGATATGTCCCCTTAAATATACGGGCCTTATGCATCTTATTACATGAAGCTATAAATTTACTATGTACAAGCCTATCTTTGATACTTCTCCCACTCCTAAAGGAAAAAATGGGGCACTTACATAACTATAGTTCCAATACTGCTTTATAATTGTGACTGTTTGGTCACTCATAAGGTCATAAGTAGTAACCATATATATTTTTTTTCATGTATTATCTATTACGTTACTATTATGCCTATGCCTAATTTGTTTAACACTATCCTTCTTTACGTTATAAAGGGAGTTTTTCACCACTTCCTCATCATACCCTCTTAGAATGAACATTTCCACTGTTTTATTAAATTCTTCATTCAGAATAGCCTCATTGTTACACAGCCTCTTAACTCTCAATAATTCACCATACGTAAGTGATTTCATAAGATGTGAAGGATGGAAATTGGTACCATGAAGAAAATGGTTACTATCCAGAAATTTCCTATGTATCCTAGTAATTATACCTTCACTTATACTTCTTTTTAAATGCACATCCAGAAATACCAGTTGTTGACCATATACTGGTACATCAAATTTTAAATCAAATCTATTACTACTTAATTCACCAATAAATTGCATAACCTCCTTATGTCCACCTTTACAAACAAATATAAGATCATCTATGTATCTATAATACTGACTAACATTTCTTTTATTAAACTGGTTTGTATATACATATTCAAGAAAACCCATCATAATATTAGCATACATGGGGGCAAAAGAAGCTCCCATGACTGCGCCTTGTTTTTGGTGATGTAAAGTACCATTAAATTAAAAAAAAATATTTTGCAAACTAAATTCTACCAATTATGTTATGTACATAGCCACAGAGCTACTGCCCAATGCAAAACCCAAAGCTTCAATTCCATTACAATGTTTTAAGCTAGTATAAAATAAACAACTCTTTACATCAACATCTAGCCAAAACATACATCTCTCCCACTGAATGGTAGATATTTTGTTCAAAAGGTCAAATGTATCTTTAATATATATGAAGGTTGTTTTTTAACTACATAGTAGTTATGCAAAAAAATACCAATCTTATTCAAGAAATAATGACACGCTGGTAACAATGGGTCTACCTATTGGATTATGAATATGTTTATGTTTCACATCCCTCTATACTAAATTTCTTATTTATATCATCCTCTGAAAAATACCCCAATCTGTGCCTTTTCATTAACAACTCCTGATAATTATGAATAGCTTTCTTATAATGTTCAATATGAGCTACACTATATGTGTCATTATTATTTAAATGCTCATAACATATTTAAGATAATATTTGTAATGTAACATAATCATTTAATTCCTTTATCCACTGGCTTGAAAATTATTTCTTTGTTACTACATATTTTTTGTAAGGCCTGCCATTCCTGCCTGGTTAGATTGTATTTCACTTGGTCCTTATATTTTATAAATTCTTTAAAACCATTTTCCACAACACAATTCACCATAATGGAGAAATGTATTCCTTCATGGTTGAAAGGTGGAATAAACTGAGTTTTAAAAGGTACCATACATTGACACTGCTGGAAATGACCATCCCTATACACTTCGTACACACTCCCCCCCCCCCCCATTATTTAATTATGTGGTTTGCAATTGGAAAGTTTTAATATAATTAGTATTTAAGTGTATAATTAATTAATTGAGTTGGTTTTTGTGTATAAAAGATGTGACTTGGTGGTGTTTTTTTTTACTCCACTGAAGGCACGGTGAGCCAAGGTGTTACAGAATATTAAATACATTCAACTGTGGATGCTGGTTCGTCGTATTGGCATTCTCAACCTTTTTTCATCGTTTCGTATAGTACACACACAGTGTATGAATCACTGAGGGGCATCTTAAAACCTAGAAGCTTTCCTTCCTTTTGAGACCTATTGGAAGAATACAGTCACAAAAACTAAGCAACAGCACACCAATTAAAGAAGGAGAATTTTTTTTTAAACCACAACAGGGGGGAGTCCTCTAACTTTAATGGACTTGCGTAAGACACCCTCTAACTAAAATGGACGCTAACCAGAAAGGAAGAAACAACTAACAGATACTACTAATTGTTATTAGCAAATAAGAGGAAGGAAAAGGAACACCCTCTAACTTAAATGGGTGTGAGGTAGACGTCCTCTAACTTAAATGGATGCTAACAGAAAAGGGAAAAACTAACAAAAAAATTACACTAAACTAGGGAAGAAGATTTTATATATATATATATATATATATATATATATATATATATATATATATATATATATATATATATATACACACACACACACATATATATATATATATATATATATATATATATATATATAATATACACACACATATATATATATATATATATATATATATATATATATATATATATAGGTTCACAGGTTCATACTAGGCTATCTGTCATAGGGCATTTATAAGCCTAGCCAGAGTGTGTTTGGCTTTCGCCACCCATTTTAAATTAATTTTGCTATGCCCTTTTTTGAGGTTAGTATACTGTGCCTCTGTCTAACAGTGACACAGAAGTGATACCGGGGGTAAACCTACGATCCCCCATCCACTCATCATGATTCCTCTTGAAGAGAGTCAATGAGGGACTCTGCCTAACCTGGACTGGGATTTTATTCCAGAGTGAAGGGAGCCTCTGGGTTATGAATCTGTCCCTCCAGCATGTCCTATTTATTTCAGTGCCGAGGTTCAAGTCTCTCGAGTGCATAGCTCGATTGGATTTGGATTTTCTGAGGTGCAGCATGTCCATTAATTCTGGGTTGGACATGGCTTTATACATCAGGCACAGATCGCCTCTGAGCAGGCGGTATGCCACTGAGTAGAGCTGGAGTTTCTTTAACCAGGCAGCATATGGCATCTGTTTGAGCCCTTTGATCCTCTTGGTGAGGTACTTTTGGGGTCTTTCCAGTTGCTGCAGGTGTCTGGTAAGGTACATCCCAAAAGGGGCATTGTACTCAATTATGGGCCTGATGAGGGATGAGTAAAGAGGCATGATGACCTCCCCTGATCTAGATGTGAATCCCTTCATGATTAGGTGGGCTATATAAAATGTTTTTCTAACCACTTTGCCCACGTGGTTGTCAAATGAGAGATTGCTATCAACTTGGGTCCCCAGGTCCCTAATTACTTCTTCTGTACTTAATGGATTACAACTTATGTGGTAATTTTTGGGCACTTTGTTTTTGCCAAAGGGGATGACTATACACTTTTTGGCGTTTAGCTTGAGGCCATGATTCTGGCACCAGTTGTCTGTTTCTATGAGGTCCTTTTGGAGGATGCTTGTGTCGGCTGGAGAGTCAATTATGGCGCCCTGTTTGCAGTCATCTGTGAACTTGGTCAGCCACAGTCCTTCCATGTTGGCATGTACCTCTGAGAAATATATACCGAACAAGAGAGGTCCCAGGACTGAGCCTTGTGGGACGCCTTGTTTGGAGTCTGACATGGCTCCAGCAATTCTAACCATGTGGGTTCTGTCCTTGAGCCAGTTTGCAATCCATCTAGTGACATAGGGGTTTATATTTAAGCTGGTGAGCTTATCTATAATGCCCGAGTGGGGTATTGTATCAAAGGCTTTTGCGAGGTCTGGGTAGGCTGTGTGGACTACCTTCCCCTCGTCAATGGCCTTGGTGACTGTTTCAAAGAAATTGACCAGGTTTAAGAGGCAGGATCTGCCCTTAACAT